>NC_045439.1:96830694-96856145 GCF_002776525.5 Piliocolobus tephrosceles | reverse complement strand
ACTGTAGCCTTGTAGTATAGTTTGAAGTCAGGTAGCGTGACGCCTCCGGCTTTGTCCTTTTGACTTAGGATTGTCTTGGCAATACGGGCTCTTTTTTGGTTCCATATGAACTTTAAAGCAGTTTTTTCCAATTCGGTGAAGAAACTCATTGGTAGCTTGATGGGGATGGCATTGAATCTATAAATAACCTTGGGCAGTATAGCCATTTTCACGATATTGATTCTGCCTATCCATGAGCATGGTATGTTCTTCCATTTGTTTGTGTCCTCTTTGATTTCACTGAGCAGTGGTTTGTAGTTCTCCTTGAAGAGGTCCTTTACATCCCTTGTAAGTTGGATTCCTAGGTATTTTATTCTCTTTGAAGCAATTGTGTTTATGTCGAGGTGTGACCATAAGAAAGAACAGAACCACCTACAAAATTCTACTCTTTATAAGAAAAATCTTCTAGTAGGAAGGAGATTAGCTGTAACCATAAGAGTAATTTAATGTACAACAGACATGTCAAATGAAACTCGTCTAAAATAAAACAGGTCACCTTCTGTTACAAACATGACCCCACATCAACCATGCCTCATATTAACCACATAATAAAGTGGATAGACTAGAATCACTTTATAGCCAGTACCGCAATGATCTTTGGAAGAAAATACTCTTGATAAACACTTAGAGTAGAAGATGACTCGTCTTCCACCTCTTACTTCGTGCTCCAAGGTCACAAGGACCGAGATGTCAATGAGCATCAAGGGTTCAGAAATGAAGGAAGAACCAGTCTGCCTGCAAAAGGGAGAGGTTTGGAAAAGAGATTTGTGGCTCCAGAAAAGGAGTAAAGATGAGAAAACAAAGGAGAATGGAAGGATAGAGTGAAGCGAGGAGCCATGCATTGATATGAAGCTAAATAGTCTAAATAGTCGGGGCAGTCAGAGGAGGGGGAAGTGGGCAAGGGGATGTTTGAGTGTAGGACTGTAAAGGAAGTAATTTTTCAAGCTTTCTTTCATGGTACCCAAGACCACCATAAACTCTTCACTGGAGTCTATGATGTTTAGAGATGTGCCTGTCTATGTTTTGCAGGGAAAAGTGAAGGGAAGTTTTACATATGGATAAATATTGCGCAAAAACCCACAGCATTACAGAAGAAAGTGTGTGGACTCAAATAATGAGAACTTAAGCTTCATGAAATCTTGAAAATACTGGGAAAGACTCAGACATCCAAAAGTGAGGAATGTGAGCTCAAGACCCAATTATTCTGGCTCTCAGTGGGCCAAGAGATGCCACCTGACAAAAGGTTGTCCTTCTCTGTAAATGATGCCATTGTCCTTGGGCATGCTTGAGGCATCCACAATTTCTCTTCCCTTCATCTTTCACATTTTACCGGTTTACCTTCTCCCATGTGTCTTCTAAATGTCTCTCCACTCTCTTGCTTCAACCCCTTTTCCTCCCAAATACTCCTCCTCTTGTAGCCTCCATCTGATGGAGGTTTCAGTCTACCATCTACCCAGCCCCCAAATAAGAAAGTGAGTGGCATTTACATCCACGTCTTTCTAAAGCCCCTGATCACCATGTTGTCTCTCTTCACCTCCTGAATGTTTTTGTGTGGGTTTTTTTTTGTTTGTTTGTTTGTTTGTTTTTGAGATGGAGTCTCACTCTGTCACCAGGCTAGAGTGAGTGCAGTGGCATGATCTCGGCTCACTGCAACCTCCGCCTCCTGATTCAAGTGATTCTCCTGCCTCAGCCTCCTGAGTAGCTGGGACTACAGGTGTGCACCACCATGCCCAGCTAATTCTTGCATTTTTAGTAGAGGTGAAGTTTCACCATGTTGGCCTTTGGCCAGGATGGTCTCAGTCTCTTGACCTCGTGATCCACCTGCCTCAGCCTCCCAAAGTGCTAGAATTACAGGCGTGAGCCACCATGCCCAGCCTATATCCATCTCTTTGTAAAACCCCTGATCACCACGTTGTCTCTCTTCACCTCCTGAATGTTAGTCCTACCGCATCTCCACTTTCACCATACTCGTTCAAGCTTCTACCTCCTCTGACCTTGAAATTACCTTTCCCTGATCTTCTTCATGCCCTCTATACTACCCTCAAAATAATCTTTCTTAAGTACTTATTTTATCTTAACACACACTTGCTTAAAACTCATCAATGGCTTCCTATTTCTTTCATCATAAGGCCCAGTCTTAGCATATCCTACAGTTTCACTTTTTTTTTTTACTTTTTTTTTTTTTTTTTTTTTGAGACAGAGTCTATCACCCAGGCTGGAGTACAATGGCACGATCTCGGCTCACTGCAACCTCCGCCTCCCAGGTTCAAGCAAGTCTCCTGCCTCAGCCTCCCATGTAGCTGGGACTACAGGTGCACATCACCACACACAGCTAATTTTTGTATTTTTGGTAGGGATGGGGTTTCACCATGTTGGCCATGCTGGTCTTGAACTCCTGACCTCAAGTGATCCACCAACCTTGGCTTCCCTTTGCTACTACTATGAGCCATACTGATCCATTTGCAGTTCTCTGTTCATAGTCCTTCAAATTTTGTACATGTGGCTTTGTGGGCTGCCCACTCCTACCTAGTGGACAAGTCACAATCACCTTACAGATGCTACTACCTCTGAGAAGTTCCCTAAATACAGCTCAGCACTTTTCTTCTATATGCTTGCATCACTCCATGTTCATCTTCATCATAGCTTCACTCACAATGAGTTATAATTCCATTCACACAAATTTCTCTCACTACCCTAGGAACACTTTGAGGGTAGGGATTGTGGTATCTTTAAGTCTCCATCTCTCATCCAAAAATGAAGGTAAAATCTACTTCCAAGGGCTATTGTGAGAACCAAGATAAATAATGAATGTGTAGTATTAGGCCAGTACCTGGAACAAAATTTTTTAGAAATATAATTTCCTTTCTATTTTCTGTACTCCCATTCTTCCACTATGTTCCACGTCCCCCGCCGCCCAACCCACCCCCCACCCCCACACAGCTGGAACTTACCCTAGGGTTTAAAACTGAGCATATCGTCACTAATATGTTTGGAAGAATGACTAAAAGTTTCATTAATTTTGTCTAGAGCTTAACAGTTTGTGCAATGTTTTTACTCATATTAGCTGGTTTCATCATCAGTATAAACATATCCCTTCTTCTTCGCCCACCCTATCCAATCAACCTCTCTACCCCTAATGATTTCTTTACTGATTCTAAAAACCACACCCTTTCTGTCTGTCTCTTCTGTCAGATCTAGTCTGTCTCTTTCCTGGAAGCTGTAAGAATTCTCTCTCAACTTTAAAACTCTCTTCTGTTGGACTAGTGCCCTATACAATAGCCAAAGTGATCAAAAGTGCACTGTAATTGCTGTACCACATCCCTGCCTGAAAGCCTCGCAAAATTCCCAGAGCTCTCTGGATAGAGTCAGGAAAGACCCTTTAACAAGGCCTACAAGGCCCCTCATGATCTGGTCCTCACATGTACCTCCAGCCACATAGGCTACCACTGTATCCTTGTCTCTCTATGATCAAATACTGCTGAACCTTTTGGAAATTTCCACATATACCATGCTGGTTCACACAGCCTTGCTTCCTGTCATGCTATGGTCACCATCTGGATAACCCTTCTCTTCTACCCTGGCTTAATGACATTAATTTCCCTGGACCCTCAGAGTGAGAAAAATACCCCTCTTCTGTATCCCTGTAAAACTCAAATAGAACCCCACATGCCCCATGTCAAATTATATAGAACTCGGTCTTATATATGTCTGACTTCTCAATTCACCCTAGCCAATTAAGGAGAAATAAATGTATTTTTGTATAACCACAGTGCTAGAAAAAGAGCCTAGAAACAGTAAATGCTCAATAAAATTCTGTCAGTGAAAATGGAATAGAAGTGAATTTAGTGAGATTGGTGATACAATCATCATCCAGATTTCCTAGAAGAAGAGACTGAAGCTCAGAGAAGTTACAGAACAAATTGGCCAGAGACTTGTAGTCTGTTAAGTGGTGGAGCTGTGGCTGGAATCCACATTCTCTTATTTCTAAGTCTAGGCAGTTTTAATATAGCAGGTGCCACTGGGAAACAATATTTCAATATTCTTTTTATTTACATGATTTCACTTTAATCATGAAGTCACCTAACCAGTTTGTGATCAGTTTCCTTATCTATAGATCAGTGATAAAAACAGTAAGGCTAAATGGCAGCTGCCAAGATAAAGAGGCAGATTTCAAATCCTCATGTTGGACTTGTTCTAGAACAGTGGTGTTGTCATGCAGATAAATTAAAAGTATCTGCCTGTAAAAAAAATTCATCTCAACTTATCAAAGTAAATAAGCATCCAAAAGCAAACATTTCCCCACAACTAACCAGATATCTCCTGACCTCCTGCCCGTGTGAATGACAAAATCTTCTGAGGCTGCAAAAATGAGAGGAACCTTTCAGTGTAACTGAGCAGAGGTTTACAAATGGATTCATCAGAGGAAATTGCTAAAATGCCTACAGGTACAAGAGGTCCCGTATGTTCCATCTACTTACTATCCAGCAGGGAAAAATTAAGTTCTTAGAGTGAAGGCAGCCTGCACACACTCCAGGGATGATGAAAGAGCGAGAGGAGGCACCCATACCTAATTATGTTAATTTCAGCAGAGCTGCATCTGGAGTAACTTCTCAAGTGTAACGGTAATAGAAAGTATGAGATAAGGAAGGAGGCTAAGATGGCTCAGTGGGACCTCATAGCTGCCTTGTGGGACAGTGGGCCCTCCGAAGCACTTTATGTTGAGCTGTTTGAGACAACACAAGGCAATCTGAGTGTGAAACCCTGGGTACTCCAGTATGCCTTTACCCATGCATCCACTGAAGAGGATAATTTTATGTTTTATTTACTGTTTCACTTTTCCTGCCTGTTGTTTCTTTTTAAGCATATAACTTAGGTCACCGATCAGAAAATACCACACAGCTATCAAGAGAAGTTTCAAAGGCAGGCAGACTTTCTCTAGCTTTCTTGGCATCCCTAAAAGTGACATGTGCCCCCTGCTGAACGAATGCTTCTTAATCATCTAGACCACAGCTCAGCAAACTTTTTCTGTCCAGGGCAAAACAACAAATGTCTTGGGCTTTACAGGCCTGACCATCTCTCATAACTAGTTAGCTCTGCTATTGTCAAGATAAAGCAGCATCATGAATGACTATGGCTATGTTCTGACAAAACTTTGTTTACCAAAATAGGATCAAAGGCCAGATAGAAGATAATAGATCTCATCATCTATGTCATTGCTCCCTCTGGTTTTATTCTCAAAATTAAATTAGTTGCTTATTTGTATGTTTTTTGGCTCATTGACAAAAGTGCAGGAAAAAAATGACAACTTACCAATAGTCACATCAAGTCAAATAATGTATATGGAAATACTTGGGAAAATTGTACAAATATAAGGCACTATCATTAGCACTGGCAGATCCAACCAGATTTGACAGGAGTTCATTCATTCACACTTTTCATTGCCTAGCTATATTTTTGTGCCAGGCACTGTGCAAGACCCTGCAAATATAAAAGCAAATAGAAGGCCTCTTATCATAAGGAGATTTTGGTCTAGTCCCAAAGGCAAAGAAGCCAGGGCAGTGTAATGCCATGGCTTATCACTGTAGCCAAATAATGGTTTAGACTCTTACAGATGTACTTTCCTTTCTTGGCCTCTTTTATCAATATCTTCTCTCCCCCAACTCCTGCAGCCCTTCTGCTATGAAGACTAGTTAGTCCAAGAAACTAAAGATCAGTACCTCAGGATAAGGGAACAAAGAAATCATTGCTCAGCTCTTTAAATCCACAGTAAAATGATAGTCTTGAAAGCCAGATTTCAAGCAGAAGAAAACTAAATTTGGTTTTTTTTTTTTTTTTTTTCCTATCAAGAGCAAATGCTTGGTGGATTAATTATAAAGACAGAAGAATGAATATTTGACTACAGGGAAATTCCTTCTGCAAAGGAAGAGGAAAGCCCTTCAATGCTTGTGAGATAAGTTCAAGGAAGATGAACGTTTTCCCATCGTTAGAAAGGACCTGGTAGAGAGGGGTGATGAGTCGTAGGAGTTGTTTGAAGCAAGGAGGACAGGTATGTATATATGTAGGGAGGAATAGAAAACAGGAAAGTAGAAGAGGGGATGAGGGGAGTGAGGGGGATGTGTCAGAAGGCTGAAAGGAGGAAACAAAAGGCTCTGCTCCCAATCATGTGTATGGCGGTGCAGGTGGTGCTGGATTGGAGGGCTGCCTTTGTGACGCCATAGATTTTATCTTAGGAACACATCTGAGTCTTATGTCCTGGTATTACCTTACCATCATGTCGCCCTCAAACGCTAACTGATCTATCTCCCTGGCTCAATCCATGGCTAGATTTACAAGACTGGAGCTGGGTCAGCTTCTAATGAGAAGCAAACATAGTTTGGGAGCTGGAACTGGACTTCACATTTTGGCAGCAATCTTGGGGGTGAGAAGGAAGGGAAATGCTTTTCAGTTGGGATAAACTGCATAGTTGCTGGATTACAACACAGAATATATATCTTCGGGTGACTTCCCAGCTGCAGAATCCTGGCTTCAATTAGAGATCTATATGTCTAACCATTTTATCATTTTTATACATTTAGGAGCTCAAGTGTTTGCTCTAGCAGGCTGCAGCTGGGTTGCCATCAACTCCCAGCTGTTGTTTAGCTGAAACACCACAACTAAAACTATGGGCCAGTATGACTGGAAACCAAATTTGGGGCTGAGTAGAAAAGTTCAGGATGAGTTAATGATGTTTAGTGCTTTTATTGTTTGCTTCGACCAGGTAAACCCCACTCATTGAGAAGAAAGCAAAGGAGGGGAACTTGAAACTCATCCAGACACGTTTGAGCATCCCTGATATAAAACAGGCATGCCCTGCAGACCAGCGTTCTCTCAGCGACGTTCCATTATGCAGGCTTCTGGTTTTCCAGACTTTTCCAAAGTCACCAACTCAGAGACTTAATTCCAAATAAGATAGGTTTGACTGCTTAGAGAAAATATGAATTCAATACTCAACATTCAGTGCAGTGCTGTTGTACAACTGAAAGAAAAATAATATTAATCATGCAGTTGATTCCTTAATAGATGGGATTTAGAGGCTAATGAAATGCATCAAGCTTGCTGTCTGGCACTGGTCTCAGTCTCCTTGCCAACAGAGCTTCCATTTTCCTTTAGATTGAAGCTACTTTCCTTTAAAAAAATTTTTAAAAAGTCAGGGGACCTTTTCAAATTTTTAGCTCATTTCATTACCAGAGGTATCTGGATTTGTAAGAAGCATCTTTATGAGACCCATATTATCCATTGATCCAGCCTAGTACAAAGGTGTTCCTGAGTTAATAATACCCCATCACTTATTAATTACTATTTTCACCATTGTTCTGCACATTGGCAAGGAGTTCACAGTACTTTCAGCACCACAGGATTAGGGCTTCACTTCATCTTCCATGGGCTGGGGGGCAGCTGCCCTTGGAGGATGAAGCTCCTTTTGCAAGCAAAGAGTTACAATAGGAAGAGAGAAATTTTCATGTGGACTGAGCTTGTTTCTGGACGAATGCTGCACCCTGTGGCCATCTCCTTGTGACGTGACCTTGCCATCCCTTTATTCCTGATTATAAAACACTCTTTGTTGCCAGTTCTGGAAGGACAGGAAAGACTGAAACAAAAAAGAGATGACAAGCCCAAGGGCTAGCAGGATGGTTAGAACCTGAGAATATTGGGCGACTACAGATCCTGGCCAGTTTTATAGCAAGGCGGGTGCAGCACCATTGGACACCTATGGGCTGAAATGAAGAGGATAAGCATCCAGCGGGTTACAGAAAGAGTAGAAGCTGGAAAACTATGCATGCAGGGTTGGCATTCAAGACTCAAGCTGGGAACTCAGTCACTGATCAGGAACCCGTGTATAGAGGTCCAAGTTGAATAAAAGTGCATAGGCAAGAGAAGGGCAAATCCATGTAGATGGGCACAGTTGAGACCCAAGTGTCCATAAGCAGGGAGACATAAAAAGCGAGAGGGAGCATTTGTGCTCCAAAAGACACATGGAGATTCACTGTATTGGTCAATATCTCACAGGAATGAAGTTGAGAAAATAAAATTATAATAAAAACTCTGTACTATAAAAAAGGTAATTTCATCACAATTCTCAAGTTCTTTGCTCATGACAACTACTGCATGTATCTCTTTAATTCATGCAGCTGTTGCTTGCTGCTCTGGGAAATGGGCTGTGCCCAGGTGCCTGGGTTCTAAAGCCCAATCAGATCTCAACGTCCAGTAAGTGAGGCAGACATATACATGACCATGCTAAAATGTGACAGCAAATGTAGTGATGAGATTCACAGAGCAAAAGCATGGAATCATTACTTTTGCCTAAGTAGGGATTGGCATGGTGGGATGATTTAGGAAAGATTTTAGAAGAGGAGGGACTTACGTCCTGAACCTAGAAGAATATGGAAACAGAAGGGACAAATGAGAGAAAGGTAAACCAGGCAAAAGGAGCATAAGCCAAGGAATCAAGAGCTAAATATTCACAGCATGGATCAGGAGTCATGAAGCCTTATAGAAGATTTGTCACATGCCAAACATTGTGCTAAGAACCCTCATACTTGATCATTACTTTACAAATAGCACAAACCTGTCAGCCAGCCATTATATAATTATCTACAAATTAAAGATGAGGAGACTAAGCTGTGTAGAGGTTAAGAATCTTGACTAAGGTTCACATAGTTAGTAAACAGAAGAACCTAAGTGTCAACCCAGTTACAGGTGATGCCAATGCTCAGCCTCTTAGCTGATATGCAATTCTGCCTTTCTGAGTGTCTAATGTATTGGGTTTAAAAAGAGGAGGAGAAGGAAAGGAGAGATGTGGTCAAGGTTTGTGAAGAGTTTTGGGTGTGATTTCAAAGTTTAAACCTTTAGACTGGGATTTGTCAAGGGTGTTTCTACAGGCCACCTGCATCAGAATAAGAATAAATTTTGAATGAATATATCTACAACACAGAATGAAAATTAAACATATCTCAGTATGTTTTAGGAGTTTGCAAACTATGGTCCACAGGCCCCATCTAACCTATCATCTGCTTTTATATAGCCCTTGAGCTGAGAAGAATTTTTACATGGTTGAGCAGAAATCAGAAGAAGTATATTTTGTGTTACACAAAAATTATGTAAAATCTAAAATTCAGTGTACATAAATACAGTTTTATTGTAACATAGCCATACCCATTTGTTTAGATATTGTCTGTGGCTGCTTTTGCACTATAACAGCAGAGCTAAATAGTTTCATCAGAGACTATGTAGCTGCAAAGCTTTAAATATTTACTATAAGCCCATGACAGGATTTATTTGATCCTGCACATGTATTAAAAATAAGCATAGTTGTTCATATATAAGCAGTGAAAAATCATGGGTGGAACTATGCTGGTATTGGCTTTTAATGTCTTTTCTTTATTCAGATGTGGCTTTGAGCAGCACTCTTCAAACTTTGCACGAAGATCACTGAAGATTCTGGTAAAATGCAGATTTGAATTTCTCAGGTTTGGCACGAGGCCTGAGATTGTGCATTTCTAACAAACTCCAGGTGATGCCAATGATACTGGCCCATAGACCACACTTTAAGTAGCGACAGCATAGCGGATCTTCTATTCTCTCCTGTTCAGGTGTCATTTAGACTGTTCAGGGATTGAGATGCTGCTTTGGCTAGATGTGCTCTGCTCTTCTCTCTGCAAGGAGTTCTCAAAGATGACTGAGGTTCAAAGGTAGTTTTCCAAAATCTTTACAAAGCATTAGCAAGTGGGAACTCATAAATACAGTGACATATTCTAAGTAAAGTGGGGCATGTAAAAAAGGTAAAGCAGAGTGGAACAATTCAGGAAACTATTTCAAGCATTTTCAATCACCTCCAATGATTGAAAGTTTCACCACTTTGGCCAGGCTGGTCTCTAACTCCTGACCTCAAGTGATCCACCTGCTTCTGCCTCCCAAAGTGCTGGGATTACAGGTATGAGCCACTGTGCCTGGCCAAGGTTTCCAGTATTAGAACTGTCTGGCATTGGAAAGCTAATCACTTTAGTACTGGGGATCCAGGAGTATCTGGGCATGGTTCGTGAGGTTAGCGAGATAATTTATGTGGATGTATCTAACCCACAAGTAATGCATGGTACTTTAATTCTGATCTGGCCTGATGTAAAGTTTTGAAAAAGTTCTCATAGCAGTTCTCTAGAATTCATCTCAGTTGGGTAACACAGCTACAGATTTGGAAGGAAACAGACCCCAACAGAGGAAAGAGATGCTTTGGAAGTTCTTGATAAGATATGGAATAAATTGATAATCGGATCTCTTTTAAATGCATTTCATATTCGGGCAATAGTATTTCAGTGTGCCAAGGGTGAAAGAGTACTCAATCTCAGGTGAACTAAATGTATCAAAATGTGGAAGAAGCCAACCTGTTTCTATTTTAACACATGCTTCCTTAAAGAATACCTTTGAGCTCAAGACAGTCTTAGTCATAGAATCAAATACCACTCAGGTTCATAAATGATCCCTTGCATTTTCAGTTTGGGAAAATATTAAGGCTTATCTGTTTTTTCTTTATGTTCATCTGATTAAAAAGTGGCCCAGGACATTATGAACACATGTTACAATAACTCTTCTCTGCTGGCGCACAGATAAAAATGATTCCTTGCTCTCCTCTGTGCAGTTCTTTCCACCTCGCACTCCCTCCAAAATGTACAAAACCTGCCTTGCTTCCTTCATCTCCTCTCTCAGCTTCCCCTCACGGTTTCTCCCAAAGTCTGTGCGTTCTTGCAATTACAGGTTCTCAATTACAAACACTTGTTACTTGCTTGAGGGGAGAGAAAGTATACTTCCTCTTTCGGCAGCTGCTCAAGCCAGATGTTGCACTGGCAGGCTGTGATTGGCTGGCAGATGAAAGAGAATGGCTCTTCATGGATAGATAAGAGGAAAGAGGTAAGCAAACATAGTTCAGCACTGAATCAGCAGGTCCTCATTAACCTGATTGGAAATGTCCTTCAAACTTGAACTGGAAAACAGGGAGGATATTGTCACAAGATCATTCAGCTGAATACTGACTGCTCCCTCCCCGGCTAAAATAGCAAGAAGCTTCATTTGGGGAGATCATAACAGTATTCAAGATGAGCTGGGATTCATTTAAGCTGCATCTGCATTGGCAAGCAATAATTGTAGGGATGCAGAAGTTTGTTTATTTTAACAGCTAAATGTTTGTGTCTCAAAAACCAATGAAACTTTTCTGTAATCACTTTGGAAATGTGCTTGAACCATTTCATCTACCTAAATCTTTCCATTGTGTTTCTCAGGCAATGACAATAGACAGTGATTGGGGCAGAGTTAAGTAATCATCAACTTTTCCCCCTGCCTCCTTGGAGCAAGCCTGAAACTGAATGAGAAATAAAAATAAAATTTTAAGCCCCCTAATGGACTGAAGGGACACCCTCTTGGTCAAGAGGAACTGCAGGGAAACCTCGGAAGATGAGTTCCTGGCCATGATGGGATGGGAGGTAGGACAAGCCTCATTATACCTCCCTCGCTAACTGCCATTAGGCTTTTTTTCCTGGGGGTTAAATAAACCAGCCTTTTGGAAAGACAGGCTCCACCATCAATATCAGCAAAACCCCTGACATCAACCACTTTAAACTGCCCCTCTCTGTTGCAGTTTCAGCCCAACCACCAACTAAGATTCATTCCTGATAAAAGACCATCAACCATGAAGTGGTTCTGGCCAGTCTACAAAGGATGCACAGTGAGGGTTTTCATGTTCTCTGCTTCACATTTTTATGTCAGAGGACTGAAAACCGCACCCGCAGATCACACCAGTGCGGCCGTATTTTGAACATGGGCCCCATGGAGAGGAGGCATGCAGCTCAGTTGAGCATGTACATGTTTCTCCTTTTATACATATTCATGACTCCTCCCCTAGCTTATAAATACGTATATTCAGCCACCCCTCTCAGCATAAATTTTTGTTCCCTTTTCTTCTCCCTTGAAGTGCCTGTTTCTGGCTTCTGGCTGGAGGCTATGTTTCCCAGCCTGTCAGAGTGGCCACCCTGCATATTGTAATTCTTTATGAGAAATACAGCTCTCCTTTCCAAATTTATGAACCTTGTCATCCTTCATTTGACATGATGAGACATACTTTGCTTGGCTGATGAAGCTTTTGTTGCAATGATTAAGAGCATGTAAAGCAAAATGATTGAAAAAAAAAATTGATCTATGTTGACTGTGTATAGACCCAGTTTGGACATTCTGGGTGGCAAGAACATGACTATAAGACACAAAGTAAGTGAAATATGCCAAGGTTACATGTAAAACTACATTTCATTTGTTTCCACTTCTCCTGTTATTCAGGTGAGATGAATTGAAGTAGACGGTCTTCACACTGCTTCTTAATATAAAACATGAAGGATCCAGCCAGGGTTTCAGTGCAGTTTGTTTTAATTATAGGTATCAAAAGTCACCAGATGAAATAGGAGGAGAAAAAAGCATCTCATTCAGAATAGATTATGGGAAATCATTTTTTTTAATCCAATGTAGACTTAATCCTTCTAAAAGATTAGACATTTATGGCATACTGGCCTGGCATCTGCAGCTACAATCCTGGGGATAAAGCATGGCAGAGGCTATCCATCTCCATGCTCTGGGCAGGAGTCGATAATAATAATAATTAATAACCATTTGTGCTCTCTAGCTCCCTTCAACTGAAATCTCAGAATATTTTACTGACACAAATTCATTAAGCCTCAAACTGCACCTGGGCATTCAGGAAGTACTTGAAGGCTAGCCTTGTTATTATTTTATATTCGTATTGCATCTTTCCTCCAAGGAGCTCAAAAGGATTATAAATATATTACCAAAGTAGGTTAACTCATCAGAGTTAAGAGTCAGGAACACATTGCTTCTGTCTCCTTTGCGCAGGAGTTCCTAAGCTGTGAACGATGAGTAAGGCTGGGAACACAGCAGACTGCTGGACTTATCTCTAGCAACATCTATACATTACTTTTTCTATTCAATGTTTAACCTCTCCAGAAGCAAATATGGCTTTCCTCTGTCATTCCACTTCTCAGCTATATTAAATGAGTCATTCAAGTAAAACACAACCCCTTCTACTTCAGTCAAGTCTTGAGCCAGAAAATATCTATCAGAGATGCTAGATGGGGATTTCAGAAGGGTGAACAATAAACGAGGTGACCGCCAAAGTTATCTTTAGTTCGATGATTTGGCAGAATCTGAAGAAAATAAAGTGCAAAACAGGTAACTCTGAGTTACCATTCCATTATAGGAATTAATACTGAATGAACAATCAATAGTATAGGAAAAGATTGGCAACAGTGCAACAGTTCATGGCACTGTTGTTCTTAAGACTGGAAAACTGGAAGCAAGTAAAATTCTAAAAACAGCACAGTCATGCCATAAACATAAGCACCACAATTTGGGAAATTATTAATATGCACTCATTGCGTATGCCAACCCAAGCTCAACATGCCTTAGGATTCAGAGATAGAAGCTATAAGAATAATAAAAGAACCCAGAAAGTCCTGCTCCCAGAAGGTCACATATTTAATACAGGGCAGTAGAAGAGCATGGGATCTGGAAGCAACTGTTTTAAATTTTATTCTCAGCCCTTTGTGTGATCCAGAACAAGGCACATGACCTTATTAGACTTTGACTTCCCTTTTCAAAAACGATGGTTTAAAATATCTACCTGAATTGTTCGATGAAAGGTTAGGAAAGCATCTAGCACACAGTAGGTACTCATTATCCTTATTGTCATGAAACCCTCAAGAAATCCTCTAAACATGGCAAGGCACTGAGACAGAAAAGTGACTTTTCTTTTTTTTTTTGCTCTGTCCTTCAACTGTTATGTTCAAATTTCATTTCATGGGAAAGATTTTACTCCTTCTTCTTCTTCCTCTTTTGTTCTGCTACCTCCCTCTTAACTGATAAATCCTACCCATTGAAAATAGTAACCAGCCTTAAATGGCAGGAGGAAAAAAAAAAGTCAAGAATACCCAAGTAGTACTTTTGCTATTGGAATAAGCTTCCAAGTTCTTAGCATGACGGTCAAAGCCCTTCACATACTTCCCAGGCTTCAACCAGACTAGAATGCTCACCATTGCCTAGATATTCTTAGCCTTTCTGACATTATGTTCTTTCTTCATGCTATTCCTATGGCCTTACAATCTCCAACTCTTAAAATCCTGCCTAACCTCAGAGGGCAATCTCTTTGCCATACCTTCCAAGAAAACATGATCTTATCTTCCTTTCTTCTTGAGTCTGTATGACAGTATATAGTACATTCTTCCCTCTCATATGTATGTATATTTATTCATAGGCATTTGTAAGTTTTATTCCTCTGTAACACTGTGTACTTTTTAAAAGGATGACATCACATTCATCTTTTCATAGTACTAGATTCAAATAAATTCCTATGCTCATGATTGATGTTCAGTGAATGATTATAAAATAGTATTTAATTGACTCATTTCTGGTGCAAGTTCTCTTGATAAGATTTTTCACCACTGATTTCCATTAGCATGGCAAAAACAGCCACAAACCTGAACTCTAACATAAGCACTTAAGAGAAAAAAAATGAACTTTGATGCTTTGAATGTTGGCAAAACATTTTTTTAAGTTGTGTATATTTAAGGTATATAATATGTTGTTATGGAATACATATAGATAGTAAAAAAAAAAGGTTATTATATTGAAGCAGATTAATATATTTATCACCTCACGTAGTTACTCATTTTTGTGTGTGGCAAGAGCTGACAAAATCTACTCATTAAACATAAATGCCAAACAGTGCAGTTTTATTACTTGAGTCCAGCAACACATACTCATTCTTACGAAATTCAGACCAGTCATCTAGATGGGGGTATTCCAGCCCACTACATGTAGAAGTTCAAGTCAGGACAATTCTCCAAAAGAAAATTTGGCACAACTTATCAAAAGCAAGAAAAATGTCCAGAGGCTCAATCTAGCCACTCCATTATGGGAATTAATACCAAGTTAATAATCAATAGTATAGGCAAATACTGTCAACAGCACAACACTAGAAGCAACTAAAATTCCAAAAACAGCATAGTCATGCCATAAACATAAGCACCACAATTTGGAAAAATTATTAAGATCAAATAAATTGTTTTCCATTCCTATGATAAAATGCCTTCTATGTAGTCATTGAAATACTGTCTCAGAATAGTTTTGATATGAAGAAAATACATACATTAACACAAAGTATGTACTATATGACCTTTCTTTAAAAAAGCAGATAGAAAAAAATATACATACTACATACACATAGAAAATGATGAAACTTTATACACTAAAATATTAACAGTTATTAACTCACAGAAATAAAATTCTAGGCAATTTGACTTTCTTCTTCGTGCTTTTTTTAAATTTTAATTTGTATTTATTGGAAATCAAAGCTATTTAAATAAAAGACCAATAGAGAAGAATTTTCCTAACAACTGACCAAGAATTTTTCACCTGCATTATCTCCTTGAATACTTAGAATGGTCCTGGGAAGGGCCCTCACTCTTCCTATCACATTCAGTCTTTCCCTGGGAAGCCTCCTAGACTGGATCGGGGTCCCCATTCTGGGTTCCTAGAACAAAATCCAGTACCCAAACCTATTTTTGTGCATAGGAGAAATTGGTATGAAACCTAAATGCTACAAAATTAGAGAACAGTATTCTCTATAAAGGACTTATAAAGTCATTACAATTATATTTTAAAGTAATATTTCATTTAATCTAATGTTAGAGTAAAGTAATATATACTATTGTAGTTACAAGAATATTTATAAAATGGGTTGAAAGAAATCCATTAAAATATTAACTGTGATTAAACTTTGATTCTGGGCTAATGGGTTGTTTATTTTATTGTTTTGTTTTTTGTTTTTTGAGATGGAATCTCACTCTGTCGTCCAGGCTCAAGGGCAGTGGTGCAATCTCAGCTCACTGCAACCTCTGCCTTTTGGGCTCAAGCAATTCTCCTGCCTCAGCCTCCCAAGTAGCTGGGATTACAGGCATGTGCCACCATGCCTGACTAATTTTTGTATTTTTAGTAGAGATGGGGCTTCGACATGTTGGCCAAGCTGGTCTCGAACTCTCGACCTCAGGTGATCCACCCACCTCAGCCTCCCAAAGTGCTGGGATTACAGGCATGAGCCATGGCACCCAACCTATTTTGTTGTTTTGTTTTTCTATATTTTCTAAATGTTCTCCAATTAGCAAGTTCTCCAGCTGGAATATTTATACTCAGATTAAAGAAAATTTAACAAACATACATAATACTGGTCTCTTTGCATTACCTGTAATGCAATGTTAGGAAGTGCATCTACTTACCACAAAGCCTACCACTGTGACTAAAGCACAGAAAGATGTAATTATAAGCTTGTTGAGGAACCAGTTAATGAATTATCAATTCACTGGCCAATCAGATGTCAGAGAGGATATCTTAGCCTAAGGCTGTAGAAGCAAAGGAGTAAAAATGCCTGAACCTTAACCAGGTCCTGTAATCACCAAAGCCTATGAACTTTGTCACTTTGCCTTTCTAATATGAATCCTCTAGTCATCTGGACTAGTTTCCTAGGGCTGCTGGAACAAATTACAACAAACTTAGTGACAACAGAAATGTATTCTCTCACAGTTCTGGAGGCCGTAAGTCTGAAATCAAGGTGTCAGCAATACCAGGCTCCTTCCAAACTCTCTAGGGGAGGATCCTACCTTGCTGTTCCCAGCTCCTGGTGACTCCAGGCTTTCCTTGGCTCATGGCTGCATCACACCTGTCAGTGGTTTCATCTTCACATGATCTTCTTCTTTGTGTGTCCTCTCTTGTGTGCCTTATAAGCACACTTGTCATTGGATTTATGGTTTACTCAGATAAACTAGGGTAGTCTCATTTTGAGATCTTTAACTTAGTTACATTTGCAAACACCGTCTTTCAAAACAAGATCATATTCACAGGCTCCTATGGTCAAGACATGCCAATATCTTTTTGGAGGTCACCATTCAACATACTACATCACCCTTAAATGACCCTCAGTTTTAAAAAATTGAATTTCCTCCATTTTTCACTCTAGTATACACTTTACTTTGAACATAGAAGCAATGGAATACCCTAAAGAGCGAAGATTTACAAAAAGAAGCCAACACCACTGTAATCCTCTGTCCTCACCAAATATTAGAAATGTGATTTAAATATCATTAACATACAAAAAAATTGAAGAGGAGTGAGTGCTTCCAAACTCACTTTACAAGGCCTGTGTTGATCCGATACCAAATCCAGATGAGGACACTAAAAAAAAAAAAAAAAAAAAAAAAAAAAAAAAAGGCCAATATCCTTGATGGACATAGATATAAAAATTCTCACAAAATGCAAACAAAGTGAATATAACAGCACATTAAAAGAGTCAAACACTGAGATCAAGTGGAATTTCTCCCTGAGATACAAAGATGGTTCATCATGCACAAATCAATAAATGTTATACACCATCCTAATAGAATGAAGGATGAAAATCATATGACTATCTCGATAGATGCAGAAAAAGCACTGACAAAATTCAACATCCTTTCATGATAGAACCATTCAACCAAGTAGGTGTAGAAGAAAATTATCTTAATACGAAAAAGGCCACATATAATATTTAAAAGCCCATTTATGTCAATTCCACAACTAACATTATATTCAGTGGTAAAAATGTGAAAGATTTTCCTCTTAGATCAGAAAGAAAGAAAGGATGCCCTCTCTCACTACTCCTATTCAACAGAGTACTGGAAGTCCTAACAGGAGCAATTAGGCAAGAAAAGGAAATAAAAGGCATAAAAATTGAAAAGGAATAAGTAAAATTATCTCTGCTTGCAGGTGACATAATTTTAGATATAGAAAACCCTAAAGACTCCACCAGAACACTGTTAGAACTAATAAACAAATTCAGTAATGTTGCAAGACACATAATTAGCATAAAAAATCAGTAAAATTTCTATACACTAACAAAGAACTCTCCCCCCAATCAAGAAAACAATCCCATTTACAATAACCTAAAATAAAACACTTAGAAATACATTTAACTGAGTTGAAAGATGTGTACACTAAAACTATAAAACATTGATGAAAGAAATTTAAGACACTAATAAATCAGAAGACATCTCATGTTTAAGGATTGAAAAAGTTAATATTGCTAAAATGTCCATGCTATAAGTGATCTACAACTTCAATGCCATCCCTATGAAAATTCCAATGGTATTTTTCATAGAAATAGAAAAAGCAATCATAAAATATATATGGAACCACAAAAGACACTGACTGGCCAAAACCATCTTGAGCATAATGAACAAAGCATACCACGAAGTTGTAGAAATTAAAACAGCATGGTACTGGCGTAAGAAAATAGACATAGATCAATGAAATATAATAGAGATCTTAGAAATGAATCTATGCAATTTCAATCAACTGATCAACAACAATGCCAAAGACAGACAATGGGAAAAGGACAGCCTCTTCAGTAACTGATTTTGAAAAAACTGGATCGTCACATGCAAAAGAATAAAATTGGACCCTTATCTCGTATTATATACAAAGTCAACTCAAAATAAATTAAACACTTAAAATCCAGATCCAAAACTGTAAAACTATTTGAAAAAAACATAGGCAAAAACTTATTAACATTAGTCTGGACCATGATGCTTGACTATGATCTCTAAAGCACAGGCAATAAAAGCAAAAATGGACAAATGGAATTGTGTCATACTAAAATGCTTCTGCACAGCAGAGGAAACATTCAACAGAATGAAAAAACAACCTACAGAATGGGGAAATATATTTATATACCATACATCTGTAAGGGGCTAACATCCAAAATATATAAGGAATTCAAACCAATAGAAAGAAACAAGTAACCTGTTTTTAAAATGGCAAAAGGACCTAAGTAGACATTTCTCAAAAGAAGACATACAAACAGCCAATAGATATATATAAAAAAAGTTCAACTTCAGTAATCATCAGGGAAATGCAAGTTAAAATGACAATGAGATATCACTGAGAATGGTTTTGAACAAAAAGTTCAAAATATAACAACTATTAGAGACAAATAGTTTTGAACTATGAGAATAGTTTTGAGAATAGTTTTGAACAAAAAGACAAAATATAACAACTATTGGGGAGGGTGTGGGGGAAAATACCGTTTGTACACTGTTGGTAGCAAGTAAATTGGTACTGGCATCCTGAAAAACCATATGGAGGTTCAAAAAACACTATAATGAACTACCCTATGATCCAGCAATCCCACTTCTGGGTACATATCCAACAGAAATGACATCAGTATGTCTAAGAGATCTCTGTCCTTCCATATTCAGTACAGCACTATTCACAATAGCCAGGATACAGAATCAATCTAAGTGTCCATGAAGAGATGAATGGATAAAGAAAATGTGATCCATACATGCAATGAAATAGTACTCATCCTTAGAAAACAGGGAAATCCTCCAATTCAGGACAAAATGGATGAACCTAGAGGATATTATGCTAACTGAAATAAGCTATGCATAGAAATGTAAATACTGCATGGAACTCTTATATGTGGAATCTAAAAAACTTCTAATTCATAGAAGCAGTGAGTTGAAGGTTGATTACCAGAGGCTGAGGGAACAGGAAAAGGAAATGGACAAAAAGCTGTTGTTCAAATGGTACAAAGTTTCAGTTAGACAGTATGAGTAAGTTCTGGAGACTTGTACTTCAAGGTGCCTATAGTTAATAATAATGTATTGTATACTTGAAAACTGCTATCAAAGATCTTGAATACTCTCATCACAGAAAACAAACTATGTGAGGTGTTGGATACGTTAACTAGCTTGACTGATAAGCATTTCACAATGAATACATATAATCAAACATCACATTGTGCACCATAAATACATACAATTTGTATTTGTTAATTATACCTTGATAAAGACAAAAAGTCAATCACAGACCACTCTGCCTATCCCACTTCATTTAGGTTCCAAGAGAGGAGATAAAAATTTCTATTCCCCTTCAGCTTCAAGATGAATAGTTCCTCTCTCCTAATTTCTGTACATCCTCTCTCATGTCTATAGTGCACTCTTTTAATACCATAATTGCTGAATTATTAGCTAAGGAATTTACAAACTCTACTCATTATTCCTTGATGATGAAGAGAAATGCCATGAACATGAACAACACAATTTTAATAAGCACAGGAGCCTTATTAGTCAGTGTTTAGTCCAATTTAAATCTGATAAAAATGGAAGCTCCAGCAAGGGCTAATAATGAGATCATTTAAGACACATCAAACAGTTCTCTCCTCAGAAGAAGAGGAATGGCAAAGTCTGTCCATAACAGGTGTTTCCAAGTTCCTCTGTGGGGAATGCGACCTGCCCCTGGAATTAGCCTGAACCAAAATGAGAGAGCCAAGTGCCCAGAATGCGGATTCCATCAGTGGGGTCTGGGAAACTACACCCCAAGTTTAACAAGGTTCATTCTCTAGGGAGGCTCAGTAATTTAAGCTTCAGCATGCCAAAATTTTGTGCAATGGACAGGGTTTCTAGATTTCCATTCTGAAAGACAGACCTTGCAAAGTTTGTCTAAAGATCCAATTCAGGACCAGTTAGAAAAAGGTGGCTAAGGACTTGAATGCCTTGTCTAATGCTTTCTTCTTACCAGAGAGGAGGAAAAACAGACATGCAATTTTTGTTCAAGGCCTTAGTGTGAACTAGCCAAGTATCTGCAGGTAGGAAGTTCCCTATCTGTCCCCATACTCTCATTATATACTTGCATGTCTAGGAGCAGGGACACAGTGATTTAAGTCACATTCCTGCCCTGAGGAGTTTACAGTCTAATGGGCAGAAACATGCAAGTAAAAGAAAATAAAGGAACATCTGTAAAGGCAAAATAAACAAGCAGAAATGATGCAGCAGGATTCCTGGGCAAGATCGCCTAATAGAAACAGCTCTAGTCTGCAGCTCCCAGCCACATCAACACGGAGGTGAGTGATTTCTGCATTTCCAACTGAGGTACCCAGTTCATCTCACTGGGTGCATCATCACAGTGGGTGCAACCAATGGAGGGTGAGCAGAAGCAGGGTGGGGCATCGCCTCACCCAGGAAGTGCCAGGGGTCGGGTAACTCCCTCCACTAGCCAAGGGAAGTCCTGAAAGACTGTGTGATGAGGGACAGTGCATTCTGGCCAAGATACTATACCTTTCCCATGGTCTTTGCAACCCTCAGACCAGTAGATTCCCTCAGATGCCTATTTCACAAGTGTCCTGGGTTTCAAGAACAAAATGGCAATGCCATTTGGGCAGACACAGAGCTAGCTGCAGGAGTTTTTTATTTGTACCCCAGTGGGGCCTGGAATGCCAACAAGACACAACTGTTCACTCCCCTGGAAAGGGGGCTGAAGCCAGGGAACCAAATGGTCTAGATCAGCAGAACTCACCCTGTTGGAGCCCAGCAAACTAAGATCATTGGCTTGAAATTCTTGCTGCCAGCACAGCAGTCTGAAGTCGACCTTGGACAATCAATCTTGGTCGGGGGGAGGAGTGTACGTCATTACTGAGGCTTGAGTAGGCAGTTTTCCCCTCACAGTATAAACAAAACCATCAGCAAGTTAGGACTGAACAGAGACCACCACAGCTCCCCAAAGCCTCTGTAGCCAGACTGCATCTCTAGATTCCTCCTCTCTGGGCAGAGCATCTCTGAAAGGCAGCAGCCCCAGTCAAGGGCTTAAAGATAAAACTCCCACCTCCCTTGGAGAGAACCCCTGGGGGAAAGGGCAGCTATGGGAGCAGCTTCAGCAGAATTAAATGCGCCTGCCTGCCGGTTCTGAAGAGAGCAGCAGATCTCCCAGCACAGTGATCCAGCTCTGCTAAGGGACAGACTGCCTCCTCAAGTGGATCCCTGATCGCCATGCCTCCTGATGGGGAGACACCTCCCAGCAGGGGTCAAAAGACACCTCATACAGAAGAGCTCTGGCTGGCATCTGGTGGGTACCCCTCTGGGATGAAGCTTCCAGAGGAAGGAGCAGGCAGCAATTTTTTCTGTTTTTCAGCCTCCACTGGTGATACTCAGGCATACAGGATCTGGAGTGGACCTAAAGCAAACTCTCACAGACCTGCAGAAGAAGGGCCGGACTGGTAGAGGGAAAGCTAACAAAAAGAAAGCAATAGAATCAACATCAACAAAAAGGATGACTACACAAAAACTCCATCTGAAGGTCACCAAAAGTAAACACTAAACGTAGATAAATCCATGAAGATTAGGAAAAATCAGCACAAAAATCCTGAAAATTCCAAAAATCAGAAAGTCACTTCTCCTCCAATGGACCACAACTCCTTGCCAGCAAGGGAACAAAACTGGATGGAGAATGAGTTTGATGACTGACAGAAGTAGGCTTCAGAAGGTGGGTAATAACAAACTCCTCCAAGCTAAAGGAGCATGTTCTAATCCAATGCAAGGAAGCTAAGAACCTTGATAAAAAGTTAGAGGAATTGCTAACTAGAATAACCTGTTTAGAGAAGAACATAAATGACCTTATGGAGCTGAAAAGCACAACAAGAGAACTTCATGAAGCATACAAAAGTATCAATAGCCAAATCAATGAAGTGGAATAAAGAATATCAGAGATTTAAGATCAACTTAATGAAATAAAGCATGAAGACAAGATTAGAGAAAAAAAGAATGAAAAGGAACAAACAAAGAAATATGGGACTATGTGAAAAGATGAAACCCACATTTGATTGGTGTACCTGAAAGTGACAAGGAGAATGGAACCAAGTTGGAAAACACTCTTCAGGATATTATCCAGGAGAACTTCCCCAACCTAGCAAGACACGCCAACATTCCACATTTAGGAAATACAGAGAATACCACCAAGAAAAAGAAAATTTCAGGCAAATATCCCTAATGAACATTGATGAGAAAATCCTCAATAAAATACTGGCAAACTGAATACAGCAGCATGTTAAAAAGCTTATCCACCACGATCAAGTCGGCTTCATCCCTGGGATGCAAGGCTGGTTCAACATATGCAAATCAATAAACGTATCCATCACATAAACCGAACCAACAACATAGACCACATGATATTCTCAATAAATGCAAAAAAAAGGCCTTCAATAAAATTCAACACCCCTTAATGCTAAAAACTCTCAATAAACTAGGTATTGATGGAACATATCTCAAAATAATAAGAGCTATTTATAACAAACCTATAGTCAATATCATACTGAATGGGCAAAAGCTGGAAACATTCCCTTTGAAAACCAGCACAAGACAAGGATGCCCTCTATCACCACTCCTAGTCAACATAGTATTGGAAGTTCTGGCCAGGGCAATCAGGCAAGAGAAAGAAATAAAGGGTATTCAAAATAGGAAGAGAGGAAGTCAGATTATTTCTGTTTGCAGATGACATGATTGTGTATTTAGAAAACCCCATAATCTCAGCCTCAAAACTCCTTAAGCTGATAAGCAACTTCAGCAAAGTCTCAGGATACAAAATCAATGTGCAAATATCACAAACATTCCTATACACCAATAACAGACAAACAGAGAGCCAAATCATGAGCAAACTCCCATTCCCAATTGCTACAAAGAGAACAAAATACCTAGGAATGTAACTTACAAGGGATGTGAGGACCCTCTTCCTGGGAATTACAAACCACTGCTCAAGGAAATAAGAGAGGACACAAACAAATGGAAAAACATTCCATGCTCGTGGATAGAAAGAATCAATATTCTGAAAATGGTCATACTGCCCAAAGTAATTTACAGATTCAATGCTATTTCCATCAAGCTACCATTGACCTTCTTCACAGAATCAGGAAAAAATCTACTTTAAATTTCATATGGAACCAAAAAAGAGCCTGTATAGCCAAGACAATCCTAAGCAAAAAGGACAAAGCTGTAGGCATCATGGTACCTGACTTCAAACTATACTACAAGGCTACAGTAAGCAAAACAGCATGGAACTGGTACAAAAACAGAACTGGTATGAAAACAGAAATAACATCACACATCTACAACCCTCTGATCATTAACAAACCCAACAAAAACAAGCAATGGGGAAAGGATTTCCTATTTAATAAATGGTGTTGGGAAAACTGGCTAGCTATATGCAGAAAACCGAAACTGGATCCCTTCCTTAAAACTTATACAAAAATTAACTCAAGATGGATTAAACATTTAAACGTAAGAACTAAAACCATAAAAACCCTAGAAGAAAACCTAGGCAATACCATTCAGGACATAGGCATGGGCAAAGACATCATGACTAAAACACCGAAAGCAATGGCAACAAAAGCCAAAATTGACAAATGGGATCTGATTAAACTAAAGAGCTTCTGCCTAGCAAAAGAAACTATCATCAGAGTGAACAGGCAATATACAGAATGGGAGAAGATTTTTGCAATCTATCCATCTAACAAAGGACTACTATCCAGAATCTACAAGGAACTTAAACAAATTTACAAGAAAAAAAAAAATCAAACAACCCCATTAAATGTTGGCAAAGGATATGAACAGACATTTCTCAAAAGAAAACATTTATACAGCCAACAAACATATGAAAAAATGCTCATCATCACTGGTCATCAGAGAAATGCAAATCAAAAGATACCATCTCATGCCAGTGAGAATGGTGATCATTAAAGTTAGGAAACGACAGATGCTGTAGAGAATATGGAGAAATAGGAATGCTTTTACACTGTTGGTGAGAGTATAAATTAGTTCAACCACTGTGAAAGACAGTATGGCAATTCCTCAAGGATCTAGAACTAGAAACACCATTTGACCCAGCAATCCCATTACTAGGTACCCAAAGGATTATAAATCATTCTACTATAAATACACATGCACACATATGTTTATTGCAGCACTATTCAAAATAGCTAAGAATTGGAACCAACCCAAAAGCCCATCAATATTAGACTGGATAAAGAAAATGTGGTGCATATACACCATGGAATACTATGCAGCCATAAAAAAGAATGAGTTCATGTCCTTTGCAGGGACATGGATGAAGCTGGAAACCATCATTCTCAGCAAACTAACACAGGAACAGAAAACCAAACACCACATGTTCTCACTCATAAGTGGGAGTTGAACGATGAGAACATATGGGAACAGGGAGGGGAACATCACACTCCAGGGAGGTGGGGGCAAGGAGAGGGATAGCATTAGGAGAAATACCTAATGTAGATGACGGGTTGATGGGTGCAGTAAACCACTATGGCACATATATACCTATGTAACAAACCTGCACATTCTGCACATGTATCCCAGAAGTTAAAGTTTAAAGTAAGAAAGGAAGAAAGGAAAGGAAGGAAGGGAAGGAAGGAAAGAAGGAAGGAAGGAAGGAAGGAAGGAAGGAAGGAAGGAAGGAAGGAA
>NC_045439.1:96805812-96830684 GCF_002776525.5 Piliocolobus tephrosceles | reverse complement strand
GAAGGAAGGAAGGAAGGAAGGAAGGAAGGAAGGAAGGAAGGAAGGAAGGAAGGAAGGAAGGAAGGAAAAGGAAGGATGCAACAGAGGAAACAGATCCTGAAGTCTCCCAGCAGGAGTCAGTGAACAACTTAAATAAAGGAAAGAGCTTGGGCTGAGACTGAAAGGCTTGTCTGTGTAGATGACAGACGCTAATAAGGATGTCATCATTTATTGATCATCCTGCCCGAGATATGGCCCTCCATACAATACATGGTTATCTCAATTAATCCCCACCACATCCCAATAACAGAGGCTCAGAAAGGTCATATGCTTTCTGGAAATGGTAGAAGTTGAACCTAGATCTCTGACTCCTAAGTGTATATTCTCAACTCCTATAGGATTCTGCCTTTTGAAATTGATGCAGGCAGGCACAGTTGCCATTTTTTATTGCCCAACAAATGAAGCTACTCATAGTTTGTAAGTAATTGTCAAAGGAAAAGGAATACCACAGAGCTAAGACTTTGTATGGGCTGCGTGAGGCAGGGAGGGGTTGTATGGTAAGATTTGAAGCAACAGATATTGCAAGCAGTTTGGTCGCCATGATGAGATTGCCACCATGTATATGTGGAAAATAAGCAAACACGGTGGGTGAACTAACCATAAGTGTAGCCATAGGAATTTCAGCAATAAAGAGACATGAAAATTCTTGCAAAGGGAAGGAGAAAGAAAATATAGGGCACCATACAGTAAAAGATGGAATTGAAAAGAAATATTGATCAATGTCAGCACATTTAAGGGTTTGTGTTTTATATATGTTATAGATATTTTCTGGGTTTTATATACACCCATCTATATAAATGTTTATGGAATGTAAACACTAGTTTGAAAATTACATGGCATTTATATATTTTTTTAAATTGTGTTTTCAGTATTTATGTATTGCCGTGATACTCCTGTGAAACCTTAAAGGAAAAACTCTGTGAGGATTAATGAGATCTTAAAACATATCTGCATGGTATGTGTGCTCTAGGGAGATAAGCGCTACATAAATACGATATTATAACACGTTCTTCTCCGACGGGGTCCAGGGAAGACTGGTGGCTAGGTATAAAAGGGGGTCACTGAAGATTTTTCTCTCCTTGAAAAGAATTTGGGTGAACAATATGCTACTTTGGTTGATTCTTTCAAAGATAGCTCAGAAGGATTCTATACCTAAAGCAAACATTTTTTTGTAAACCCAGTCCCGCTCTCCTAAAAATTAGTAGAGTGGTTGCAGGACTTTCTAGAGTGTTGGTACCCCCACACCCTGCCACTGGTGAGGCATGGTAGAGGCAGCTGGGGCCTTTGAAGCCCTGATCCCAGGCTATAGCCCAGACCAATGACATCAGAATCACCCAGGGTGGTTTGTAAAGCTCCCTGAGGAGCTGAGCCAAGGTTGACATCCACTGACCTAGAAGGCATTTGCTTAGCTCACATCCAAAACAAAGAAGAAAATAAGATCATATCATTCTTTGAACTTCTGGGCTGGAAATCATTTGTTTGGGTACTGAACTGCCAGTTCTCTCACATGGGTCAAATTCGACGGAAACAAAATGCAAGGTTAATAGTAGAAAATAGCAAGTGGTTGTGGCCCAAGAGGCAGAGTGGTATACAGACAAGAACTGGAGCAGCTGCTAGGAGCCCAGGAAAGGATGTGTGAGGTCAAGAGTCAATGGCACAGAACTAGCACTAAAGGAACTAGGAAATCAGAGACAAGCATTTAAGGAAAAGCGGCAAGGAAGACCAATTAATTCTGCCAACCTTCATCTTCTTTGCCTTGGCAGAGTATCTCAGACTTCTCTGATGGTAAGGATTTCCTGGGGTATATGTTAAACTTGCAAATTCCCAAGTTCACCTCAGGCCCTCTGAATTCCTGTCTCCAGGAGAGGTACCTGGGAACCTGGGAAGCTGTATGTTTAACAAGAACCATTGTTTTTTGTTGTTGTTGTTTGTTTTGCTTTTTTAAGACACAGGGGATTGTTCTGTGTGTTGCCCAGACTGGTGTGCAGTGGCTGAATCATAGCTCACTGCAACCTCAAACTCCTGGGCTCAAGGAATCCTCCCGCCTCAGTCTCCCAAGTAGCTAGGACTATAGGTACTTGGTATACCTACCACTATGCCTGGATATATTTTTTTTAATTAATTTTTTGCAGAGACAGGGTCTTTCTATGTTGCCCAGGTTGATTTGGAACTCCTGGGCTCAAGCAATCCTCCCATCACGCCTCCCAAAGTGCTGGGATGATAGGTGTGAGATGCCTATCATCCAATAGCCTCCTTTTACTTTTGTAATGGTGCAGTTTGTCCCTTGACATCTAAGAAGCTGCAAGTGACACCTAAGACCAGGAGACCAAATTCAACCAAGTATTAAGTAAACACTCTTCTATTGCTGAATCTGACCAGTCTGGCCCTGACACACACACAAAAAGGCCCAATTTACAAGCTATTCTCTCTACTTGTTTCAGAAGCAGGAAGATTTTGCCATCAATTATGCTCAAGCCTTGATCCTAAATTTTTCCTCACTTTTAAATTCTCTGGAGTTTCCATCATATAGCAAATCACTAGGCACTATAGCTATGTAAGCTGATTTCATCATAAGAGTAGCTCTATCTATTGGGCAATAAAAAATGGCAACTGTGCCTGCCTGCATTAATTTCAAAAGGCAGAATCCTGTAGGAGTTGAGAATATACCCTTATGGGTCAGAGATCTAGGTTCAAATTCTACCATTTCCAGAAAGCATATGACCTTTCTGAGCCTCTGTTGTTGGGATGTGGTAGGGATTAATTGAGATAACCATATATTATGTGGAGGGCCATCTCTGGGACATGATAAGTGATCAATAAAATCATATAATGGAATCAAGACCTAAACTGAGAAAACTTTTACAAGATCTTAATTTTTTTATTCCCAAATCTTTTTTTACCCAAACTGTTTATGAGAATAAAAATTATGAAATTTATGACCAATGTTTGATATAAGCATATTGAATAAAGATTTAATCACCACATGTTTTTAGGCAAGCTGAAACCAGAGAAAGCAGTACTGTTATTCCAGTCTCAATCCTGGGGACAAATGAACATTTGTCACTCACTGTGGCTTCGGTTTCCCTCAAGCATGTGAGTGTATGCTCCTGGTCTAAATGACAGGAGGCCAGAGGAAAACTGGTAGTATAAAAGTGTGATTCCTATTGATCTTACCACATTGGCAGCAAGCTCTATAAATGTGATATTACACTGAAAGCAATAACACTGCAGCTGTTCTCCTTGAGGTGGGCACTATTCGAGGGAGCCTGTTATACTCACATGATTACTGCACATACACATGCTCCATGTCAACACATGTGAATATAAGCCAGAGAGAAGCAGAACCATCTAGTTTCTTGGATTCAACTATAATTTGTAAGCAAGCATACAGAGGACCAGTAGTTCATTTCAGGATATATATGACATTTTACCAAGCTTTAAAGGCAAAAGGTGAGTACAGTGATACGTTAATAATTATGAGACATGTAGCATATAATTAATTCATAAAGACTTTGAGCAGTGCACAGTGGGACCTTGATATGCTTATTTGCCTCACAAATCAGCTGCAATTTCCATTCTATTTTCTTAGCTGCATGTTCTTCATAGCACTTAACTACACAGGATAGCCTGCAATAAACCTAAAAATTATCACCTGGGTCTGCAACCCAGGGTACTCCCTCTGCAGTGGGCACTTAGTGATGGTGTGCCTTTGGTGAGCTCTATAACCTTCTCTGCCTTAACGTTCTCATCTCTTAAATGGGACAGTAAATGTATTGCTCACATACAACTATTGAGATAAATAAGTTAGAAAATTGATATGACCAGACTATTTAGAAAGCAGAGTTCAGCTTGTTCAGTGACAAATGGTGTTAGTGTAAGCTTTGTTCTCCATTCACAAAAAAGATAGCTCTGATAGAAACAATGTAATAGACTGACTACCGTGGAATGAATGGTATACATGCTTTTATATATTAGATCCAATTGTAACAGAATCAGTTTACATTAAATCTGTCATTTGGCGAAAAAAAAGAGAAAGAAAATTGATGCAAAATGGATAGCTCAATTCTTGGCACACAAACATAAATTATTATAATACATCATCATATAGATTATATATGGCATAATATATCCGTTACAAGATTATATTTCATATAATAAAATTAATTTTAGTTTATTTCATTTTATAGTCTACTTCTTAAAATTTTGATTTTTATTTAAAATAAACTCTCTTCCAAATATTGGAAAACACAGGCTTGATTTTTGTACATTTCTTCAGATTGTTACTTAGTCATACTAGTTGACCTCATTTAGGCCAGCCTTCTGAGCTTCTGAGTTTTTTTAACTCATTTTTTTTCAAGTGGCAATATATCGGGACAGTCTATTTGGCTTCCAAAATGGAAAGTAGGACAATCTTTTCTCCCTATTCAGCCTGCATTGTCTTCACTTTTATTCCATCAGCCTTCCCTTTATACTAGACTACCCCTATGATTGAAAGCACTGAAAGTTGAAAGAGGCCAAGGGCCCCACATGGAAGAATCTGGGGCACTCACTAATCCCAGGCCCAGAGAGGTCTAAGAGGAATTATGAGAAGCAACGACTGAAGTATGTGTGTCTAGCATTGCCCTCTCTTTTGCTGGTAGATTATTAACCTTTAACTTTGTCAAAGTGGATAATTTATATAATCCTTTGACATCCTCTCAACCAACAAAGCTGTATCATCCTGTGTAATGTGACTACTAGAAAGACATACCTGGACTTCTTCCCCAGAGCACTTCTAATCTGGTTTCATTTTAAGATTATTTGGTCTTAAATCTTTCTACAAGATATGAAGCTTAAAGCATAGTGGGGACACTTTTCCCAAGACATAGATGCTCTAATCATACTTTCCTGACTCTAAAATCTTCCTGAATAGATTAAGACAAAACTTCATGACAATCACTCTTAACATCAAGTATTCTCTGGATGTCCTGCCCTCTTCAGAAAGCAGAGAATATTTTGGAATTGGCTCCCAGTGGGATCCTGGGTGCAGAGGCTGCAACGAACCTGTTGAGTGAACCTCCTCTTTACCAGAGGGAAAAAAACCTTAGTGTGTCAACTATAGCCTGATTGCAAACCAAATGCACATTTGAAGTGTATTCTTAAATTTTGAAATTTTTTTTGAATGTGGTAATATTAGCTAGGCTGCATAATGAAAGGAATTTTGTCCATTTTGTTTACTAACAAGGCAAATAATGGTGTGTTCTTTCTCTACATATATGATTTTTGAAATGAATCCATAAGGAATACCTAATAAATGTATCTGTCTTCAGAATGTAGGTAATCCTTTTTGAAGATATTCAAATGTTGGTCATTCCACCTAGTCAACACAATAGCAAAGGTTATAAAGTCTGAATAAGAGAGCATTGTAGATATGCTCTATTTTATAAAACCAATCCGGTAAAACTGACATTTCATTAAAAAAAAATCACAATTCCTTTCTTAAAATGAAGCATCAAAACTGACATGAAATACATATACTGTATTTGCTCTAGAGACATGTTTAATCGCAGTTTCCTCACCGAAATGTTCTAATCAATGTGTGGCTTTTATCAGACCTCTTCTGAACTTATTCTCCTTGGGGACTGTTGCCCCAAATGTAAGATCCAGCCTACAGACATGCATGTCAACCTGAAGAATAAACCTCTCTGGACCTTTAAAGGCTTCTCCTCTGAATACCACAATGGCTAGAGGTTTTTCTTCTCAGCTGCTCTCAAAGGCATCATCATCTACTGTGCCCATGCTGCCTGGTCACTGGGAAGGATACTAATGACTTTCTGGCCATGAGCCCTTAAATACTGAATTGAAGAGTCAAAATTTGAAAATCCAATGCTAGATTTTTCCAACATATTTTCAAGAGAAGGAAAAGAGAAACAGTATGGATGGAATAGGTAAGATAGCTTTCTAGAGTAATGAGTCCTTTGTGTCTTTTTTCAGTTTAAGAGAACATTATTCAGATAAATGTGATGGGACTTATTAATGCAAAATTTACCCAACTCAGATTGGCAGCAATAAAAGACAAGCCATGCCATTGTTTTGTTTGTTGTTATTGTTTTAATCTAGAGGAACAGTTTCTATTCTGAATTTTAAAATGGATTGAAATTTCAACTGACATACAGAAAACTATACATAACTTGCAGTCTGTTCATCTATATAGAACACCAAAGTGAATGACAATGAGGTGAGGATATCACTGAATGAACATTATTTGTCAGATGTATTGCAAGGAAAAATGCTAAAAACTAGTGTTGTAGGGATGGAAGGATGGATGGATGGATGGATGGATGGATGGATGGATGGATGGATGGATAGGTGGGTGGGTGGATGGATGGATGGATGAGAAAGTATAGGGTAATGACTATGAGAGATTTGAAAAAAACCCATTTGGATTCAAATCCTGGCTCTGCCACTTACTACCTCTATAACTCAGGGGAAAAAATTGCATGAACTCACCTATAGAATGAAGAGGTTGAAGACAAAGATAAGACAATGATGATAATATGTTCCTCAGAGAGTTTTTGTGAGAATTAAGTGATTTTATAGACTCCACAGCACTTAAAACCGTGTGTGTACATTTTAAGCACAAATGTTAGCTTTTATTATGTTAGGAAAAAAGAAAGCCAAATTTTATGCTAAGCCATATTGCTTATATCTTGTTTTTCTACAAAGCTTTGGAGTTTACAAAGATGGTTCACATATTTAAATTATTTGATTGCCAATATGGGCATATGATTTAGATATAATTATAACAATTTTACATTAAAAAAATAACTCAACCAATTGGGAAGCAGGATATCTTGCATTAAATCACAGTTTAATTTAATGGAAAACCTAACGCTAGAGACCTGGGCTCGAAAAATGGCTTTGAAATCTTTTACCTCAGAGATTTTGGAAAAGTCACTTAACTTCTCTGACCCTGGGTTATTTATCTATAAAATGGTGATAAAATGGTGATACATTCATTTTAACATTGTTATAAGTTTTGTTCTTCTATCCAATAAATATTTATGGTGTGCCTCCCATGCACCAGGCACTGTGCTAAGAACCAGACACACTGGCACAACACTACAAATGCCAGGTATTTTAACAAATCAATAAACAGTCCCACTGTTTTCATTGCTTTTATCATCAGTTGCTGTTCTTCCAGGGAGAGGCCAGCAAAATCAGATCTTGAATCAGAGCTTGCTCTTTGTAATAATTTAATGAAGTTTCCTAAAATTTTCCTGATGGGTAAATGGTCAGTAGTGTTTTAGGGAGGCAACAGTCTGCTGTAGACAGACGGCTTGACCACTGAAGACTTCAGTGGGAATTGACTTCAAACATCCATTATTTTTGCTTTTTTGTTTTTATTTTAAATTAAGATGATTGAGGTTCAATTTACATACAACAAAATGCACCCATCTAAAGGGTAGTTTGATGCATTTTCACAAGCGGGTACATCTCTGTATTCACTCCCACAGTCAAGATATAAAATTTTTTCATCACCTCAAAAAGTTTCCTCACTCCCCTTTGCAGTCAATAGTCCACCCCTGTTTTGAGAAAACCATCAATTTAGATTAGTTTTGTCTATTAAAGGATTTCATAAAATAGAATCATTCCATGTGTAGTCTTTTTATGTTTGGTTTCTTTGGCTAATCAGGTCATTGAGGTTCATCCATGTCATAGCATGTACCAATATTTTGTTCCTTTTTATTGCTGAATAGTATTTTATTGCATGGATTTGCTGCAATTTGCTTATTCATCCATCTGTTGATAAATATTTGGTGAGTTCTCAGTTTGGGGTGATTATGAGAACAACTGCTATGAGCAATCATGTGGACATGTTTTATTGCTCTTGGGGAGACAGTGGGATTCACTGAATCATATGATAAGGGTATTTGTAAACTTAACTTCAAAAATGTTTTCCAAAGTGGCTGTATAGGCTGTATATGAGTTCATCTCAACTGGCCATGTAAGAGAGCTCCAATCGTTCTATATTTTTGCCAACAATTGGGTTCATTTTTAATGATGAAATAGACAAAAAATAGTAAAAGGAATTCCATGTGGACAGGCACAGGACTCTCAGAAGCCTCTCAGAAGTCCTCTCAGAATCACCTCTAAGGGGACTTTTCTAAGGTTCATCCAAAGATTCAGAAATAACAAAGTCTTCCATATGTAGTGAAGAGAGTGAGAAAAAGACACACAGATGGGTGGGGGCAATTGAGGAAAACAAGAAAGAGTAAAAAATAGCAGACTACCCTAAAAATGGCAAGTTATATCTGTCAATGACCAAGGTGGAGAAGAATGGAAAGAGAAGCTCCATAAAATTTACAGAATTATTTTAATTGTCTATTCACAAAACAAATCTATCTATCATATCTATTATAAAATATCATATTTTAAAAATACTACACACAAAAAAGCCAATTTATTTTTCAATGGGTAAGGCTGGGGTTTTGTTGGTGCTTTTATTACAAAGCTTTACTCAGACATACAGGGGTTGGCAATAGCTGCCAAAGCTTCTTCATTAGCCCACCTCTAAGAATGTAAACACTGAAAACAGTTATTTTAGGGTCAGGCACTGGAAAAAACGCTAATAAAATAAATTGACCAGCTTTCTACGGATGAGAAAACTCTAAAACCTGACGGCTTTCTGCTGGTAACTGCAGCAGTAAATTCAGGCAATCCTGGATAAATGTCAGGCTGCTTTTGGGAAGAAAATGCCTCCATCAAGCTACCAAAGTATTATGAAAAGGGGTATGGAATTGCTGTAAGGAGAAGTGTTCAGACTGTCTCCTCTCTTTCCCCAATCTCCTTCACAAAGCAATGCTAGACATGATGTATTTTGCATTATTAATACCATTGTGTCTGTATTGGATTTGAAGATTCCGGAACATTCATCTATATTTAATTTAGGTATCTATCTGTTTCTGTAGAGAAGGGAATATGAATGGCTGGTGAGAATAGCTATCTATATTCAATAGTGCCCAACATAATTATTCTTTTTTAGTATTATTATACTTTAAGTTCTAGGGTACATGTGCATAACGTGCAGGTTTGTTACATATGTATACTTGCACCATGTTGGTTTGCTGCACCCATCAACTCGTCAGCACCCATCAATTCATCATTTATATCATGTATAACTCCCAATGCAATCCCTCCCCTCTCCCCCCTCCCCATGATAGGCCCCAGTGTGTGATGTTCCCTTTCCCGAGTCCAAGTGATCTCATTGTTCAGTTCCCACCTATGAGTGAGAACATGCGGTGTTTGGTTTTCTCTTCTTCTGATAGTTTGCTAAGAATGATGGTTTCCAGCTGCATCCATGTCCCTACAAAGGACGCAAACTCATCCTTTTTTATGGCTGCATAGTATTCCATGGTGTATATGTGCCACATTTTCTTAATCCAGTCTGTCACTGATGGACATTTGGGTTGATTCCAAGTCTTTGCTATTGCGAATAGTGCCGCAATAAACATACGTGTGCATGTGTCTTTGTAGCAGCACGATTTATAATCCTTTGGGTATATACCCAGTAGTGGGATGGCTGGATCATATGGTACATCTAGTTCTAGATCCTTGAGGAATTGCCATACTGTTTTCCATAATGGTTGAACTAGTTTACAATCCCACCAACAGTGTCAAAGTGTTCCTATTTCTCCACATCCTCTCCAACACCTGTTGTTTCCTGACTTTTTAATGATTGCCATTCTAACTGGTGTGAGATGGTATCTCATTGTGGTTTTGATTTGCATTTCTCTGATGGCGAATGATGAGCATTTTTTCATGTGTCTGTTGGCTGTATGAATGTCTTCTTTTGAGAAATGTCTGTTCATATCCTTTGCCCACTTTTTGATGGGGTTGTTTGTTTTTTTAATGTATATTTGTTTGAGTTCTTTGTAGATTCTGGATATTAGCCTTTTGTCAGACGAGTAGATTGTAAAAATTTTCTCCCATTCTGTAGGTTGCCTGTTCACTCTGATGGTCGTTTCTTTTGCTGTGCAGAAGCTCTTTAGTTTAATTAGATCCCATTTGTCAATTTTGGGTTTTGCTGCCGTTGTTTTTGGTGTTTTAGACATGAAGTCCTTGCCCATGCCTATGTCTTATACACCAGTAACAGACAAACAGAAAGCCAAATCATGAATGAACTTCCATTCACAGTTGCTTCAAAGAGAATAAAATACCTAGGAATCCAACTTACAAGGGATGTAAAGGACCTCTTCAAGGAGAACTGCTCAGTGAAATAAAAGAGGACACAAACAAATGGAAGAACATACCATGCTCATGGATAGGAAGAATCAATATCGTGAAAATGGCCATACTGCCCAAGGTTATTTATAGATTCAATGCCATCCCCATCAAGCTACCAATGAGTTTCTTCACAGAATTGGAAAAAACTGCTTTAAAGTTCATATGGAACCAAAAAAGAGCCCACATTGCCAAGACAATCCTAAGTCAAAAGGACAAAGCTGGAGGCGTCACGCTACCTGACTTCAAACTATACTACAAGGCTACAGTAACCAAAACAGCATGGTACTGGTACCAAAACAGAGATAGAGACCAATGGAACAGAACAGAGTCCTCAGAAATAATACCACACATCTACAGCCATCTGATCTTTGACAAACCTGAGAGAAACAAGAAATGGGGAAAGGATTCCCTATTTAATAAATGGTGCTGGGAAAATTGGCTAGCCATAAGTAGAAAGCTGAAACTGGATCCTTTCACTACTCCTTATACGAAGATTAATTCAAGATGGATTAGAGACTTAGATGTTAGACCTAATACCATAAAAACCCTAGAAGAAAACCTAGGTAGTACCATCCAACATAATTATTCTACATGTTTTGTGTTCCCTTACATCCTTTTATTTATTTAGCATGTATTCATTCACTTAACAAACAGTAATTGAGTGCCTACTGTGTACTAGGCATATTCTAGAAGCTGAGGATAGAGTCGCAGACAAGACAAAGTCCCTACCCTCATGGAACTACCATAGAGAAAAGGGCAAAATGCAATAAACACACCACTGAACATATATCCTGTAACATAAGGCTAAGGGCAGTGGAAATGATTAAGAAGGTTAAGGCATATAGGATGTGCTATGTAGAAAGCACTTTATAATATCAGATAATCAGGGACCTAATTAGGTTATTATTGAACAGAGCAGACCAGGTACATACCAGGGGAAAGAGCAATTCCAGCAGAGGGAACACTCAGGGCAAAGAGAATGAATCTGGAACATTTGTCACTTTCTGGATCACCGGGATGTCTCAGAAAGAGCAAGGAGGCCAGTGGGCAGAAATAGCAAGGTGTGTCAGGGACAGTGTGAGGAGATGTGGGCAGAAGGGCAGCAGGATCACATCTTAGAGAATATTTTATTTCATTCAGTAAGAACATTGGTGTTTACCATGATTGAGGTGGAGCCACTGAAGTACTTCTGTGTTGAGAGCTTCCTTGTGCCCCATCTTTCTCTGTGCACTAGGATGTGACAAGGTGTGAATAGGATAGGTAAGGTTTGCACCATCCCTGAGCCTCTACACTAGCTAAGCATGTGCGAAGGACAGGTGATAAAGATTTGGAAGGCTCAATTTTTCCATGAAGGAGTTCCTGGTGTAGTTGAGACAGGGAGAGTAAATGGAAATTACATTACAGTGTCATAAGGTAATATTCAGTGCATCAAGATGTTACAAATGAGAGGCACCTCCCACTCACTAGGAGAAATCAGGAACAATTTTTCTGAGACAAGTGTCCAGGTGAGAGTGGTCAGCACTGGAGAGAGATTGTGGAATGACACTCAAGAAAGGAATACCATGTACTGAGGGACAAACATGTGACCACTTGGCCTGCCCGAAGACCTGTGAGTTTTTCAACATGATGGACATACAGAGCATGCCTATAATAGGGAACAGAGAATATTCCAGGAATGTTAGGAGATGAGTCTAGAGATTATGCTTAGATTATTCCTAAGATTTCTAATGAGTCTATATAATGTGTCCAGGCAAAGCTACTATGGCTGGCATAAAGCTCCTCCACCAATCCATGGAGGCTATCTTTAGGATATAAGAGTCAATTCATTGAACAGCTAATTCAAGTAGAAATTTCTGAATAATAAAATCATCAATGTTGGTAAAAGACAATATTTTTTTATGGTTTTGAATGCCAGACAGAGGAGTTCAAACTTTATCTAGTGAGGATTAGAAATGACTGAAGGTTTTAAAATATGGTAAATGTACCTTTTGGGAAGTTTAACTTTACAGACATGCAAATCATATAGAATTGGGAGAAAACAAAAAGGAGATAGGAAAGCACATCAAAACAGTGGCCAAGGCCTGGAGAAAAAGAGAGACATGGGAAAGACATTGAGAAGGTGGTCTCTGGCAGGTAATGGAAAATGGAAAAGGGGACATGAACTGCTCTTACCTTCCGTTATTCATTTCTCCTTTTGGTAGGTAGCAGCAACTGGGTTTTCCTTTGGAGAAATTACCTCTATCCCATGGTATGCCAAATTTATACAGCTTTTAATCAGAATTCCAAGACCTCTCTGGCCAAAGTGTGGTCATATGACCACAGGTGAAAAGCAGGAACTAATTAAATATTCAGAAGCCTAAGAAAGGCTGTTTTCTGAGAGATTTCGGTAAAGAAGAATTATAACACAATTTCAATTAAACAAGTATTTCTTTTAAACAAATATTATAAGTATACCAGAATGTAAAGAACAAGGTCTCTATCCTCAAACTTCCTACATTTTAGATGTCTCTAAGGTCCTTCTTTCCCTCTGCCTTCATTTACACTCTTTCTCTTCTTAGCTTGCATGACCAGCAGTGATAGAACAAAATAACAAAGGCAATGGGATGCCCAAAAAGTACTGAGAAAGTCACGCATGCTGAAATTTAGTGGGTGGGAAAGAAAGTGTCTAACCAGTTCAAGTATGGCAAAAACATAATCTCAAGGCATACAAAAATGTTCCATAATGAGCCTGTATATTTAGTAAGTCAATAACTAATTCTTTTGAGTATGTCTGTACATATGTATACATGTCTAAATTAATATTTTCAAACAAAGAATGGATATCCATTAAAACATATCCCAGAAGATATTATTAGCTGATGACAAACTCCAAGAAAACTCCAAGAAAAAAATATCAACTTAAACCTATAAATATCTGGATAGTGCAGTAAGAATATCTATTGATTAATCAGTAACTAATGAACATAAATAAAATATTACTAATAATGGCTCTATTTAAAGCACATTCCATGCCTAGGTACTAAGCTAGAGAATTTTTATGCAGCATCTTCTTTAACACTAACCACAAACATGTTATATGGGTGTTGCCTGCATTTTATAGATGAGGCTCATAGAAGTGAATTAGCCTCTTCAAAGTCACAGTTAGTACATAACTAAGCTAGAATTTGAGTCCAAATGTCTCTAACCCCAACTCTATTATTCTGACCCTATTCTTAAATAGTACTAGTCAAAAAAGTTAGGTTTTGGATAAGAAAGTAGTCATTCTCCAGTCTGAATACACAGAATGAATACTTTTCAAAATTTTTGTAGGCTAAGTATAAGAGACAGAAAGCATGTGACCCCAAACACTTCATTCCAGAGCAAACAGCCAACCAACAAATCCAGTTTAACTTTTCAATGACTTCTCTCCTTAAATGTGTGATTTTACCACTGTCTACACATCCAACTTAGTCAGGGAGCCTTATAAAAATACATATGTCCCAACTTCATACCTAAAAATTATAATGCATCAGGTCCAGGGTAGGGACTTGACAAGGAAAAAATGTGGAATAAAAAATATAAGCCTCTCCTGGGAGAATCTAATGGATAGTCAAGGATAAGCATTACTGCCTTAGATAGCTAACAGTCAAATCCATCATGAAATGGACCCCAATCATCACAGGAGGTAGTTGAACTGAATGGCTTTATGCCACAGTCAATTTATCAAGATAAATAGAGACATGATATTTATCAGGCCAATGTTCATGGAGTCAGAAGTCACTGGACATTGATGGCAGGGGTATTTATGAGCTGCTGGAGTAAGCTGACACACAGGACTATGGGTAGGTGAACAGATGGCACACAAAAGGGAATCTTGAAATGCCACAATTTACTGTTAACTTTAAAAAAAAAATAGGCCAGTGAAAGAGAAAAGGGGTTTATTTGCAGCTTATTTCTTGGCATACAGAGCCACGGATGTCACTTACTATCATAGCAAATCAAAGTATGGCTCTCCTGGGTGGAAGGATTAGACATGCCATTCCTCAGTCACTCCACTCACAAGCATGCATGCAACAACCCAGAATCTGCCTCACTGAATACCAAGAGGCTGTCCTAGCTGGACACCTAACAGAGTTCTGCTGCCTAGTCCCAGCTAAGGCTTCCTACCTCCTCCACACTCTTAAGAGACATCTTATGCTGAGGGCTATACCAGGCGGTGGTCCGGATGCTTTATGTGCTATTCATTACTTAATCCTTGCCATGAGCCTGTGTGGTAGGTAAAATAGCTCCACATTTTTACAGAGGAAGAAACTGGGCCACTTGGCCAAGAATCCACACAGATAGTTAAGTACAGACCAGGGTTTCAATCCCAGGTATTGCCATCTTCATAGTGTAGACTTTCAACCACTGTACCACTGTTGAATATGCTTCTCAAGGACAGAACCCCATTCTACCAATTGAAGATCTCACAACCCACTTCAAAGACAGCCAGTATGAGTTGCCTTGGATTTTTCTGCAATTACATCTGTCCTGTGATCCTTTTTTCTTTGCCTGCGAGAAAAAAAAATGCCTTTGATCCTTCTAAGATATATTTTTGTAGTGCTTAAGTACAGTGTCTGGCACTTAGTAAATTAGTTATCACTGTGGCTATTGTTTTGTTGTTATTACCATTGCCTCCTTGACCAGCCTATTTCTATTTATTTTCTGAGTTCCATTTCCTCCTTTTGCTTTAGAAATGTACTCATATTTTGGCATTGATCCTCATATTTTCTCTCTATATACTCCTTATGGGGCTTTGTATCTATTCTTCCAGGTTTAACTTTTTGTGTTACCCTCAAAAAACTGCACCTGTAACCTCAACTTCCCTTCAGTGCACCACATCCTTATTTCTCATATACTCGCCACAAATATCTCCATACAAATATCTTGCCAGCCAATGAAATTCAAAGTATTTGAAACTGAAAGAATTATATTCCTTCTGAAATCAGCTTTTTTCTTTTGAGTTAAATTTTAATGGCATACTATGTCCCATAGTAACTCAGGTTAAACATTTCATAATTACATCTAATTCCCTCCTCTCCCTTTAACCTTCATAACCAATCAATTACTGAATATTCTTGAATCTACCTGGCCTCAGGCCTCTCCCTGCCAATCTGATTGCCCCCACATTCAATCAGAGACTAAAGAGATGTTAGCCTAGATACTTGAGGGACCTTCCTTTCTTCTGATTCACTTTCCTCTAAGACACTCTAGACACAACTGTCATATTAATATTCCCAGATAGGCCAGGTGCATCTCTCTACTGTTAAAAATCCAAAGTGTTGTTCCTTAACTGACAATGTGTGGGGAGTTGGATCTTTAAGTAATTTTTAGATGAGTAATTCATGTAACCTCCTCTTTGTACTAGTCACCTACACATGGCTCTACCCTCAATGATATCAGCATGCTTAACTCATGAGTGGGGATTACTGTCTGACCTGAGATAATTGATGTCTTATCTTCTCTTTGGTCACAGGAGTTACCCAAGAGAAGCCCAAAAAACGAGACAGGAAATGGTGTTCGTAAACAAATCCAAATACTACCTTCTCTACATCTCTGGCCCATGATGAGCTTTGGTTCTTACTCCTCTAACTTCCTTTCATTTATTGATCACATTTATTCTGTTTTGATACTTCTTGTTTTTCGTTTTTGAGACAGAGTCTTGCTCTGTCATCCAGGCTGGAGTGCAGTGGTGTGATCTCAGCTCACTGCAACCTCTGCCTCCCAGGCTCAAGGGATCCTCCCACTACACCCTCCTGAACAGCTGGGACCACAGGCCGGTGCCCCGACCACTGGCTAGTTTTTGTATTTTTTTGTAGAGTCGATGTCTCATTATGTTGCCCAGGCTGATCTCGAATTCCTGAGCTCAAGCGATCCTCCCACCTCAGCTTCTCAAAGTGCTGTGATTATAGGCATGAGCCACTGCACCCAGCCCTGTTTTGATACTTTTGTGTTGCCTTACATTATTAGTTCTGTTAAAAAGCACACTGTCCTCTCTTTTTATTCAGAAAATCTCATAAGAACTGGCCTTCTCAACTCCAGATATTCCATGCTGGCCTTAAATAGTGCTTGGCCCTACCAGACACTCAGTAAGTATTATTAGAATCTAGTGTGTGGTTGATGCTCATTTTGGATTTCCTAACTATTTGGAATGAGATTTTGAGCAAGGTTTCCTCAGCATGGCTATTTGTATCAGGTGGCACTTTTTTGGTTTTGAGTGATTTAAAACACAACTCATCTTGACTTAAACACTTTGACTGATGTTGCTGAAACACCTAGACATAGATTTCAAGTCAGACAAGCCTGATCAAGAAGCTCAATTGATACATAAAGGATCCAATTTCTCTCCATCTCTCCTCTCTGCTTTCCATGGTGTCAGCTTCATTCTCAGGCTACACACAGCAGTGCCCAATTGCTTAAGGCTTTCCCTGGCTATAGCAAACAAAATGTCCACTACAATTTCCGGGCTCACATCTTTATCCACTGTCTTCAGAGGAAAAGAGTCATTTGCAGTACCTCTAGGTTTTAGGATTTACTCTCTACCGTTGGCCTGAATGGTACAAATGTGGATCTATCTTTTTAAAACAACCACATGGTGGAGAAGAGGCAGAAATTAAACACACAGAAGGAAATTTAGGTACTGGTAGCAGGAAAAGAGGAAAATTAACTTTTAGGTTAAAACCAATAACTTTACTACACTGATCATCAGAATTACCATATAAACATAAAAATTCAGATTTATGGGCCCTATATCAAAACTTCTGAATCAGAATCTTGTTCTAAAATATAGGATCTGCACTTTATAAAACCTACTCAGGTAATCCAGACTGTGGGATCAAAGCATCTTGCTTCTGTCTCTTCCTTTATTGGTTTCTGTAACACAGAACAACAATCTGGATATATATTTAAAGGATATAAAATAATGCTTAGAAAGAAATATGAGTACCAAGGAAACTAACTCTGTAAATATCACAGTGTAATTATTTTCAAAAACCACTTCTGCCTGTAACCTCATCTAAAATAAAAGCATATGAGCCGCAGGGATGTCTGATTCTGATCTTTCAGACTCACTAACACAGATTTATTCTCTTAGATGGCATGATGAGTAGTTGCATCTTTGAGGGGAGTAGAAATCTATCCTCCTGGGTACCCTGGCCCCATTGTGAAAGAGTCACAGATATAATATCACAAACAGAAATTCAATATAAATGGAAGTTTCCTCTGATGATACAAAATAATCAGAAACTTTGCAGGCATTTGCGTAAGTGTGACAGGAATGTTTAGAAGGATGAAGTGCTAAGAAATCCAAGTTCCCTCCTGGCACAAAACCTGCTCTCAAGCACTGGCTTCAGAGCATTCACTTGAGCAATTCTAATACGGCTTGCCATGCCAATGCAGTTGCAGAATGCTCTGTTGGGATTGTCTGGCCCAGGAGAGATCCTATGCAACACCAGAGCAGTGCGTCTGGAGAGGGAAAGGAACAGAACAACTGCAGCCAGCTCCAATTCCTCACCTACTGGAATGAAGGTTTAATATCCTCAACTGATTAAACTTAAACAAACAAATCAACATGCAAACATAGAGGGAAGACAGATGTGAGGGACAGGAGAGTGACAGGTTGCTGGAGGGACTCACTTTAGCTTATCCTCCTGAATCATGTCTGCTCTCTTATGGTGAGCAGGTCATTTTCCTGTCTTCTCCCAGCTGTGTATAGTCTTGCTTCCTTTTCATTCACCCACCTCCCAGGCACTCTCTACCAGTCTCTCTCTCTCTCTCTTCTTCTTCTTCTTCTTCTTCTCCCTCTCTCTCTCTCCAACCCAAGTGCTCTGAGGAAGCCAACATGATGGATAACAGATGTTCTTTGACATATTGTGTCATTTATCACACAACAGCCCCAATCCTGCTAACAGGGCCTTTCCCATATGTCACTGTCGACTTTTACATGGCCCCAATGCATCAAAAAGAAATGGTTTAATACAACGTGCTGTAATTCCTGAGTCACAGCTCAATGGAGGGGTTTGGGACACAGAGCTCCCTTTCCTTTCCACTTTATTTATTTGTTTCAACTGGCTCTTGTGCCTGATAAATGGATGAATGAACTCATCTGAGGTCACATGGAGGGAAAAATCATCCACAGAATTGTGCTTCAGGTTGGAAGAAAAAGGGAAGATAGGTCTAAAGTGAAAGGCAGGAAATGCAGGCTGCACTCTATTACCACACTCCCTAGCAGACACTTGCTTATTTTCTATGGAGCAGGGCATCTACCATGCTTAATAATAAGGAGTGCTCAGTGGTGAAATTCTATAAATCCAGACTGACAAGGGAGTGCCCCGCTGTGTCCCCACAGGGAAGAGAGTTGACCGCATCAACCGCAAGGGAAGTTCCTCTGACCAAGTCTTCACTGAGGGCTGCTCCTGCTTTGGCTGAAGCAAAAAGGGTTTTGAAGTATTTCCTGTTATAACCCATTCATCCCAGAAGCATCGCTATAGCAACAAGTCACATCTTTGTAAGCACCAAAGGCTATCGCATGTTCACACTTTATGGATTTCTTTCTCTCCAGATCCTCATGGCCGACTTGCTACTCCCGTCAGCTTGCCAGTGGGCTGCATCTCCCCCAGGGTGATGGGCTTCAAGTCAAGCTGAGTGCCAGTGTGATTGTTCCTGAACCCATCTGAGGCCTTTGATGCAAGCCACATCCATTCCCATGGGAAGGAGATGGGAAGATGCACACAGTAATAACACAGATTTTTTTAACACCCCAACTCAGACAGGCAAAGACAACGTGGTTTCCACCTTTTTATATATATGAGCACCTACCCCATTGGATAATGAAAATCTTAAATTCACATTTTAATATATCTCAATTTATTTTTTTGTTTGAATTGTCTTTGGGGTTAAAACAACTTTGTGGGAAACCAAATTAAGTGAACTCAGAATTTAACTCAGTTAAATTTTCTCCCCTCCTTCCCTTTTCCCAAGATGGGATGTGGTTGTCCTGGGACTGTGAAGGCATGGGGAGCAGGTGGCCCCTTGTCTTGTGCTGGTCTCTTGACTACAAAGGGCTGGGCTGGCCTTTAGGTGTGGGCTGTTGGCCCTGGGGCTGACTCCCAGCACACTCTCCCTTTCTGTCACTGGATGTTACTGCTGATTTTCTTGCTGTTATTCATAGCTCTGCTTTTGCTGCATGGACAATGCTCCCAAGGATCCTAAGAGCCACCTTGGTTCTTAGTACCTGGGACTCCCATTCAGGCCTTAGGCAGGATGGCCTGTCCCCAGATAGCTTTTGGCCCTAGGCTCACACTACCCCTGTAGTGAGCCCTTCGGGCAAGCTCTCCAGCTAGATTTCCAGGAACTCTTCATTTCTGACAGTCATGTGAAAACTTTCAGGTCCTTTCTCACCATGCAATAGCTGAATGAATCCGGGTAGGGCTAACCCCAACTCTCCTTCTCCCTGAACACTAAAGTAAGAATTCCTATCCAAGTGACTTACTGGGGCGGGATATTCTTTGAAGAAAAGTGGAATGAGGAAAGCCAGCAAGAGGGGAGAAAAAAAGCCAGTGAGATTGTGTTCTCCGACAGATATATGAAAAAGAAATCCCCAACACCACTAATTAATCATCAGGGAAATGCAAATCAAAACCACAGTGAGGTATCGTCTTACCCCAGTTAGAATGGCTATTATAAAAAATACAAAAGATATCAAGTGCTGGCAAGGTTGTGGAGAAAGGGGAATGCTGGTACGCTGTTGGTGGGAATGTGAATTAGTACCACCTGTATGGAAAACAGTACAGATATTCCTCCATAAACTAAAAACAAATCTATCATATGATCCAGCAATCCTACTACCGAGTATTTACCCAAAGGAAAGAAAATCAGCATATCAAGGTGATACCTGCACCCTTATGTTTATTGCAGTACTAGCCACAATAGCTAAGATATGGAGTCAACCCAAATGTCTATCAATGAATGAATGGATAAAGAAAATGTGGCCTATATATATAATAGAATACTATTCAGTCATAAAAAGAGTGAAATCCTGTCATTCATGGCAACATGGGGGAGTTTGGAGGACATTATGTAAAGTAAAATAAGCCAAGCACAAAAAAAGAAATACTATGTTTTCTTTCATATATGGAAGCTAAAAACGTTGATCTCATAGAAAGGGAGCATAGAATAGCAGTTACTAGAGGCTGGGAAGGGTAAGGGAGAAGTGGGGAATGGTGAGAGGTTTGTTAATAAACACAAAATACAATTTGATAGGAGGAATAAATTCTGGTGTTCTGTAGCACTGTAGGGTGACTATAATTAACAATAATTTATTGTTTGTTTTTAAATAGCTTGAATTTTGAATGTTTCCAACACAAAGAAATGATAAATATTTGAAGTAATAAATATGCTAATCACCATGATTTCATCATTACACATTGTATACATGTATCAAAATATCACATACCCCATAAGTATGTACAACTATTGCAAATCAATTAAAAGTAACAAAAATGAAAAAAAAAAAAAAAAAAAAAAAAAAAAAAACATTGTCTCAATAGGAGATTCCCATCCATCTGATCATACAGGGAAACTGAGAGCACAAACTGTACCCACAGCAGCCATGAGTCCCATCTGGAGATCCCTGGTGCCCTGCAGCAGCTGGTCATTGGCCAAGGGCCGCAGGGGCTGAGTGGAGAGAGAGCCGCTAGGTTTCTCTGGCTCAGTGACTTCTGTCTAGCTGAGGGCAATGTCAGAAGAGAACAACAGTTTTTCCTTGTCAGACAATATAGCATCCGGGGAGAGATGCACAGGCTGGTACAGGAGATCCAGACAGAATAGCAGTAACACCCACGACACTGCCGCCATCACTTTTACTTCCCTGCAGCCACCTTGCCTTGTGGGCAGGAGCAGGGGGTTGGGGGAGAGACTCTCCTGCACAGCAATTGTATCTCTCTGCTTTTTCTTCCAGAGTTCTAAATAGAGACAGTCACATCTGTCTCCTCTGCTTCCTCTTTACCCTTCTCTAACACATTTTCCCCAAAACACTTCAGCCCTGACAGTGGAGGCCAGGAGGCCTATGATGAAGCCCTTGCTTTTCTTGCTGTTGTTCTTTTGCTTCCTATAATCCACCAGGGCTATAAGAGGTGGCTTTTTACTTCTCTCTCCAGCACTGATTCTCCTGCTATTATATTTAGTTCTTTCTCAAAGTTAATTCATTCCAGCCATTTCCTTGAGCCACAATGGTGCATTAAATGAAGGAAGAGAAAGTGGCTTATAACAATGACAGATCTAAAATGATCCTTTATTAGGATTGTTATTGTTATTAAAGGCAAGATTAAAAATATACTTTGAGTCAGGCTCTGGGGTTGACATTCCCAATGAAATTTTGAAAACCGTTGTGAAGTAGATATGATTAGATTCACTTACAAATGAGGAAGAGGCATCTAGGCCAGAAAAGTAAATGGTAGGCTGGACACAGGTAACAGGGAATGAAACCAGAATGTGAAACCAGCCCTGTCTGATTCAGTGGCTCAGGTTCATTCCGTTATACTGTAGCCCTTAGACTATTCAGAGATGGGGGAAATCTCTCCTTCACTCTCAGCCTGATCCTCCGATTCAAAGCCTGGGATTTTTGTTTTCTTTTTCTGACCTGACCACACGCCTTTAAAACTAGCTGAATACCACACACCACATAGCTGGTACCCAGTGACAAGGCACAGCCTCCCAGTTCCTTGCAAACAGTTGTCTCAAGCCAGGCTTTGCTTCTACCTTGGCTCTTGGCTCCCTTCTCAGTTCCTGAGGGTACTGGGCTCGTAATGTTCTAAATTTCATCAGTTGTATTATCATCTACCCCACCCCTGTGTATTTGGCAGCTTTCCCTTTGATACGCAGAGCTCTTTCAAGCATGACCTTAACTTTCCTTAAGTTATTCTGATCCTTCCCTGTCCAAGAACTGATCTCAGTCCAATACCTGGGAGGTCAACTGGGCAACAGGCTGCTGGGTTAGCATCCCTGCTGGGTTTGTCTCTTCCCTGTGATCAATGCAGACAGAAGATTCTGGTTTAACTCCTGCTGCCAACTCCATATTATTATATTCATCTCTTGTAATTGACCCTTTGGCTGGACAACAGCTATGGTAAGACTCTGGAGAAGGGAAGCTACCCAACCTCTTCCAGTAAGAAGGATACAATGCCCCCTGCCCAAGTGCACACACTGTTATTTAGTCATTTAGTCCTTTTAGGAATAATGGTAATGCCTTGGCATGGGCCTGCTGTCACAGATACCTGGATATTCTCCCAGAAGCACATCCATGTCACTGGCACACCTACTCTCACACCGTCTTCAATGGTTCTCAAAGTCATTTATTAAACAGAATGAGTCAGTAAAAGCAGTCCATTAGGTGTGTTCTTCACTTCTTAAAAGGTGATAAATTTTGTTTGAGCAGGAATTGGAGAGAGCTGCTCAAGAATTTTTTTCTTTTCCATAGCATGAGATGTTGAAGATTTTGGTTCCAAAGAAAAACATTAGGTCAATCTTTTTTTTAAAAAGTAAGATTTGGACTTCACTAATTTAAAGGGTTCTTCAATGACCAGTGATAATTACATCCATGCATCCAAATTTGCTATAAGAACAATCATCACTCTCAGGGCTATGTAATACAGTCACATGGCACAATAACGACACCAGCATCCTTTATAATACAGCTCTTGCCAGCAAGCCTTCACCTACCAGATTTGAGAAAATCATCTTTCGTGAGTCCTTATAGTAGAATGGATGGTTTCTGTCCTTGTTCTTCAACTGTATTTCTAACTCTAAAGGTTAGGTCTTTACTCCATCTGTCCTGACGCTTGCTCTAATGTGTGACTCTGACCCCAATGTCCACTCCTGACACGGTGTTTGATCTTTTTGTTTCTTGAGCTTGTTTCTGATGCCTGATTCTGATTCTGATGCGTGTGCTACTCAACTTTTGTATCTCGTGTCCCAGTAAAAGGCACCTTACTTTAACTATGTTCCGTTGGTTCAACTGCACAAATGAGAATGTTCTCAAGTTTGATGGCAGCTCCCTGGCTTCCATTCCTACTGTGTTTGTGCTGCAGTATTACAGCAGGAGACCATGTCAAAGGCACAGTAGGTACATACTCTATCTTGGATTAATGCATCAATGATATCATTCATGAATATGTGTCTTGGAGCTAACTACTGGGCTCATTTCCTTGTCTAGTAAGAAAATCGACCTCATAGGATGGTTATGAGGAATAAATGAGATTGTGTCTATGAAATGGTAGGCACAGTGCCTGGAATAAATTAGTTAACTTCCATTACCTATTGTTGTTATTGTTGTTGTTGTTGTTGTTATTCACCATCTCATGGCAGGGATAGGACAATCACACATGTCAGTTTAGCCCTTGAAAACAGATTCTTGATCATAATTTCAACTTCTCCTTTCTTGATGATCTAAAAAGGCTTTTACAAAGATATCAACTTCTGAGTATAGCCAAATAATATATAAACCAACCATAACTGATGATGTATTCTTAAGCATTTCTCTGGTTAGGCAGATTCCCTTATTATTTTTTAAATTATTCTACCCATCCCTCATGAAAATAGCATTAAAAGTTTCCTGACCCAAAACGTCTTAGATCCCAATGAATGATTTTCAAAGTATCATTTGCTCTTTTTCTTTCATTATTATTCAGCCTACAGTATTTCCATTTCATAAAAACACAACATGGCAGCACAAGAATCAAACACAAATTATGGTGGAAAATTAGTCAATAAACTTTTATTATATTAGTTCTTAATGCTGTTATTAATATTGAGGGACTTAAAATTAATTTCTATCCAGGGAAAAAATTATGGCTAAAACTTCAGATATAAGGCTGGCTAGGGCACTAATGAAGACCACTTCAGGAACCCTCTGGCTGTTCTCACTGGGACTGTGTGCTCTGACATAAGGATTCTCCCTAAGTAAATTGGGAATGCTTCTGTATACACAGCCTACCTGCTGTAGGCTGTTTGAGTGATTTTATTGAGTGAGGAACGCAGCTGTTGGAGAGAGGAGGAATATACTCATTTCATAACACCTTAAGCAAATGTATTTATTGGAGAACCACAAGGAAATACCACAATGGGATCAAGTTGTTGCTGCCTGGTCATGGTTTGAAAAGTGTTGGATTTTTTTTTTTTTTTTTTTAATACTTTAAGTTCTAGGGTACATGTGTATAACGTGCAGGTTGGTTACATATGTATATATGTGCCATGTTGGTGTGCTGCACCCATTCACTCGTCAGCACCCATCAATTCATCATTTATATCAGGTATAACTCCCCAATGCAATCCCTCCCCCCTCCCCCCTCCCCATGATAGGCCCCAGTGTGTGATGTTCCCCTTCCCGAGTCCAAGTGAGCTCATTGTTCAGTTCCCACCTATGAGTGAGAACATGCGGTGTTTGGTTTTCTCTTCTTGTGATAGTTTGCTAAGAATGATGGTTTCCAGCTGCATCCATGTCCCTACAAAGGACGCAAACTCATCCTTTTTTATGGCTGCATAGTATTCCATGT
>NC_045439.1:96726758-96772080 GCF_002776525.5 Piliocolobus tephrosceles | reverse complement strand
TGAGTTAGGGAGGATTCCCTCTTTTTCTATTGATTGGAATAGTTTCAGAAGGAATGGTACCAGCTCCTCCTTGTACCTCTGGTAGAATTCAGCTGTGAATCCATCTGGTCCTGGGCTTTTTTTGGTGGGTAGGCTATTAATTGTTGCCTCAATTTCAGAGCCTGCTATTGGTCTATTCAGGGACTCAACTTCTTCCTGGTTTAGTCTTGGGAGAGTGTACGTGTCCAGGAAATTATCCATTTCTTCTAGATTTTCTAGTTGTTTTGCGTAGAGGTGTTTATAGTATTCTCTGATGGTAGTTTGTATTTCTGTGGGGTCGGTGGTGATATCCCCTTTATCATTTTTTATTGCGTCTATTTGATTCCTCTCTCTTTTCTTCTTTATTAGCCTTGCTAGCGGTCTGTCAATTTTGTTGATCTTTTCAAAAAACCAACTCCTGGATTCATTGATTTCTGTGCTTTGCTCAGTATTACCTTGTCTTACTCCTGTTGTTGACCCTGTTAGTGATCTTTGCTGACTCCTGCTGAATTGAAATGCATTTATTCATTTATGCATTCCTTTATTCATTCTTTCAACTGATAATGCATTAAATACTAAGCCTTGGAGAATAAAAAATGAATGTACATTGTTTCTTCTGTCTTCAAATTTATAGTCTACTTGGAAAAAATTAAAATGTACCATACTGGGCAATTAATACTGAGCCATAAGAATGCAGCTCCCTATAGGGAGTTCAACTGAACGAGATGTTGTCTCTAAGTGTGGGATATCAATGAAAGTCATGTAGGGGGAAATATAATTATCCCAGCTGGAGTTTTCAAATTTGTGACCCATCAGTGATTTTTAAACTAGTTTCAATATTTAAATATTGGCAGATAACACACACTTAATTTTTTGAATTTCTGACTACCTTTAAATATTGGGGACCCTAGCAGCACAAGTTTTATGTTCACACATAGAAACAAGCAGGAGATGAGATGCTGCTACCCTGCATACACTGCCCCGTTATGACATCCTCACCAGGACTCTTCCACCCATCAGCATTCCCCATCTGGTTGAGTTTGCCACCCGCGAACAAGATTTTCAATAGCAGATAGGGCTTGGTAGGCAGGAGACAGTGGAGAGGGAAGAGGTGCCAGATAAAAATACATACTATCAGGCCATGCACTGTGGCTCATGCCTGTAATCCCAGCACTTTGGCTGAGGTGGGTGGATCACTTGAGGTTATGAGTTCAAGACCAGCCTGGCCAACATGGTGAAACCCCAATTCTACTAAAAATATAAAAATTAGCTGGGCGTGGTGGCAGGTGCCTGTAATCCCAGCTATTTGGGAGGCTGAGGCAGGAGAATCGCTTGGACCCAGGAGACAGAGGTTGCAGTGAACTGAGATGGTACCACTTGCATTCTAGCCTAGATGACAGAGCAAGACTCCATCTCAAAAAAAAAAAAAAAAAAAAAAAAAGACAGACTATCAGTTATATATGAATTTAGATAAGTAGATACATTTTTAGGATAAGCATAATCCATTAAATATTGCATGGGACATACTTGTACGAAATATGATTGGTTGTTTATTTGAAATTCAAATTTAACTAGATGTCCTGTATTTGTACTGGTTAAATTTGGTAACCCTGGATGGTGATAGAAGAAGTGGGGGATAAGGAGGTCATTTCTGATAAAGTAAATGTTATTTTTAAAAGTAGAGAGAGAGAGATAAAGCATATTCCTGAAAAAAGGAGTATTCCAATCTGCTCAGAGCATGTGACTGGGGAGAATTAGGAGATAATAAGATAATAAAAATAAGGACTTAGGTATATTGAGCATTTCATGCCAGATCTCATGCAAAACAGTTTACCTAGATTAGCCTGCCTTTTGTCTCAAAATCCACCTATAACATTCACCGTTTTATAAGAAAACTGAGACTTGGCCGGGTGCAGTGGCTCAAACCTGTAGTCCCAGCACTTTGAGAGGCCGAAGTGGGCAGATCACGAGGTCAGGAGTTGGAGACCAGCCTGGCCAACATGGTGAAATCCTATGTCTACTAAAAAAAATTACAAAAATTAGTTGGGCGCAGTGGCACGTGTCTGTAATCGCAGCTACTCTGGAGGCTGAGGCAGGAGAATCGCTTGAACCTGGGAGGCAGAGGTTGCAGTGAGCCGATATTGCGTCATTGCACTCCAGCCTGGGCAACAGAGTGAGACTCTGTCAAAAAAAAAAAAAAAAGAAGGGAAGGGAAGGGAAGGGAAGGGAAGGAAGAAAGAAAACTGAGGCTTAGCTGGATCATGTGCTTTGACCTGTGACATTTGGTTGGCAAGTGAGAGAGGCTGGGTTTGACCTCAGATGGCATGAGCTCATCCACTCTACACAACCACCCATGATAGAAACAGAAGAGTGGGAGGAGACAGAAGAAGAGAATGGGAGCTCATAAGGGTAGGATTAGCACTTTTTAAAGCCTAACCTCCATCCTGAAGTGCTCATTCCGTGTTAGTTGAAATTGTTGATGCTCTTGTAAGAGGCTTAGCACTTTAGTCACCAAGCAGGATTAGGATCAGCTGAGATTGTGACAGACTAGGTGGCGGGACCCAGATGAGTTGAGGAAACTGCATGCATATTGGGAAAAAAAGGAAATGAAAGGTCAGGATAAGGTAGTTCCTTAAGAGCACCAGACTGTGAAGAAGGGACTACATCTTACTGTGATTTTTAAAATTATGGTGCTCAATAAATGTCTCATAATGGTAACATAATGGAGCTCTGAAGCAGGAGCAGTGCCTCCTCAATCTTATTTAAAGCCCTTTCTCTTTTCTCTATTGGAGAGAAGAAGTAGCTGATCATTGGGCTAGTGCTTCACAAGAAGCCAAAATTATTTCTACAAATACCAGGACTCAGGGAGGGGAGTTTTGGTCACAGCACCAAGATATTTAGAATTCTATGTAATATTTGACAGCCAATTCTCAGTCTTTCTTATTTAGATTCTCTAGTACATATCTTCATACATACCCTCAGTGTCCTATTGACACTGAGCTAACTTATAAAATTATAAAAACCACTTTCTCTGGTAATAGCAACTAGGGGAGAAGCTGTTTTAAAAATAGTTTCAATGGAAAATTCCCAAGAAATTTTGAGTCATTTTATGGGAAAAAAAAAGAAGAAGTCCTACTCAAATCCCTCTGCACAATGATGCTTTTTCAAGATTTGGCAAGGCCAGTTTGTTTTATTTTGATGAGTCACAGAGTCTTGAAACATAGTAGAAGTCCCAGGTTTTGTGATTACTTACTCTTTATTGCCTTGTAGTTATTTTCCAGAACCATAAGCAGTTCTTTAGGCACTCTCTAAAAAACCTATATATACATCCTGAGTCTCTCCTCAGCTAATCCATTAAACTAATTAACTTTTGGTCCCTATTCCTTATTAACAGCTGCTGCTCTGCCTATTTGCAAAATAATAAATTTGAAATCATGGTTGTCAACTAATATTATTACTAATATAAGTCTTCCCATTAACTTAATGTAATTGTTATGGCAGCAAAGGTCATGTCTCTGGTCTTTGTCACTCTATACACAATGCTTAGCACAGTGCTTGTCACCTAGTGGGAACACATTAACTATTTATTAAATGAATGGCATGAGCTAGAGTTTCCTGGCCCTGACACTCTTCTTGCACATTAAGCTAATCCTGGATAAGACCATCATTCTGAACAAGAACCTTGCTCCCACACACCCAACAGACACACTTATCCCATTTTTACATCTATTTTTTTCCTTAGTTTAATTTTATCGTTCTCCATATTTACTTACTTTCATTATTTATTTTAAATCTCTTCTTTGGTGTATCATTTGTTGCAGTCTCGCCCTTTCTCCCCCATCCGACTCCAGCAAGGCATATTGCTGGGCAGGAGATGAGACTTTCTCTAAGCTTAGCCCTCAGTAGGATGCTACTAGATCTCCCTACATACCCTCTCCAACACCACAGAGAGGGGTAACACAATAATTTTCTATATACATGCAAGGCTTAGAATTGAGGATTTCACTAAGAAATGGGGGGAAAAAAAGAGAGAAGAAAGGGATTGAAGGGGAAGTTAAGAAACTCCATTGCAATCACCCTGAAGTACCATCTTAGGGAAAGAAAACTGAATTTAAATATTCCTTAGACTATTGAACCACTGTGAGAAGAAATTTTAGTTAATATAGGATTAGTTAATGATAGTTGTTAATAATTATTGTGTTGCTATATATTGGTAACACATTAGTAACTATAATAACAATAGCTGAAGTTGTATTGAGCATTTACTATATGCTAGGAACAGTGTTAGGCACTGTACCTTATTATCTCATTGAATTAACGGGTTCTGTTATCTTCATGACTTTACTGGGAAGGAATCCGAGCCTCACAGAGATAAACAAATGCACCCAAAGTTACTAGCTAGTTTGGGAGTTTAAGAATTCTGGCTCCAGAGCCCATTTGCTTCACCTATATACTACACTGGGTTAGTGACCAATCTGAAAATTAACTTCAGATGCTCCAAATTCTAAGAAAGCTCATAGAATTTTAATAAAATGACACAGAACCTTAAATCTCTAATTTGGCTTGAACTTCCGATTCACATGGAGGTGATTCTTTTAAAATTAGCCTAAATGGAGCGCCTTTCATGGCTTAAAACATAGGATTCTTCAAAAATGTAAATTTATCAAAAGTCTGATTAAAGTGAAAATATTGACTCTCATCCAGTGATATCACCCTGGTTCTTATCTAGTAACAATAATCCTCACAATACTTAGTAGAAAATCTTCATAATTCACAACTTATCTTCTCCCTGCCTGATCTCAGTCACCCCCAACTACCTTCAGCATAACCTCAACTCAGAGCTAAAACAGTGAAAACATCAAGAACATAAAAGGTAAAAGGGACAGAAAATTTAATATGCAAATATTTTAATGTGGGACTCATATGTCCTTATGTAGAGATTTACTTGGTAGGTTAATGACAAATATGTATTTCCTTCCCTTTCTAGTCCTTTCCTCCTAGAAATTATGAAAAGAACCATCTGAGTTGTCCAATCAGTATTTCTCCCTGTCCTACATATTTCAGTTGAATGGATTTACAATAGCTCAAGGATCTTTCAGGCTATATATTCAATAGAAAATCTTACTATTGAACACACACCCTAATTTGTAAGCTTTAGTAATTGCTGTGGCTATGTGAGCAAACCAAATTCAGAACAATAGGACATATAAGCCCTGAATGTTCTGTGTTCATTTCTTCTACATCAATTACAGCTGGACTATAAACCTCTTCTGAGAGGAAGCCATGTCCATTTAATGAAGCTTTGCATACTACCCTGGATGAGTCCAGAGACATACCTGACATTAGCTGCAATGCTACAGATATAGTTCCCTTATCAACTCTGACATCCTCTGGTATCAGATATTTTGGCAGCAGGTAGAAATGTAGCAGAGAGAGGACCAACTAATGGATTCTATTTAAGGACGTTTGATGAAAATGTTGACTGGCCCATGACCGATTTTATTCTTAGTGCTTAAATGTTAGTTAGTTAGTCAATTTGAATGTTAATTAGCCATAATGACAAGGAGTGTCTCTTTTTATGATCCTCTTAAAATGTATCCAGGGGCTAATAAGTAATGGGTGCATCCCATAAATATAATAAGTAAATAAATTAGCATCAGTTAATTTAAATGTAAGTAAACTGCACTCTCTGATCTCCCTGCATTTCAGTTATTTTCCTCTCAGCATCTCTTCTCGCCTCATCAGTTTCAAGATCTAAACAATATACTCTACAGCTGAAGAGCAAGGTCAGACATTATTGAATTCAGTGTAAAGCAAGTGGACTTTTTCACTTTTTAGCCACATGTTGTCAGATAACTGGGTGGTTAGAATAAAGGTCAAAGGAAATGAGACTCGTAAAACTCTGTTTATACGGACAACTGCTTTCACCACGGTGATTAATCCAGATGGTTAGCACAGTCATCAAAAAGGTTAATTTGGTCAAATAACGACCTAGACTCAATTTTTGAAAGCTGAAATGACTAGGTAAGTGAAAACTGGGTCTCGATAGCTTTTGTCTCTGTAAATTACTGTCTCTTAGAGGAAAAAGCCACAGGGACACATTCCAGTTAGAAAGGAAGGGAAGAGAGTTATTTGAGAAAGATGCTGTTATTTCATCCCTGCCCTTGCTTACTTATTCACTTGTTCACTCAGTATTAGCTTCTGGATTGCATTAGTGGATACATTAACAAATTTAGCACATCTAAGAGAGACAGGCTGACACTTGGAGACTGAGTGGGAGTAGACACTGGAAGCTTAAATTGAGGGGCACCCTCCCTGGAGGTACCAATTGCCGCACAGTACATGCCAGAGTTCTCATGGAACATCCCTACTGGGCTTTAAAAGTAGAGACCCTGACAAATTTCTCTCTACAAGAAATGTGAATGGCAGTCGAAGTTGCTGCTCTATCAGTCAAGGGGCAGGATTTGGGAGCAACTGATTTTCTTAGATAGATATATTTCATTGAACGTTTTATTCAGTCTTCCTTGCAGTAGAAACGCCAATGTAATTTCCAGGGAACAGCCTGAACAGGGGCCTTCATCTTCCTCCTTCTAGAAGGGGCTAAACAAGTTCATTTAGAATGATGCAATCGTCCTGATTCTATTTAAATTTCCTCTACCCATCATCCATTAACTATGTGGCTAATGGCAAAAACAAAAACAAAAACAAAAAGAAGGAGAAGAAGAAGAGGAAAGGAACTTCATCTTCTTCTAGGAATTTATTCAGAATCTTCATCTTTTCGAGGCCAGCAAGTGGCTTCTTCTCAATCCTCCCAGGCCACTGACCTTTGGCTTTAGCTCCTGCATCCACCCTGCTCCGGCCTAACAGACTTGCCCTGACTTGTGCACAGCTGAGTCATCCTTGGGCATTTTGTTCTTAGATCTTGAATGTGCACACTTTCCCTGATGTGATCACCAGGACTGGACCTCAGCATGACCCCTAGCAGCCCTGCAGCCAGGCCCTGCCAGAACCCTGAGGGAGACATGGGGACAGGAGCCACTCCAGTCAGTGCCACCTGCCCCTGTGCTGACACACTGGCTTACAGGCACCTGCCAGGGGCTGCTCCTCATTGTTCTCGAAGTGAAAAAATCCTCTTTCAATTTTTCACATCACTGGACCCAAGAAAAAAATGAAACCCAAAGCAGAATAGCCTCAGGCTTTAGATCTCTCTACCTCCTTCAGGCTTTTATCTAAGCTCCTTTATCTCTGCTATCCTTGGTGGTGACCTGATATTATTTAAGTGAAAAAGGTTGGTCAGCAAGAGTAAAGTATAAAATGAGAGGGAAAAAGAGTAACTCTACAATACAGAAACCCAGCAAACATTACCTCAGCAAGATCAACATCAATAGTGATAAGTTGTATTGATATAGCTCTCTTAATAGAATACACTAAAAATGGCACTTTACATCTATAGTCTTCTTACCAAAAATACACACTAACACAGGCTAATCATGAGAAAAACATTAGCTCAATCCTAATGAACGGTCATTCTACAAAGTATCTGACCAGGGCTCCTCAGAACTATCGAAGTCATCAAAAACAAATTCCAAGAAACTGCCATGGCCCAGAGTAACCTAGGGAGATGAGAGGACCAAATGTAACATGATGTCATGGATGGGATTCTGAGAACAAAATATATCCTAGGTAAAATCTAAAGACATCTGAATAAAGTATGGACTTTACTTAATAGAAATGTATTAACATTGGCTTACATTAATTATAGTTTGACATGTACGTAGTTGTTTGTCAGGAGGTCAGATCCCAGGGCAAGCTGGACTCAAGCCCTTATACCAGGTCCTTAGCAAACAGAATCCCGAGCCACAAAGTTAAAACCTGATCCTGGGAACTGGAGTGCTGAGAATCACAAGGGCCCCACCTTAGCAGAAGGATGGGAGGATAAGAGGTGAGTCCCTGGATTCTAGGGCTGGCTGGTGGGAGAGGGGATTCAGAGCTATCATGTTGCCAGTACACAGCCCAATAGCCCTGGGGTGTTCAGATCTGCTGGAGGGAGGGGAAGCCTTTGAGATTATTTAAAACTGACTTTCCCATGTCACAGCAACCAGGAGTCTCAACCAAGTAGAGTCAAGGAAGGTAGTAGGGTCAGAGAAGTCAAAGAGGGGATAACATCATTAGCACTGTAATAGGGTCCTAATAAAATGACCACAAATCAGTCCAAAAGCTGATACAGTGTATTAAGTAAGTATTAACATTTGGAAATGCGTGTGGAATCCTTTGGCTTACCAGACATTGCATAAACACTCAGGATTACTAACAAAGTAAAATAAAAGCTTATAAACCAAGACTAATTAGCATGAAAGTCAGTCTAAGTTACAGAAATACTTTACACATAGTTCTTTCACTTTGTCCTACAGAGACAGAAGCAGACACTATGAGTGGCATTAGTGCAAATGTTGGGATACTCCGAATTGCCCTATTGCAAATTACTCAGAAATATATGTGGTAACAGACACGTTCATGAACACCATATTATGTGCCCTGTGCTTAGCACTGTATGTTTAGCCATCCAGGTGTATAGGTTAAAGGTAACCCTACTAAATACTTCATAATGGAGGGAACATTATATTCATTTTACTTATAAGACAGTAGGGCTATTCAATTTTATGTAACTTGTCCCAAGACCACTTGAGTACTGAAACTGACACTGAAAGAAACAGAGAATCCCCAGATGCCAAGTCAAGCACTAATCTCTCCTGTCATGGTTTCAGGTCAAGTTCTGGACAGCGAGGTTCATCGTGGGATCTTACGAGGGGTTAGCAAATTAATAAGGTCACTGCTAACAAGCAAATAGGTCCACTAAAATACTGGGACTTTGAGCCAGGTAGACCAGGTTCTAATCCCAGTTCCACCATTTGGTAACTGTGAGAACTTGAGTAAGTTACTTAACCTCTCTGCGTCTCAGTTTCCTTATCTATATAAGGCATTTTAGTATTACCTCTCCCATAGGATTGTCACAAGAATTAGAAGAGATTTTGTACTATAAAATGCTAGATACTATTTACTGTTACATAGTAAACAACCAGTTTAAGAATTTATTTTAAAAATGTGTATGTATCACAAAGTTACACTGTAATACAACCTACATTCTCAAAAGTGAGTGCTGTGAAGTCTTTCTTCTCTCAAAGTCCCACTCAAACTTCAATTATCACCTGTGGACTGTTATACCTTTGTTGTCCTTCCAGAGCAAAGTTAAATCTCAGTGTGCTGCTTCTTTGCTTCCACAACAAGTTACTGATGTATCTATTAAAACATCTATCCTATGTGCAATGGTTAGTTCTTCTGGGTCTTCAAGTTTGGTGTGTGCTTTTGAGAATAAGATTGTATCACTGCTTCCCTAAGATCTAGAACAGTGTCTAGCACTTGGCAAAAGTTACACACACACACACACACACACACACACACACACAGATACACAGAGAGAGAGATATTTCTTTAATCACTGAATTCTCCCTCAGGGTGCTTAGTAAATCCTATTAAGAAAATATTATATATCACAACTAAAACATATGCACTGAAATTATGATTTGTCTTTTCTAAGTATACTCTCCAACATATAACATTGATGTAATGCTTTGATTTGCAATGTCTTAGAAATTCATAGATTGGCTACATCAATGTAGACACTCTAAAATGTTGGAATTGAAATAGGCTCTATTCCATTGTGCTGTCCCCCAGGAAAGCAGCTCCAACCTTCATCATTGAAGGCTAAAGAGCTGACTGAACTCCAGGCCAGTGTGGGCAAGGGTAAAGAATATTTATCAAAGTCAATGCATTGTTGCTATTTGTTTCAACTACGAATTTCTCTTGGGTTCCTTTTAATGTCTCTGGCTATCTTAGAATTACAAGTGGCAATGCTCAAAGGCCATGATAGGAAAAATGCCTGATTTCACATACAACATGTCCTGCAAGGAATTCATTTGCCTGAAATAAAATGAAAAATGCAGACATGGTTCAAGGTTGTATTCACCTACATGGTGAGAACAGAGCCTGAAATTATAGGGGCATGAGTATTCAGGAGAGTAGACCTTTTATGTTGATTCCTCAGAGATGAATTGAAGTTATGGTCCCAGGAGGCATTTGTGCAACACTTCCCTGTTGCCCTAACTGTCAGATTTACATTGTGAGTCTGCTGGGTCCAGCTATAATTTTAAGTTTGATAGCATGGCTGACAGTCTATTATGCTCAATGCATTTTTTTTTTAAACTTTTACTTTCAAAGAAAAATCACAGCTTTCTTATTCTTTTCTCCTCATCATACGTCCATGTTGCTAAGGTGGAGTCTTGGAATTTTCTTGGTCTCAATGTGGTAGAACAGGCCCACCCCATGGAGCTTTGCCACAAGACTGGCCCTGGAGAAAGGCAGAGGCCAAGATCCCACATGTGGCATGTTTTAAACCAGTTCTGAGAAATACCATTGCATATCTGTTTTCTTACCCTCCAGAGTATGATAGGAACCTCCCAACAGAGAGAGCACTCTACTTTCTATTCTAGACCTAAGGTCCTCATGACCTGGTGATCCAAGGAATAGAGTCTTCGTGACACTCTTTGGAATGTCTTTGTGAAGAGGCAGAGTGAAGGGAAAGGATATTGTCTATGTGTTTCTGGAATCTTCTGTGAAACCAGCAGTCATATTTTCCCACCTGTGTCTATTCTATTTCTCAATATTCATTTGTCAGTAGAACTGGTCCCAAAGACACCATCTCGTCAGGGACACACCATGGAATCAGGAACTTCTGGGAGATAAACATTTCCATTATTTTTTCTTTCTTTCTGTAATAGATGAGAACCTGAGTCTCCAAAAGGGCAAAGTGATTTAATCACAAATCAAGAAAGGGTTTCATGTATTCCTTTGCTTTTAGAAAGACTCAGTTTATTCCTAATTTATTCCAGGAAAGTAGAAATCCAAGTAAAAATTAATGGCCTTCAGATATCATTCTGCAAACTCTATTATTAAGCCATCCTCATGATTGACAGCCCCAGTGGTCAATATATAAGTCCTTAATTCTAGTCATAGTGTTCCCTATTACAGAGTTCCTCTTGCTTGGTTTTCTCAGAGGAGAGGTAGAACTCAAATGAACTCATAAAATAACAAACACATATGAAAAATGCAATGCATATCTTTTACTGGATTTGTCCAATAGACAATAGGACTCTGAGGAGTAGATTATTTCTGATTGGAAGTTAAAGAAGTCCATGTATTTAGAAAAAAGATGGAGGAAAATAGGACTTCCCTGGAGTATTCCTCTCTACTATATTTCCCCTACTTTGGGATAGTTAATTGTGCTGTCATAGGAATGGTTCCTTGAGCCTAGGTACTGCAGGTGGCACCCTACAGTAGCAGGAGCTCCATCTTGTGTCTTCGTTTAGGAGTCTTTCTACCCAAAGCTGCCTCGCTTGAGGATTCCAGATACCCAGGGTTTCATTTGGATTTGTATAAAATTCCACCTTCATGTTGGCTTGGTTTTTCAGATCCCTCCCTTTTAGTGAGTTTATTTAGGACCCTTTTTAAATACTAATTAAACTGAAAAGCATGCTGGTCTAAGAGACAAGCCATCCATGGGCTACACCCATTATACCCCCTTTGAATCCCAGTTACATCATCTACAGAATGGAGGATCAGAGACACCTGAAGAAGTATTTGAGATCTATCACATTTTGTATGTTACTTCTCTCTACAAGGTCAACAATAATAAAGGAAAAGGGAGAGGGTATATGTCCGTAAGCTTTGCCAACTTCTATCATGTTCACAGTATTTGGATCCCAAGGAAAGACTGGGAACATGAGCCTTAATTCCTGGAGAAGACACAGCTGGGAAGAATAGGCCTAATCAAACACAAAAACCACTAGTGTTGAAGTTAAAGTAGTTGTGACTCCATTAACTACATTATGGGATGCCACATAATAAATCATCTACAGTTTTTGAGAATAAACTGGTATACTATTGAATAAATACACTGGAAAACCAAATATAAACTGGGGCTATCCCATGAAAACTACTATAAATGGTCAAAACTTTATGAATGGTCACCTTGTTAAATGCCAATAGGTGTCCTTTTTTTTTTTTGTAACCATGCACTAAAATTGAAGAATGTATTTTATCATGAACTGTGGGTCTCAATGCTTCAAACAGACTGAAAAAAATAAAATAGCATAAAAGACACTGAATGGCAACATAAAGCTGGAAATGTCACTTAGGACTCTGGAGATGTCCTAGTTTCAAACTCAGAAATATTGCCTAATTAATGACACACAGTATGTACTAAAACATCTTATGAAAGACACTAATATTCATCCTTATGCAATTTCTGTTTTTTGGCTGTGGATATTGCAAAAAGGTTTAGCACATTTGTCATCACCCTTATAAAATGAAACTTTTATAATTTCATTTCATAAATTGTTCCTCTTTTTCCCTCCTGCCTATAAAAAAAAAAAAAATTGTATGCAGTGTCTACCCCAGTAATTCAGTCAAAAACAAAGTCATTTAGTGACAAAGAAAACATGAAGTCAATTTTTTTTCCTTAGGTGATCTCCATTTGACTCAAATTGAAAAAAATAAGGTCAGGTGCAGTGGCTCATGCCTGTAGTCTCAGCATTTTGGGAGGCTGAGGCAGGCGGATCACATGAGGTCAGGAGTTCAAGACCAGCCTGGCCAACATGGCAAAACCCCGTCTCTACTAAAAGTACAAAAATTAGCTGGGCGTTGTGGTGTGCACCCATAATCCCAGCTACTTGGGAGGCTGAGGCAGGAGAAACACTTGAACAGGGAGGCAGAGGTTGCAGTGAACCAAGATGGTGCCATTGCACTCCAGCCTGGGTGACAGAGTGAGACTCTATCTCTTAATAAATAAATAAAATGCAAAATACACAACAAAGTGCACAAAATAAATATCTAAGTAGCCCTACTTTGGCAGCTATAGGATATGATCCACAAAGGTTTTCAACTGATGTGTGCATTTATATTATAATGTATTCTTACAGCAAAACAGCCTAGGGCTACATTTAGACAGGGCCTCACTCATGTCCACTGCTCACTTTGGCCACCATGTTTGAGGCTTCAGTTGTTGGCTGGTTTCATCTGGCTCGAGTTGATACCTCCTGAAAGAACCTTCGTAGTTAGAACCAAAGGTATTTAGACAGCATTGTCCCTTTGTTAATGAACCCACACTATGAAACCATATACAATTTCTCTTCGTGCTCACTTAAGCAAATAGCTGATAGACACAAAATATAGGTAAAATCATTTGACAGACCTGGGAAAAGAGATTTTCTTTGTCCTGGATCTGCCAGAATCCCTTTCTTTGGTGACAAAGGTTCTAGGTTTTCCTTTACTCCTTTTGTACATCATACGAATTTGTCTTAGACCCACCCATGGCTAAGCTGATATTCCTTTGTATGAGGGCTTTTACATTAACTTCAGAGAATTCTCAGTCTTTCAGAATACAAATCTTCAATGTTCAAGATCTAAATATAGAGTTTTAGCTAGCTTTATTTCTGTATTGGTTCCTGTTTTCTACTACATGTGTTCTGCTATGTATGTTCTACTATATAGTAGAGAAGTAACAATACTCTACTCCAGCTGATGCTTTGAAAAAAAATGTTTGCTGCCTGTCACATGGAGTTGGCATTTTTCATCCTGTTTCTCTTTGTGAATTATCTCTGTGTGTTATTTTTATGTCTCTCTCTCCCCCACACACAAACACGTCTTTGTCCATCCATACCCCCAACCTCTCTCCACAATCATCTGTGTGACAGTCAAAAGGATTATACAGATGAAGAGCACAGAGTTGGCCTACTTTTAGAATTGTCTAGTATATTAAAAATACAGACAACTAGACCCCACCTCTCTCCCTTGAATCAGATATCAGAAACTATAGCAGGTTGGCCCTGAACACCACTTTTAGAAAGCTCCTTGGGATATTCTGATGATCAACCATATTTGGAAATCACTGATTAAAATTTACCAGATTTTTAACTGAAAAATAAAACACATTTTATTGAAAATGTCTTCTGCACTATACAGAAATCATTGACTTTAACTTGCTTCTCAATTTCTATTAATAGTCTGGAATGTTGCTTTTATTATTATTATTATTATTATTATTATTATTATTATTATACTTTAAGTTCTGGGATACATGTGCAGAACGTGCAGGTTTGTTGCATAGGTACACACGTGCCATGGTGGCTTGCTGCACCCATCGACTCATCATCTACATTGGGTATTTCTCCTAATGCTATCCCTCCCCTAGCCCCACACCCCACAACAGGCCCCGGTGTGTGATGCTCCCCCACCTATGTCCATGTGTTCTCATTGCTCTACTCCCACTTATGAGTGAGAACATGCAGTGTTTGTTTCTTTGTTCCTGTGTTTTTCTGTTCCTGTGTTAGTTTGCTGAGAATGATGGTTTCCCGCTTCATCCACGTCCTGAAAGGGACATGAACTCATGCATTTTTATGGCTGCATAGTATTCCATGGTGTATATCTGTCACATTTTCTTTATCCATCCTATCACTGATGGACATTTGGGTTGATTCCAAGTGTTTGCTATTGTGAATAGTGCTACAATAAACATACATGTGCATGTGTCTTTATAATAGAATGATTTATAATCATTTGGGTATATACTCAGTAATGGGATTGCTGGGTCAAATGGTATTTCTGGTTCTAGATCCTTGAAGAATCACCACACTGTCTTCCACAATGGTTGAACTAATTTACACTCCCACCAACAGTGTAAAAGTGTTCCTATTTCTCCACATCCTCTCCAGCATATGTTGTTTCCTGACTTTTTAATCATCGCCATTCTAATGGGCATGAGATGGTATCCCATTGTGGTTTGATTTGCATTTCTCTAATGACCAGTGATGATGAGCTTTTTTTTCATGTTTGTTGGCTGCATAATTATCTTCCTGTTAAAAGCGTCTGTTCATATCCTTTGCCCACTTTTTGATGGAGTTGTTGGTTTTTTCAACTGTACATTTGTTTAAATTCCTTGTAAATTCTGGATACTAGCCCTTTGTCAGATGGATAGATTAAAAACATTTTCTCCCATTCTCTAAGTTGCCTTTTCACTCTGATGATAGTTTCTTTTGCTGGGCAGAAGCTCTTTAGTTTAATCAGATCCCATTTGTCAGTTTTGGCTTTTGTTGCCATTGCTTTTGGTGTTTTAGTCACGCAGTCTTTGCTCATGCCTATGTCCTGAATGGTATTGCCTAGGTTTTCTTCTAGATTTTTATGGTTTAGGTCTTATGTTTAAGTCTTTAATCCATCTTGAGTTAATTTTTGTATAAGGTATAAGGAAGAGGTCCAGTTTCAATTTTCTGCATATGGCTAGCTAGTTTTCCTAATGCCATTTATTAAATAGGAATTCCTGTCCCTATTGCTTTTGTCAGGTTTGTCAAAAATCAGATGGTTGTAGAAGTGTGGCATTATTTCTGAGGCCTCTGTTCTGTTCTATTGGTCTTTGTATCTGCTTTGGTAGCAGTACCATGCTGCTTTGGTTACTGTAGCCTTGTAGTATAGTTTGAAGTCAGGTAGCTTGTTGCCTCCAGCTTTGTTCTTTTTGCTTATGATTGTCTTGGCTATATGGGCTTGTGTTTTTGTTCCATATGAAATTTAAAGTTGATTTTGTAATACTGTGAAGAAAGTCAGTGGTAGCTTGATGGGGTTAGCATTCAATCTATAAATTACTTTGGGCAGTATGGCCATTTTCACAATATTGGCTCTTTCTATCCATGAGCATGGAATGTTTTTCCATTTGTTTGTGTCCTCTCTTATTTCCTTGAGCAGTGGTTTGTAATTCCCAGGAAGAGGTCCTTCACATCCCTTGTAAGTTGTATTGCTAGGTATTTTATTCTCTTTGTAGCAATTGTGAATGGGAGTTCACTTATGATTTGACTCTGTTTGTCTGTTATTGGTGTATAGGAATGTTTGTGACTTTTGCATATTGATTTTGTATACTGAGACTTTGCTGAAGTTGCTTATCAGCTTCAGGAGATTTGGGGCTGTGATGATGGGTTTTCTAAATATACAATCATGTCATCTGCAAACAGAGACAATTTGACTTCTTCTCTTCCTATTTGAATACCCTTTATTTCTTTCTCTTGCCTGATTGCCTGGGCCAGAACTTCAAATACTATGTTGAATCGGAGTGGTAAGAGAGGGCATCCTTGTCTAGTGCTGGTTTTCAAAGGGAATGCTTCTAGCTTTTGCCCAGTCAGTATGATAGAGATACGTTCCATCAATACCTAGCTTATTGAGAGTTTTTAGCATGAAAGATTGTTGAATTTTATCGAAGGACTTTTCTGCATCTACTGAGATAATCATGTGGTTTTTGTCATTGGTTCTGTTTCTGTGATGGATTATGTTTATTGATTTGCATATGTTGAACCAGCCTTGCATCCCATGGATGAAGCTGACTTGATCGTGGTAGGTAAGTTTTTTGATGTGCTGCTGGATTCAGTTTGCCAGTGTTTTATTGAGGATGTTCACATCGATGTTCATCAGGGAAATTGGGCTGAAATTTTCTTTTTTGTTGTGTCTCTGCCAGGTTTTGGTATCAAGATGATGCTGGCCTCATAAAATGAGTTAGGGAGGAGTACCTCTTTTTCTATTGTTTGGAATCATTTCAGAAGAAATGATATCAGCTCCTCTTTGTACCTCTGGTAGAATTCAGTTGTGAATCCGTCTGGTCCTGGGCTTTTTTTGGTTGATAGGCTATTAAGTACTGCTTCAATTTCAGAACTTGTTATTGGTCTATTCAGGGATTCGACTTCTTCCTGGTTTAATTTTGGGAGGGTGTATGTGTCCAGGAATTTATCCATTTCTTCTAGATTTTCTAGTTTATTTGCGTAGAGGTGTTTATAGTGTTCTCTGATGGTAGTTTGTACATCTGTGGGATCAGTGGTGATTGCCCCTTTATCATTTTTTATATTTGATTCTTCTCTCTTTTCTTTTTTATTATTCTGGCTAGCACTCTATTTTGTTAATCTTTCCAAAAAACCAACTCCTAGATTCATTGACTTTTGAAGGGTTTTTCATGTCTCTATCTCCTTCAGTTCTGCTCTAAGTATTTTCTTGTTTTCTGCTAGCTTTTGAATTTGCTTGCTCTTGCTTCTCTAGTTCTTTAATTATGATGTTAGCTTGTCAATTTTAGATCTTTCCTGCTTTATCTTGTGGGTATTTAGTGCTACACATTTCCCTCCAAACACTGTTTTAGCTGTGTCTCAGAGATTGTGGTATGTTGTGTCTTTGTTCTCATTGGTTTCAGAAAATTTCATTATTTCCGCCTTAATTTTGTTATTTACCCAGTAGTCATTCAGGAGCAGCTTGTTCAGTTTCCATGTAGTCGTGCAGTTTTGAGTGAGTTTCTTAATCCTCAGTTCTAATTTGATCGCACTTTGGTCTGAGAGACTGTTTGTTATGATTTCCATTCTCTTGAATTTGCTGCAGAGGGTTTTACTTCCAATCATGTGGTCAATTTTAGATTAAGTGCTATGTGCTTCTGAGAAGAATGCATATTCTATTCTGTTGATTTGAGGTGGAGAGTTCTGTAGATGTCTATTAGGTCCACTTGGTCTAGGGCTGAGTTCAAGTCCTGAATATCCTTGTTAATTTTCTGACTCGTTGATCTAATATTGACAATGGGATGTTAAAGTCTCCCATTATTATTGTGTGAGAGTCTAAGTCTCCTTGTAGGTCTCTAAGAGCATGCTTTATGAATCTCGGTGCTCCTGTATTGGGTGCATATATATTTAGGATAGTTAGCTCTTCTTGTTGCACTGATCCCTTTCCCATTATGTGATGCCCTTCTTTGTCTTTTTTAATCTTTGTTGGTTTAAAGTCTGTTTTATCAAAGATGAGGATTGCAACCCGCTTTTATTTTATTTTATTTTTTTACTTTCTATTTGCTTGCTAAATCTTCCTCCATCCCTTTATTTTGAGCCTATGTGTGCCTTTGCATGTGATATGGGTCTCCTGAATACAGCACACTGATTGGTCTTGACTCTTTATCCAGTTTGCCAGTCTGTGTCTTTTAATTGGGACATTTAGCCCATTTACATTTAAGGTTAATATTGTTATGTGTGAATTTGATCCTGTCATTATGATGCTAGCTGGTTACTTTGCCCATTAGTTGATGCAATTTCTTCATAGTGTCGATGTTCTTTACCATTTGGTATGTTTTTGCAGTGGCTAGTACTGGTTTTTCCTTTCCATATTTAGTGCTTCCTTCAGGAGCTCTGGTACAGCAGGCCTGGTGATGACAAAATTTTTCAGCATTTGCTTGTTTGTAAAGGATTTTATTTCTCCTTCACTTACAAAGCTTAGTTTGGCTGGATAAGAAATCCTGAGTTTTGGCTGGCACGGTGGCTCATGCCTGTAATCCCAGCACTTTGGGAGGCCGAGATGGGCAGATCACAAGGTCAGGAGATCGAGACCATCCTGGTTAACACGGTGAAACCCCGTCTCTACTAAAAAATACAAAAAACTAGCTGGGCGTGGTGGCGGGTGCCTGTAGTCCCAGCTACTCGGGAGGCTGAGGCAGGAGAATGGTGTGAACTCAGGAGGCGGAGCTTGCAGTGAGCTGAGATCCGGCCACTGCACTCCAGCCTGGGTGACAGAGCAAGACTCCGTCTCAAAAAAATAATAAAAATAAAAAAATAAAGAAATTCTGAGTTTTTTGTTTTTTGTTTTTTTCTTTAAGAATGTTGAATATTGGCCCCATTCTATTCTGGCTTGCAGGGTTTCTACAGAGAGATCTGCTATTATTCTGATGGCTTCCCATTATGGGTAACCCGACCTTTCTCTCTGGCTGCCCTTAACATTTTTTTCCTTAATTTCAGCCTTGGTGAATCTGACGATTATGTGTCTTAGGGTTGTTCTTCTTGAGGAGTATCTGTGGGTTGTCACTGTATTTTCTGAATTGGAATATTGGCCTATTTTGCTAGGTTGAGGGAAGTTCTCCTGGATAATATCCTGAAGAGTGTTTTCCAACTTGGTTTCATTCTCCCTGTCACTTTCAGGTACACCAATCAAACGTAGGTTTGGTCTTTTCACATAGTCTCCTATTTCTTGGAGGCTTTGTTCACTCCTTTTCATTATTTTTTCTCTAATCACTTCTTCACATTTTATTTCGTTAAGTTGATCTTTAGTCTCTGATATCCTTTCTTCCACTTGATTGATTCGGCTATTGATACTTGTGTATGTTTCATGAAGTTCTCTTACTGTGTTTTTAAGCTCCATCAGGTCATTTATGTTCTTCTCTAAACTGGTTATTCTAGTTAGCAATTCCTCTTTTTTCAAGGTTCTTTGCTTCCTTGCATTGGGTTAGAACATGCCCCTTTAGCTGAAGGGAGTTTATTATTACCCACCTTCTGAACCCTCCTTCTGTCAATTCATCAAACCCATTCTCCATCCAGTTTTGTTCCCTTGCTGGTGAGGAGATGTGAGCTTTTGGAGAGGAGGCATTCTGGTTTTAGGAATTTTCAGCATTTTTGTGCTGTTTTCTCCCTCATCTTCGTGGGTTTACCTACCTTTGTCTTTGATGTTGGTGACCTTCAGATGGGGTTTCTGTGTGGACATACTTTTTGCTGATGTTGATGCTATTCCTTTCTGACTGTTAGTGTTCCTTCTAACATCAGGCCCCTCTGCTGCAGGTCTGCTTGAGTTTGCTGGAGGTTCACTCCAGATGCTGTTTGCCTAGGTATCACCAGCAGAGGCTGCAGAACAGCAAAGATTGCTGCCTATTCCTTCCTCTGGAAGCTTCATCTTAGAGGGGCACCCACCAGGTGCCAGTTGAAGCTCTCCTGTATGAAGTGTCTGTCAACCCCTGCTAGGAGATGTCTCCCCATCAGGAGACACACGAGTCAGGGACCCACTTGAAGAGGCAGTCTGTTCCTTAGTAGAACTCAAGTGCTGTACTGGGAGATCCTCTGCTCTCTTCAGAGCCAGCAGGCAGGAATGTTTAAGTCTGCTGAAGCTGCACCCATAACCACCCTTTCCCCCAGGTGGTCTGTCCCAGGGAGATGGGAGTTTTATCTATAAGCCCCTGACTGGAGCTGCTGCCTTTCTTTCAGAGATACCCTGCCCAGAGAGGAGGAATCTAGAGAGACAGTCTGGCTACAGCAGATTTGCTGAGCTGCAGTGGGCTCCGCCCAGTCCAAACTTCTGGGCGGTTTTGTTTACACTGTGAGGGGAAAACAGCCTACTCAAGTCTCAGTAATGGCTGACACCCCTCCCCCAACAAAGCTAGAGCATCCCAGGTCGACTTCAGACTGCTGTGCTGGCAGTGAGAATTTCAAGCCAGTGAATCTCAGCTTGCTGGGCTCCGTGGGGGTGGGGTCCACCGAGCTAGACCACTTGGCTCTCTGTCTTCAGCCCCTTTACCAGGGGAATGAATGCTTCTATCTTGCTGGCATTCCAGGCACCACTTTGGTATGAAAAAAAAAAAAACTCTTGCAGCTAGCTTGGTGTCTACCCAAATGGCCACCCAGTTTTATGCTTGAAACCTAGAGCCTTGGTGGTGTAGGCACCCGAGGGATTCTCCTGGTCTGCGGGTTGCGAAGACTGTGGGAAAAGCATAGTATCTGGGCTGTAATGCACTGTTCCTCACGGCACAGTCCCTCACAGCTTCCCTTGGCTATGAGGAGTTCTCTGACCTCTTGCACTTCCCATGTGAGGCAACAGCCCATCCCGCTTCTGCTCAGCCTCCATGAGCTGCACCCACTTTCTAACCAGCCCCAATGAGATGAAGATGAGACAGGGACCTCAGCTGGAAATGCAGAAATCACTGGCCTTCTGCATTGATCTCGCTGGGAACTATAGACCAGAGCTGTTCCTATTCAGTCATCTTGCCAGTCACTCCCCAGATTTTGCTATTTAACCCCTGAAAGCTTACCATATTTGGACAAAAGTGCCTAAGATATGCAGGACATATCTTAGTCACGTATCTTTGATAACATGTCACACTATAAAAACATTTTCAGTCTTTGCCTTCTAGGATCTACTCATATCCAAGAGGGAACTTGGTTAGTACTACAGAGCATTAAGTCAATGGAAGTAAAACAATGTAGCGTCATAAAGCATTTTGTAGATTAAAATGCCTGAAGTTACAATGATTTGGGCCCATATGTTACATGTCAGTTCAGTGAACCAAGGTCAAGGGAATCGCAGTTTCACACCCCCAGACTAAATCATCCAGATAAGCATGATGAATGATCTATTCTGGGGACAGGAAAGACTAAGTGCTGCAAGTTCTCAATTATGAGAGGTGCCTGTGGGAAGTCTGAATTATCCTAAGTCAGGAGTTGGGGTCTCCTCTTCACTCTTCAAAGGCAGTGGCTGAGCCCACCCTTAGCTTGAGACAATGTCAGTAATCTATGGAAAATTATCAAGACTAGGGATGGGCAAATATCTCTCCATTTTTGAAAAAGGAAAAAATGGCAGATGAAACCAGTGAGCTTGACACCAATCTTCAGCAAAATCCTGAAACATATCAAAGGAGAAATATGGAATCTCTTAGAAAAGGAAGTAGAACTCATAAACCCAGCACCTGTAACCAAGAACAATTTTGTGAATTGTTCCAGCTGTGCCAACCCAACTTTGTTTCACACTTTGACAGGTTATTAGATAAGGAGACAGAGTTTAACAGGCCTTCAGTGAGGAATTTGCAAAAGTCTCTCAAGATATCCTTGCAAGTTTTATAAAGAAAGATGGGTTCAGTGGCAGCACTAAAATAGATTATAAAGTGGTTGAATGATCATAACTAAATGTACATGTACCTTTGGTGATATGTCTTCTAGTACTGTCCTTGGTTCAGTCAAGTTCAACAAATGTATCAATGACATGATAAAAAGATAAAAGAAATTCTTGTCAGCTCTGAAGATTCCATGTAAATTAGTAGAAAGCCAAATGAAATGGATAGGAGATTCAAGATCCAAAGTGGTCTCGTAAGAATGCAATCTAATTGGATGAAACAGGGAAGAGTGGGATTCAAGACTTGATCCATCTAGATCAATTATGGACTGATACAGCAAGAAACCTTCAGATTAATGGCAATTAATATAAAAAATAAATTAGAGGCTTTGACAATAAGCTGAAAATGAGTTAGCAATAGGATTAGGCCATCAAAAGAGCTTAAGGCTTCATGCTTCAGGCTTCATGAATAGCAGTTGGGTTTTCAGAATAATAATGGTGGTCATCTGGGAATTCCATCATAATTAAAACCTAGATATTCCTGAGGTCTGAACATGCCGGTCTCCCATGTAGACCGGCATGTTCTGACACCTCCCTGCTTCTACTGCTCACACACTCTTTGCTGCTGGCTAACCCTTCCTTCAGCTTTCAATGTAGATGCTACAGGAAGTTGTCCCAGACCTCAGGACCAAATTAGGCCCCCTTTCTCTGGACATCTGTATGGCTAACAGTCATCAGACAATGTCTAACACTGTATGATACTATTTTGAATTGTCTGTTTCCACCTCTCTACTGTAAACAGCTTGCTCTGTTCAATGTTACATCCACAGGTTTACCAATGTTTCTTACTTAGGATATGTTCAAAGAACATTTATTGGATTAATGAGTGAGGTAATTCAGATAACAATAAGGATGATGGGAGGATCCAAAAATACATACCAAGACAAGTGATTTAAGAAACTACAGATTCTTACTCTGGAGAAAGGAAAACGTATGGGAGTGATATAAGTGCAGTCTTCAGTTGTATGAAAGTCCAAAGAAGAGTAATTCTACTTATCCTATGTGGCAGGAAGGATAGAAGCTTTGAGAGGAAACACATTAACATGGTTTAAGAAATGACTTTCTAAGAGGACCATCAAAAATGAAATAAGTTTGCATGAGAGGAAATAAGTTCACACACTATAGACATGCTAGAGCACAGGCTGTTTGGCCGCAGGTCATGAATGCTATAAAGGAATTTTAAGTGCAAGTTGAAAAACTGGACTAGATGTTAAGTTCTCCAAGATTCCATGGTTGTATGATCAAGTCACAGAAATATATTCATATAGAGCTCACACTGTCTTCTTCTGTGGAATAACAGGGATAAGATCTTTGTCCAAGAGAAATTGCATATCACTGGAATGGAAAAGTCCATTGTCTTTTGACTTGATCTTATCTATGCCAGGAAACTGGGTAAACTTTTTACATAGCATGAAATCTCTAAGCCTATTTCTTTTTCCATACAATGAAAAACTAGGTTGAACAAAATGATTCTGAATACTATTACGGATATATAATCTATGTTATTCAATGCCTTTAAATAACCTAGCCAAGGAGAACAACTTGTTGTTTCAGGTGATATCCATTACATTACATGCATTATGGCTGAGTCTCTCAGTGACCAAATCCACTGAATTAGAACACTCAATAATGCAATTAGAACACTCAAGATGGCTAGATTAATAGCTAGATATTGAATTACATTTTTTTATAAAAAAGTGTTCCCCACATGAGATCAGATGGACTTCAATGGCCCTGATTACTGTTGAAAGAAGTCTTGCTGGCTGAGTTTCCACAGTTACTATCACAAATGACAGGTACTAATATGCTGCAGTCTCCTTCTAGAGAGAAGCCCAGCCTGATGAGGACTCATAAACACTCGAATTTTTTGCCCTGACATTGGAAAGCTTTGGACATTTTCATTTAGCGCTGCACTTAGGAAAATAAAAGAAAAATTGATCTCAGCTATGCTAGCATCAAATCTCTTGACATTATATTGGAATAGGCCATCTCTTCCATGAATACAGTTCCCTTTAGGTCACGTCAAAATCACAAATCAACTTCTTAGAAATGAGTCAATATTTAGTCATCTCTACTCAAATTAGATCTTGGCCTGGACTGAACTTTGTTTGTTTGTTTGTTTATCAAATACATGAACTGTCTGAGGGGGTGCCTTCTGAAAGAGTGGACCATTCTTAGCACAGAGATATCTACAATATTAGGGAAAGAACACAGTAGAAAATGCAGTAATAACCTCTTTGTCCAAGGCTAAGAAAAAGCTATGAAAAAAAAAGTCATGTGAAAATACTATGACATATAGGCATTTGTTTTTAATAGACTAGGAATGAAGGATATATTTTCTTTGTTTTTTCAGTTTTCATTGTCTTAACTATAAATGTGAATAATCATAACATTTATAAGAGCTCTACTTAGTGTATGAAATGGATGACAGATTAAAGATCCAAAGTGGTCTCAGAAGAATGGAATCTAATTGGATGAAATTGGGATAAGCATGGTTTCAAGACTTGATCCATTTAGATCAACTACAAAGTGATGTACCAGGAAACATTCAGGTTAATGACAATTAATATTTAAAAAAATTAGATGCTTTATTTGACTATGAACTAAAAATAAGTTAGCAATATGATTAAACCATTGAACGAACTTAAGGCTTCATGCTAAATACACTATTTAGTGTATAGTATATTAGCTAAATACACTATTTAGTTTATTTAATAGTGATTTTTATAAGTGTTAAAGTATAATAACTGTTCTTATAAGTGTTATTTACTTTAACATGTATAAGAGCACTATTAAGTATCAGGCATATTATATAGTAACTCACTTAACTCATAATGGCCTTATTAAAAAGGTCATTACTTGCTATTATCCCCATTTTACAGATGAGGAAACTGAAGCACAGCAGATACTGTGGTGTATTCTTCAGAGTACCATTAGGACCAAGGAAGTCATTCCTCAGCTCATTTTGGCTGCTGAGGCTCACAACTGAGTACTTCCCCTAGGAATTGCCCTCAGCCAAAGGGATCTTCTTTCCCTGTGGTTGTATCCCCTCCCTAGGGGAAGCCCATACTCAAGAACTGATCATTTGTGGGGAGTACAAAGTAAAGGCTCAGTCCATTTGTCTTAATTCCAGACATTGAAAGGCCATTGGGTAAAGAGGCATCCCAGCTTTAGAGGTACCCACTGATCATCTGAAGCCTTTGTAATAGCAATTGCATCAAAATTCAACTGTACTCTATGCCCAATCCAGCTTCCATTATCCTCTTATAGGTGTTATTCCCAAGAACACAACACAATTAATTTCCTACAGCAAGTCTCCATCTTGGAGACTGTGTTATACATAACCCAACCTATGGCAAGTTTCTTGTCCAAGGTCACACAGCTAATAAGTGGCAAACTCAAGCAATACAGCTCCATTCTAAGTGTTCTTAGTCACGATGCTAATGTGCTTCTTTTTAAGTGGCTTAATTTTATGTCTGCATCTCAGTTAAAAGCCTGGAGAAACATTGCCCAAGTTGAGTGATCATTAATGTTCCTGTAGACAGTTTAGGTGTACTTCAACAAATGTGACCCTGATCGAGTAAGTTCAGGAAATGGCATATATTTTTTCCCATCTTGGAGAGTCCCCTTGCATGTAATATTTTAATGGCACTGAACATTTCTACAATTAAAAAAAAAACTTGTTTACCCAAAATTTTTTGAACTTTTCAAGCCATAGCACCCTCTTGTGTGAAACATCTATTAGCACCAACCTGCTAGCGTCCTGCAGAAGCCATTAGGAAAATGCTGGTCTGGAGATACTATCACTCTTCTCCCAAAGGTCTTCTGCCTCCCCTTTTAAAGCACCCTCGGACTTTCAACTGCCTCTGGAAAGCTATATTAGACAGGCTAAAATATTTCTGATATTTTAACCATCTCCATGCAGAGCTTTTTGCATTCTCTCTTTTTTATATAAATTTAAGGGTACAAGTGCAATTTGGTTACACGAATATATTGCAAAATGATGAAGTCTGGGTTTCTAGTGCATCCATCACCTGAATAATGTACAATGAATGTACCCATTAAGTAATTTTTCATCACCCACCTCCTCCTCACCTCCTTATTGAGTCTCCAGTGTCTTTCATTCCATACTCTATGTTCATGTGTATATATTATTTAGCTCCCACTCATAAGTGAGAATGTATAGTATTTGTCTTTCCATTTCTGAGTTTTTTTCACTTAAGATAATGGTCTCCAGTTCCATTAATGTTGCTGCAAATAACATGATTTAATTCTTTTATATGGCTGAATAGTATTTCATTGTGTATTTATATCATATTTTATTCATTCAATCATCCATTGATGGACACTTAGGTTGATTCCACATCTTTGCTACTGTGAATTGTAAATGGTAAAAGTAAACCAAAAAGCTTCTGCCCAGTGAAAGAAATAATCAACAGACAACCTGCAGAATGGGAAAAAAATATTTTCAAACTGTCCATCCAAAAAGGGACTAATATCCAGAATTTACAAGGAACTCAAACAACTCAACAAAACAAATAAATAACTCCATTAAAAAGTGGGCAAAGGATATGAATAGAAACTTTTCAAAGGAAGATATACAAATGGGCACAAGCATTTAAAAAATACCCAACACCACTAATTATCAGAAAAATGCAAATTAAAACCACAATGAGATAATATCTTATACCAGCCAGAATGGCTATATTAAAAAGATTTAAAAAGAAAAACAGATGTTGGTGAGGAAACAGAGAAAAGGGACCACTTACAGACTGTTGGTAGGAATGTAAACTGTCATCCCTATGGAAAACAGCATGTAGATTTCACAAGGAACTAAAAATAGAACTATCATTCAATCTTGCATTATCTGTCTTAATGTCTTAATGAAGAACTTATCTTTACTTTACATTCCCAAATGTCATAATATTATGCATAATAGTTTACATAAATGTCTGCCTAGGTTGCAAATATGTTATCCTGGAATGTAATGGAGATTCAGTGGGGAAAGTTTTAGGCCTGGACTTCAAATTCAACTCTAACATTGTGGAGATTTAAGAACTTACTGTCACCTTACTGAGCATCTTTTATTTTTATCTTCTATAAAGAAAGGGTGGGGCTGGTTTGTTGAAATGTAAGATGCCTTTCACCTCTAACATTACAGAATTCTATAACTTCTGATTTCATACATAATGTAGTGGTAAGTGGGCAGGATCTAGAATCAAAACAAAAAAAAAAAAAAAAGAAAGAATACTGAATTGAATATTCTTTTTATTCAAATACTATCTGTGTTCTGAATGCCCTGGGATACTTATTTTGCTCTTAAAATATTACTTTTTTCATTAGTAAAGTCAAGATATTACTAATATTTACCACAGAGGGTTGTGTGAGAATTAAAAGACAATGTATGTAAAGTGTTTAGCATTGTCAAGCATGTGTTAAGTGCTCATTCAAAATTTGCCATTTTCTTGTAATGTCATTGACGGTGGTGGTGATAGTAGAGATGGTGGTGATGGCAGTGGTTGAGGGAAGAAGTGTTATAGTAACTGTGTCAAAATTTTGTATTTGTCCTATATTTCAAATGTGTAGATGACAAGGCCACTTGTTTAGAGCAACTTAGAAGGCCACACGGTCACATGAATTAATAAATGCATTTGAAGTTTAAGGATGGTGTTGAAGAAAGATGCTAAGAGGCATTGGAAAGCCACTATGATGCACCATCTCATCCTTCCACACTCAAGAGCAATTTGGAGAAAGTTAAGGAAACCAAACACTGACAATTAGAGTTAAAACACTGTGTGTCGGGACTAAACACTGAACATACAAGATTTAGGATCAAAAAGAAAGACAAGCAACTCAAATACCAAAAGAACTTGGAAAGATGACTATCAGAAATAGGATAATAGTCATGATTAATGAAAAAGAAATAAGTATTCCACACTGCCTCTGTGGCCATATAAAAACAAATGGACATAAATTGCTTTTGTATAAAATTAGATTGGCTATAAAGAAAAATAGTTTAACTCTAAGATTGGTCAGCATCAACGTATTCTACAAAAGGGTGTACTGTGTCCTCGAGATCCACAGATGATGGGGTGAATGCATGTCTGTGTAGACTAGTTAAAAGAATATTATCTACAGAGGGAAAAATGCCAAGTAATTATTTGCAATTCCCAAGCTTCAATGATGATGCAACTTAACATGCTAAATACTGCTGTTTTCCAACATTCTTCATGCTGATGAAGAGATTTTTCAAGGGATTCCTTGGGCCAAATTTCTCCTTTTAAGATCTAAGGGATAAGTCAGCTAGGAGTGGGTATTTTCAAGGAGCAATAGCAGCCAATCCCTAATTAGACACAATCTCCTAAGCAGGATATGAACAGAGTGGCAGAGACTGGCACTAGTAAATTAAAAGTTTAAAATCCTGCTGTAATCACTCCCCTGCTATGTCCCCTCCTTTAAGCTCCACTCTCAGTTATTTTTTATTTATTGTAATTAGTTTAGTAATAAGATTTGTTTCCATATGTATTGTTTCCATACATATATATATAACTCTGCAGAGTAACAAAAAAAAATAATAATGGGCAAAAAGAGTTATGTTTCTTATTTATCTCCCTGGTCATTAGTTATTGGACCAGGGGAAAGGGTGGGGGGCAGAAAGAAGCTGGAAATAGAGAAGAAAGCATTTTCTGTGGAGTGAAGATGTATGGGAGCATATTTGCAAGATGAAAGCTGGGCAATGAAGGGGTAAGACTAATAATCCAAAAGGGCTAGGTGGCTCAGAGGGACGAATCGTCAAGGAAAAAGCAACCTGGAAATTGGGGCAAGGAAGTGGATCTGCATTATTAAACTGTATGTGCTGCCTTTGACTTTCCTGCTTATAAACTCTGGACTGCCAGGCAGAATAATCCAGAACAGGGAGCAGAAGGCTCTCAGGCAATTGTCCAATGCCAGCCTTTGAGGTACAATTCCTTCTAGTTCCTGATAGGGTGTACTTTTCCAGGAAACTGGGCTTCTGTGATCTTGGGGCTTGGGTACCCACCCCAGGGAGGCAGTCCCCAGGCTGGTGAGGACAGGCTCCATGGACCACAGATGCTGCTCATTATAGACACCCTGAAAAGCTCTTGGAGATGCCTCGATGGAGGCTGATGATAGGCTAGCTTCTGAAGGCAAGAAGCCAGGGTTTTTGTCCATTCCAAGGTGCCAGTTAAATCTATTTGATGAGTAAGCATGAGGAAAAAAGGCGTTAGCTGAACTCCCCAGTTCCAAGCTTTCTCTGTTGCTGATTTTTTTGTACAATCTATTCAGTTCTATATTTGTCCCATAATTTTAAAGCCAAAAGGATAACCAAAACTTTAACAAGATCTCTGTACATGAAATATGTATACATATTTATTTATTTGACCTTGTCTCTTCCTCTGCAAAATTTAGAATTTCTAGCTTATTACCATGGCTTATCCTGTATCTCTTTGCAAAACTAAAGAATGAAAAGCAGGAAAAAGATTATTAAGACTGCTTTGCCTGGCCATTGAGAAGAGTGTAAATGCCCTACCATTGAAATTTAGGCATCAGAGCACAATAAAAGGAACAATTACCTTTGTTCAGTACTTAATAGTTTTGAAGTACTATAGTACTTGATTGTGATATTAATCAAGTGAGGTGCAGTGGTTAGGGCTTACTACTCCCTTAAAAAGCAGAGCAAACCGGGGTAGAGAAGTTAAGTATATTGTCCAAAGCCACACAGCTATAAAGAAGCTAATTTTGACCTAAAGTGGGTCTTCTTCTGACTGTCTTGTGGGAATTTTTTTATACTACATCACCACTACAATCATCACAGATGAAAACAAAGCAAAAGCCAGGGAGAATGAAAGAGAAGTAAAAATTTTTTCTCCTTGAGAAAAGCAATAAGATTGCATTATAGTTCTGATAACACAGGGACAGGCTTTTCCTCTTCCTCTGCAAAATCAGAGCACCCCTGAGAGTAAATATCAAAAGAAAAAGCTTCCTCAGTTTTGGCGGGGGTTGTCAGGGCTATGCTTCTTATTTTCCCAGTATAGACTTTCATGTATTTTAGGAAGCCATGTATAACATTCATCCCTAAATACATGATACATGTGATGGAAATTGAGAAATAACACATCTATATTATGCCCAAGGGTTTGCTTTATAAAGACTTCTAAGTTTATGTTGAAATAAAGTGTTAGAAGTGGGGATGCTAAGAAGAGAGATGTCTAAAAGAGAGATGTCTAAATTTAGAATAAAAGAATAGATGCTTATCTACCTCCCTCTATCCCTGCATCCCTGCCCGGATTTCTTCCTCCTATAGGAGGACCAGAGGAGGGGAGGAAGGAAAGGAGAAACACTGGAATGCAGACAGACATCAGAAGCTGCCCAGCCAACGAAAGAGCAAAGCAATGAACAAAACAAATGCATTTCCCGAGGAGCCTCAGCCCCAACTTGATCAATGATTCTATTACACTGAATCATTTTTAATTTAATGCTTCTGGGAAGTGAGCAGGGGAAACCCATCAACTACAGGCACAGTTGGCAAGAGCTGGGTATTAGAATTTGGCAGCATTTATTATCGCTGTTTATGACGGCATAAATTAGGTTTATGCTGATATAATTAATAACTCTAAATTCGGGAATAATAAATAGTAATATTTATTCAAAACTGCAATGTCTGAGGAAGGCAAATGGAGTCCTCAAGCCCCTGATGCCTTCTGTGTATGCAGGCGGTGGTGGGAATGGGGTGCAAGTGAGGAAGCCCTTGGGAACACACTCCCAGAACCCAGCCCCAGCACTATGCATCATTTAACACTATGCAAATGACTTAGCAGCAGGACCTTAAGAGTTTCCAGAGCAAATAATTTCCATTTTGATCTCTATGAACAAGTTCATCAGCAAGATTGAGTGTGTTGCCCGCTAGAACCAGGGCCCTCAGTGCTCTCTGAGTCCATACCATGTCTGTGGTTTACAGACAGAGGTTTGGACGGTTGCACCAAGTGGCATGTTCTTCATGGGTCTCTCCACCTCCTTCCACTTGTCTGAAGACGCATTGTGGATGCCCTGCAAATTCTCTACGGATGATGATTTGGGAATTACTGACAGGAATTTGTCAGGCAGGAATTTAAGACAGAAAACAGTTACTTCTGCATATTTTTTTAAATTTAAATATGTGTCTTTCATCTTATAAAGTTGTAAACAAAAGCTGTGAGATTAGACTATTCCTATAATGTTTCTTTTTTTTTTTTTTTTTTTTGTCTAGGAGAGTATCTTCGCATTCAAAATGGCTGAGACCTCCACCCCTACTTTTTTCCCAGTGAGGGCAGGAGAAAGTGAGCAAAAATTATAGTTCCTCAGGCCCCTTCTGAATCAGAATAACAATTTTCCCCATTTTTAAATATAAGGAAAATAACACAAAGGAAGACTAAAAACCCTTTTGCCCATCTCTCCTTAGAGTATCTTGACACAGAGATGAATAAACAGGGTAGAACCAGAACCCAGATTGACATTTTCATCCAAACATTCAATCTCTGCTTCATGTCTCAGAATTCTTAAATTTGTCTAAAAACCAAATAAAGCAAAAATTTCCATCCACCAATAATTCTCCTCTGTTTCAAACAGTACAAAATAGCAAAGCAATCTAAATTAAAATGTGAGGAATGAAACTCAGGAATTAAACATGATTGCAAGTTTAAGCTCCTTTGTCAGCTCCCAGGAAGAGCAGTTGAGTTCCATGTGGAAGGAACAGATGACTGGTAGAGGTTAAGCTTTAACTGCTAAGAGATTGTGATTTTTCGGATAGCAAACATTTCACAGAGAGATGTTACAGCAGGAGCTTCGAATTGCCCTGGCCTATGCCTGAAAGGAGAAGTTTGCAGCTGAAACCATGGAATGAGAATTCACAAGGCAGTCGAGGGAATATTACTCCCCCGTCTTTTCATTAGCATCATTTCTACAGAAAATATCAACAGAATTATTCATTTCCCAGGGGCCACAGAACATATAGAACTTTCTCCTACAGGTTCTTCAGCTTGTGATCATGTAAGCTTTCAGAGGGGATGCAATGCCTTGATGAGTTACAGATTGAAAAATATTGAGAAATAGAGATAGAGACAGGGAAAGAAAGAGAGACAGAAACGCCTGCTGGGAGCTCACCCTGTGACAGCCAGTTTCCCTCTGCCTTTACGGGTCTGCCCTGCTTCCTCCTGTCACGCCTTCTCCCTCCTGCAGAGGAGTCCTGGTCCTCTGTCCTAGCTTTGAGGGTGACCACTGCAAAACTCACACCCATAGGCATACAGGGAACGTGCATTTCAGAAGCCAAACATGGACCAGTGAATCATGGGAAAGGGAATCATTCCCCAACATGATCCAAGAGTCCCAAAATCATAAATCCAACTTGGAAGGATCCACGGACCTCATGCTTATTAAACTTTAGCCTGTTGGAGAATGCCCAGACATAAAACAAGGCTCCCCAGTATGTCTTCAGTAATTCTTTCAAGACAGTAAATGATGACTAAAAGGAGAAAAAGGAAATTAAAAATGCTAAGCGATTGTTATGCCCACAAGTACAACAAAATCATAACTTCAATGAGTAGTACACAAACTTTATCTTCCTATCTGACCTACAGTAAAACATTCTAGAGTCCTTCCGTTCTGGAATGATCTTACCTGGAGGGCCACATTTTCATAGACTTTAGAAAGATTAGGTATACTCAGAACTAGACTTACAAAACATATATTGGGCACTTACCACTTCCCAAGTTCTATGCTGGAAACATTCAAGAGGAAAGACACCAGTATGATTGTCTAGAAGCTTTGACATAGTGGGGCTGTATAGTCCTAATGAAAAGAACAAGAGATTTGCAACCAGATGAACCTGAGTTTAATTTCTGACTCTGAAACTTATTAGACATGGGACTGACCTTGAGTATGTCACTCAATCTCCTTTTGCCTCAGTTTTATTTTTTGGTCTGCAAAATGAAATTAAACTATTTTACTTTTTCAGGTAGTTGTAATAACTAGAAGTTATAATATTAAAAAAATTAAAAATCATAAGTTTATCCAATCAGATTGACAAAAAATGAAAAGGTTGATAATGTGTAGTGTTAACAAGGATATGAGGAGCAGTCACTTTTATCCATTAGTACAAGGAATATAAACTGTGAATTTTCTAAAGAGGGTAATCTGGCAACAATATGTATCAAATATAAAATATGCATAACATCTGACTCAACTGACTACTTTAAAACTTTATCTTAAGAAAATAACCAGAGAGGGGGGCGCCCAAGATGGCCAAATAGGAACAGCTCCAGCCTCCAGCTCCCAGCATGAGCGACACAGAAGACGGGTGATTTCTGCATTTCCAACTAAGGTACTGGGTTCATCTTGCTGGGGCGTGTTGGACAGTTGGTGCAGGACAGTGGGTGCAACCCAATGAGTGAGAGCCAAAGCAGGGCAAGGCATCGCCTCACCTGGGAAGTGCAAGGGGGAAGGGAATTCCTTATCCTAGCCAAGGGAAACCATGACACACAACACCTGGAATATCAGGTCACTCCCACCCTAATACCAAGGGTCTTAGCTAACAACACACCAGGAGATTATATCCCACGCCTGGTTTGGAGTGTCCCATGCCCACAGAGCCTCCCTCATTGCTAGCACAGCAGTCTGAGATCTAATTGCAAGGTGGCAGCGAGGCTGGGGGAGGGGTGCCCACCATTGCTGAGGCTTAAGTAGGTAAACAAAGCAGCAGGGAAGCTCCAACTGGGTGGAGACCACTGCAGCTCAAGGAGGCATGCCTGCCTCTGTAGACTCCAACTCTAGGGACAGGGCATACCAAACAAAAAGCAACAGAAACCTCTGCAGATGTAAATGTCCCTGTAGGACAGCTTTGAAGAGAATAGTGATTCTCCCAGCACAGAGGTTGAGATCTGAGAACAGACAGACTGCCTGCTCAAGTGGGACCCTGACCCCCGAGTAGCCTAACTGGGAGACATCCCTCACTAGGTGCAAACTGACACCTCACACCTCACACGGCCAGGTACACCTCTGAGACAAAGCTACCAGAGCAACAATCAGACGGCAACATTTGCTGTTCAGCAAAATTCTCTCTTTCCGCTGCTGACACCCAGGCAAACAGTGACTGGAGTAGACCTCAAGCAAACTCCAACAGACCTACAGCTGAGGGTCCTGACTGTTAGAAGGAAAACTAACAAACAGAAAGGACATCAACACCAAAACCCCATCTGTACGTCACCATCATCAAAGACCAAAGGTAGAGAAAACCACAAAGATGGGGAAAAAGCAGTGTAGAAAAGCTGGAAATTCAAAAAATCAGAATGCTTCTCCCCCTCCAAAGGAACACAGCTCCTCGACAGCAATGGAACAAAGCTGGACAGAGAATGACTTTGACGAGTTGAGAGAAGACTTCAGTTGATCAAACTTCTCAGAGTTAAGCGAGGAAATACAAACCCAGTGCAAAGAAACTAAAAACATTGAAAAAAGATTTGACAAATGGATAACTAGAATACCCTAATGCAGAGAAGTCCATAAACAACCTCATAGAGATGAAAACCATGACACGAGAACTATATGACAAATGCACAAGCATCAGTAACTGACTCGATCAACTGGAAGAAAGAGTATCAGTAATTGAAGATCAAATGAATGAAATGAAGTGAGAAAAGAAGTTTAGAGAAAAAAGAGTAAAAAGAAATGAACAAAGCCTACAAGAAATATGGGATTATGTGAAAAGACAAAATCTATGTCTGATTGGTATAACTGAAAGTGACAGGGAGAATGGAACCAAGTTGGAAAACACTCTGCAGGATATTATCCAGAAGAATTTCCCCAACCTAACAAGGCAGGCCAACATTCAAATTCACGAAATACAGAGAACGCCACAAAGATACTCCTCGAGAAGAGCAACTCTGACACACATAACTGTCAGATTCACCAAAGTTGAAATGAAGGAAAAAATGTTAAGGGCAGCCAGAGAGAAATGTCAGGTTACCCACAAAGGGAAGCCCATCAGACTAACAGCAGATCTCTTGGCAGAAGTTCTACAAGCCAGAAGAGAGTGGGGGCCAATATTCAACATTCTTAAAGAAAAGAATTTTCAACCCAGAATTTCATATCCAGCCAAACTAAGTTTCATAAGTGAAGGAGAAACAAAATCCTTTACAGACAAGCAAATGCTTAGAGATTTTGTCACTACCAGGCCTGCCCTACAAGAGATCCTGAAGGAAGCACTAAACATGGAAAGGAACAATCAATACCAGCCAATGCAAAAACATGCCAAAATGTAAAGACCATCAATGCTAGGAAGAAACTGCATCAACTAGTGAGCAAAATAACCAGCTAACATCATAATGACAGGATTTAATTCACACATAACAATATTAACCTTAAATGTAAAAGGGCTAAATGGTCCAATTAAAAGACACAGACTGGCAAATTGGATAATGAGTCAAGATCTATCAGTTTGCTATATTCAGGAGACCCATCTCACATGCAGAGACACACATAGGCTCAAAATAAAGGGATGGAGGAAGAGCTACCAAGCAAATGGAAAACAAAAAAAGGCAAGGGTTGCAATCCTAGTCTCTGATAAAACAGATTTAAACCAACAGAGATCAAAAGAGACAGAGGAGGCCATTACATAATGGTAAAGGGACCAATTCAACAAGAAGAGCTAATTATCCTAAATATATATGCATCCAATAGAGGAGCACCCAGATTCATAAAGCAAGTCCTTAGAGACCTATGAAGAGACTTAGACACCCACACAATAATAATAGGAGACTTGAACACCCTACTGCCAACATTAGACAGAACAACAAGACAGAAGGTTAACAAGGATATCCAGGAATTGAACTCAACTCTGCACCAAGTGGACCTAATAGACATCTACAGAACTCACCACCCCAAATCAACAGAATATACATTCTTCTCAGCACCACATCAGCACTTACTCAAAAATTGACCACATATTTGGAAGTAAAGCACTCCTCAGCAAATGTAAAAGAACAGAAATTATAACAAACTGTCTCTCAGACCACAGTGCAATCAAACTAGAACTCAGGACTAAGAAACTCAATCAAAACCACTCAACTACATGGAAACTGAACAACCTGCTCCTGAATGACTACTGGGTACATAACGAAATGAAGGCAGAAATGAAGATGTTCTTTGGAACCACTGAGAACAAAGATACAACATACCAGAATCTCTGGGACACATTTAAAGCAGTGTGTAGAGGGATATTTACAGCACTAAATGCCCACAAGAGAAAGCAGGAAAGATCTAAAATTGACACCCTAGCATCACAATTAAAAGAACTAGAGAAGCAAGAGCAAACACATTCAAAAGCTAGCAGAAGGCAAGAAATAACTAAGATCAGAGCAGAACTGAAGAACATAGAGACCCTAAAAAACCCTCCGAAAAATCAATGAGTCCAGGAGCTGGTTTTTTGAAAAGATCAACAAAATTGATAGACCATTAGCAAGACTAATAAAGAAGAAAAGAGAGAAGAATCAAATAGATGCAATAAAAAATGATAAAGGGGATATTACCATGGACCCCACAGAAATACAAACTACCATCAGAGAATACTATAAACACCTCTACTCAAATAAACTAGAAAACTTAGAAGAAATGGATAAATTCCTGGACACATACACTCTCCCAAGACTAAACCAGGAAGAAGTGGAATCCCTGAATAGACCAATAACAGGTTCTGAAATTGAGGCAATAATTCATAGCCTACCAACCAAAAAATGTCCAGGACCAGAAAGATTCAAAGCCGAATTCTACCAGAGGTACAAAGAGGAGCTGGTACCATTCCTTCAGAAACTTTTCCAATCAATAGAAAAAGAGAGAATCCTCCCTAACTCATTTTATGAGGCCAACATCATCCTAATACAAAAGCCTGGCAGAGACACAACAAAAAAAGAATTTTAGACCAATATCCCTGATGAACATTGATGCAAAAATCCTCAATAAAATACTGGCAAACTGAATCCAGCAGCACATCAAAAAGCTTATCCATCATGATCAAGTGGGCTTCATCCCTGGGATGCAAGACTGGTTCAACATACGAAAATCAATAACCGTAATCCAGCATATAAACAGAACCAAAGACAAAAACCACATGATTACCTCAATAGATGCAGAAAAGGCCTTTGACAAAATTCAACAGCTCTTCATGCTAAATATTCTCAATAAATTCGGTATTGATGGAACATATCTCAAAATAATAAGAGCTATTTATGACAAACCCACAGCCAATATCATACTGAATGGGCAAAAACTGGAAGCATTCCCTTTGAAAACTGGCACAAGACAGGGATGCCCTCTCTCACCACTCCTATTCAACATAGTATTGGAATTTCTGGCCAGGGCAATCAGACAAGAGAAAGAAATAAAGGGTATTCACTTAGGAAAAGAAGAAGTCAAATTATCCCTGTTTGCAGATGACATGATTGTATATTTAGAAAACCCCATCACCTCAGCCCAAAATCTCCTTAAGCTGATAAGCAACTTCAGCAAAGTCTCAGGATAAAAAATCAATGTGCAAAAATCACAAGCATTATTTTACACCAGTAACAAACAGAGAGCCAAATCATGAATGAACTCCCATTCACAATTGCTTCAAAGAGAATGAAATACATAGGAATCCAACTTACAAGGGATGTGAAGGACCTCTTCAAGGAGAACTACAAACCACTGCTCAGTGAAATCAAAGAGGACACAAACAAATGGAAGAACATTCCATGCTCATGGATAGGAAGAATCGATATTTTGAAAATGACCATACTGCTCAAGGTAATTTTTGGATTCAATGCCATCCCCATTAAGCTACCAATGACTTTCTTCACAGAATTGGAAAAAACTGCTTGAAAGTTAATATGGAACCAAAAAAGACCCAGCATTGCCAAGACACTCCTAAGTCAAAAGAACAAAGCTGAAGGCATAACACTACCTGACTTCAAACTATACTACAAGGCTACACTAACCAAAGCAGCATGGTACTGGTACCAAACAGAGATATAGACCAATGGAACAGAACAGAGCCCTCAGAAATAATACCACACATCTACAACCATCTGATCTTTGACAAATCTGACAAAAACAAGAAATGTGGAAAGGATTTCCCATTTAATAAATGGTGCTGGGAAAACTGGCTAGTCATATGTAGAAAGCTGAAACTGGATCCTTTCCTTACTCCTTATACAAAAATTAATTCAAGATGGGTTAGAGACTTAAATGTTAGACCAAAAACCATAAAAACCCTAAAAGAAAACCTAGGCAATACCATTCAGGACATAGGCATGGGCAAGGACTTTATGTCTAAAACACCAAAAGCAATGGCAACAAAAGCCAAAATTGACGAATGGGATCTGATTAAACTAAAGAGCTTCTGCACAGCAAAAGAAACTACCATCAGAGTGAACAGGCAACCTACAGAATGGGAGAAAATTTTTGCAATCTACTCATCTGACAAAGGGCTAATTTCCAGAATCTACAAAGAACTCAAACAAATTTACAAGAAAAAAACAAACAACCCCATTAAAAAGTGGGCAAAGGATATGAACAGATACTTCTCAAAAGAAGACATTTATGCAGCCAACAGACACATGAAACAATGCTCATCACCACTCACCATCAGAGAAATGCAAATCAAAACCACGATGAGATACCATCTCACACCAGTTAGAATGGCAATCATTAAAAAGTCAGGAAACAACAGGTGCTGGAGAGGATGTGGAGAAATAGGAACACTTTTACACTGTTGGTGGGACTGTAAACTAGTTCAACCATTGTGGAAAACAGTGTGACAATTCCTCAAGGATCTAGAACCAGAAATACCACTTGACCCAGCCATCCCATTACTGGGTATATACCCAAAGGATTATAAATCATGCTGCTGTAAAGACACTTGCACACGTATGTTTATTGCGGCACTATTCACAATAGCAAAGACTTCGAATCAACCCAAATGTCCATCAGTGACAGACTGGATTAAGAAAATGTGGCACATATACACCACGGAATATTATGCAGCCAAAAAAAGGATGAGTTCGTGTCTTTTGTAGGGACATGGATGCAGCTGGAAACCATCATTCTCAGCAAACTATCACAAGAACAGAAAACCAAACACCGCATGTTCTCACTCATAGGTGGGAATTGAACAATGAGATCACTTGGACACAGGAAGGGGAACATCACATACTGGGGCCTGTTGTGGAGTCGGGGGGCGGGGATAGCATTAGGAGATATACCTAATGTAAATGATGAGTTAACGGGTACAGCACACCAACATGGTACATGTATACATATGTAATATACCTGTATGTTGTACACATGTAACCTAGAACATAAAGTATAATAATAAAATAAAACTGAAACAACTAAAAAAAAAGAAAAAAAAGAAAATAACCAGAAAAAGATCGCTAAGAATAAACAAAAGATTTATCTCTCTACAGTTTATAATGAGGAATTGTTTACATTAATTATGGCCCCATCTATACTAAAAGATGGTTATTTTTAAAACTGATCATTTAATTTGTATTTTTGCCATAGGAAGATGTGGTTAGTTTATAAATTATACTACAAAATATATTATCCAATGAAAATTAAAATAGAATATTATCTTATGAAAGTTAAAATAGAAACATACTTAAAGATTTAGCTGATATACCTAAAGCTGTCAATTTATAGACAAATGGCTAAAATATCTCCTTCACCTTGCTAATAATGTTTTTCTCTGGGCAGCTTGACTCAGGAAGACCCTCTACGTTACAAAATTCCAGAGGCACTACGTAATTATAATAGATTATAATGTAAATGATGCCCTTTGGAATTATATAATGCAATAGTTGTGAATTTAGGTGCCTTTAAATTTCTTCCTTAAGCTTTTTCTATACATATTGAATTGTTTATAATAATGATGTGTTATTGTTTCCACTGGAAACAATAAAATCATTTTGTTTTTTGAAAACAATGAAGTCACATAGACACAGTGCTAAGAACCATACTAGGGCATGTTGAGCACTCCGTAAATAGATATTTTGCACTTATTTTCACCTGTTGCTAAAACTCTGCAGTCTACAGTGCTCAGATGCCCTTGACAGTTGACAGTAGGTTCTGCCAATGAGAAGCCCTAGAGAAAGATAGGAAGGCAAGTTGAGAAAGAAAAACACACCCTTTCTGTTTCCCAGTTCCAGTTAACAAGGCCAGAGCAACTGCCATCAAATGTGTCAATCCCTACTCCTTCAGCTCCCACAGAACCAACATTGCTGCATTCCATCAAAGGCATTAGCAGCAGGAAGAACCAAATGGTTCTTTGCTATTTGGATACAGGCCACTCTAGACTCCTTCACCCTCTAGGCTGTGCCTGCTGTGCACTGAAGCCCTAGCCAGATCAGTCTCCCTTCACAGAGTTCCAAACACCAGCCTCATGGAACCTGCTAGGTTCTGGTAACTCCTCCTCTTCCATTTGCATCCTCCATTATTACAGGCGGTAGCTGCCTCTGCAGTTCTGGTAGCTACCTCTGCAGTTCTTAATCTCCTGGGTTTTCTTTGTTTGTTTGTTTGTTTGTTTGTTTGTTTGTTTGTTTGTTTTTGCATCTCCTTTTGAACTTAGACTTCTACCACTTGCATGAACCTTGTATTCGATTTGTACTAATTCCTTATATTAAGTCTTATTTTTGAAACACCTATTATCTTGGCTGTATCATGTATCATTTTTATAATTAGAAAACAAATCTATTTTATTTTCTTAAATGTTCTCATTTTACTGAGTACAACTCTTAAAATGTATTAGCCATTGTACTGTTCCCACTGTTCCCTTAGGAATTTCGTTAAGTATTAGTGCAACTTTTCCCTTTCACCAATCTTAGGCACAGGCACTTTCTTTAAAGCCCAGTAGCATAGCTGAAACAAGACTAGAAGACTGATTAACCCTTAAATAGTCAATGATATAGCAACAGATAACTACTCAAAAAAATTAAAACTGATTATTAGTATAGCTGTTCTCATTCTCAAGAGGCTACTTGTCTCCTCTGGCCTCCTCCATAGGGCAGATGCTGTCTTTCCTCTGTGACCTACAGGGACCGCCTGGTTAGACCTGAGTATTCCCAATTTAAAGCTCAGGAGCATTGCTTCTTTCCCTTAAGGGTCCATTTTTCAGGCACCTTTTCCTGTTCCAGAATTTTCTCTGTTCCTGGAACAGGGTGATTAACAGTGAGAATAACTAACATACTCATTGACTACACACTTCTTCCTGTCCACAGAGAAGCCTTCATGGGTATCAGCAGCATGGATTATAGTGAACATGGCAAGTATGCTCATTGCCATGATCTACAGGCCCAGCATCACTTGCTCCTGGGTTATCTGCATGATCCCATGTAGAAAAGGCAGCAGCTCAAGAAACAAATGAGACTGAAACTTTCCCCAGTCAATTCTTTGGTGTCTCAGAGAGTATCTTCCATTCTTACTTGTTCAAATAAAAAGTGACATACTTACTAATCACTCCTCTGTTTATTTAAATTCAACAGATCTGTGAAATCCAAAAGTCTGAGGACCACTGCTGCATGTTATTATATCAAAGGACTTTAAATACATTCAAAAGTAGAGCTGAGGTCAAAATGGGAAGGAAAAGGCATGGTCCAGCCCAGAGGTGGCAGTCTAAGCCCCTGGTGATCCTGGAGAGTTGAGTGAAAGCGGGTCATGGAACAGAAGCCCCATGACAATAAATATTCACAGTCAGCTGCGTGGTGTTTGCAGCCAAAAGCTGGCAGTGACAGGGAAGGACATGGCATTCTCTAGTAGAGAAAGCTGGAAAGTCAAGGTAGAGTATCCAGGATCAAGCCAAGCTAGGAAGTGAGGATGAACCAATTCATTCATCCTGGGCAACAATGACAGAAATCTGGGCAAAGTTGCGCCATGGCTTCTTCCAGGCACCCTGGATATGAAGGTCTGAGTCAGCAAGACGAATTTCAGAACCAACCAGGTGGTGGGGCTGAGACTCTATTTATTAATCTCCATCCAAGGTTGGGAAGACCTGATAGACCAAAACGAACAGGGATTTGAAGTTAGCTCTCCCACAAGCTAGTCATATAACCTTTGGCATGGGTGTGTGTGTGTGTGTGTGTGTGTGTGTGTGTGTGTGTGTGTGTGTTTTCATTACCTAGACGATTTCTTATACCAGTTCCACCTTGAACTAGCTATGTAATTGTGGATAATTCATTTACTTCTTTAGTCTGTTTCTTTATCATTTGAATGACTGGGACTAAATAATATACAAGAATCTGCCCTGCAAGAACATGTTAAGGTTCTTACATTCTAATTCCCTTAAATAACTACAGCAAAGTAATGTAGGATAGACTTAAGTTCCTGGTTCTGTAACACCAGCTGTTTAAACTGCACTCAAAACTGAACCCCTGTGTGCTCCAGTTTTCTTATCTAGAAATTGCATAGAAGACCTACATTTGTTGGGCTATAGTGATGATTAAATAAGACAATATATGTAAAAGAACTAGCTTCTTTCTTGGTCCATAAAAGGTGCTGAATAATTTTTTAGATAGATTCTGTGAGTGCTCTTATTGTAAAGTCTTCACAACCCACAGTGGAGTAAACACTACTGGCACTAACTTTAAATGGTCCCAGATTGTTAAAATGGTCAAGATTTTTTATCTGATTTTTATAGTTTGATTTGTTTCCTCTAGTGCATTCAGCTATTATGTTTTAATACCTTGGTGTATTTACTTATAGTGGAGTCTTTGCTCTTTATTGCTGTTTGCTTCTGTTCCACAATGGCCTTGAAAAAAGATAATCAAGTTTTTAGAGTTGTATATACTCTAAGAATCAATATGCCCTGGTTCTCCTGTAAATAAAATGTTAGACTGTGTGTTGACTTTATAAAAATTATTTTGTCACTACCGCCCAACAACCAAGATAAAAAGATTGGGAATCATGCTTGAATTTCTTCTCCCTCACCCCGTGCTCATTATACACCATGTCTACCTTTGATGCAGTCCAGGAATCACCTGTCTTCACCCCACTCACCACTCTAATCCAGCCACCAATTATCACTTCTGCTCTAACAAAATCTGTTGACTGCCCATTCTATTTTTACCCCACCTTGGGAAGATTTTTAAGTGTCAAGGAACCGCTGGATCAGTCCTCCTGATTTACTTAGAACTCAGCCCAATTCAACACAAACTTCCAGGCCAGAAAGATGATAAAATGTTTGTTTGTTTGTTTTTGAAATTAACATAAACTTTCATATTTGTATTTTCTTTTCCTCTTCAGACAAGTTGCTGAGAGATCCTTAGCTCGGCAGGACTCCCTAAATTTTGCTGGGAAATCATGCCTTTATTCCACTGGCCACTCTTACCAAAAGCTATCAGCCACTCTCAGAAGCTCCATCACCATCACCACAAAAGGAAACTGGTCTACTTTTACTCATTATTGCAAACTCCATAAGATCTATTTTTATTTGTGAGAGAGAAGTAAAGCTTTGTAGATTAAGTGCCAAGTTCAGGTTTTGGTTCTCTAATCTTTATGCAAGGATTGCCTCTTTGCTGATCAGACAACACACAGCCCACATTAATCACGTCTATTGAACATACTACTGGAAGTCCCAGCCACAGCAATCAGACAAGAAATAAAGGGCATCCAAATCAGTAAATAGGAAGTCAAACTGTCACTGTTTGCCAATGGTATGATTGTATACCTAGAAAACCCTAAAGACTCATCCAAAAAGCTCTCACATCTAATAAATGAATTCAGTAAAGTTTCAGGATACAAAATCAATATACACAAATCAGTAGCACTGCTATACACCAATAGCAACCGAGCTGAGAATCAAATCAAGAACTCAGTCACTTTTGCAACAGCTGTAAAACTAAATAAATAAATAAATAACCTAGAAATACACTTAACCAAGGAGGTAAAATACCTCTACCAGGAGAACAAAACACTGCTGAAAAAAAAATCATACGTGACACAGACAAATGGAAACACATCCCATGCTCATGGATAGGTAGAGTCAATATTGTGTCAATATTGTGAAGTCAATATTGTAAGATGAGAACATCAGAAAAAATACCATATACAGAAGATTTAGGTGAACCGCATCAAGGTTGGAGAGAACTTCACATGGAGAAGTTCAGGCATGGATGAGGGGGATTAGATTTTATCCACGCTGCCAAAAGCAGTCCACAGAGTAAATGTAATTCCCATTAAAATACCATCATCATTCTTCAAAGAACTAGAAAAAACAATCCTAAAATTCATATGAAACAAACAAACAAAAAAGAGCCTGCATAACCAAAGCACTACTAAGAAAAAAGAACAAATCTGGAGGCATCTTTTTACCTGACTTCAATTATACTATAAGGCTATAGTTACCAAAACAGCATGGTGCTAGCATAAAAATAGGCATGCAGACCAATGGAACAAAATAGAAAACCCAGAAATAAAGCCAATACTTAACAACCAAGTGATCTTTGACAAAGCACACAAAAGCATAAAGTGGGAAAAGGACATACTATTCAATAAATGGTGCTGGGGTAAGTGGCAAGCCACATGTGTAAGAATGAAACTAGATCCTCATCTCTCACCTTATACAAAAATCAACTCAAGATGGATCAAAGACTTCAATCTAAGACCTGAAACCATAAAAATTCCAGAAGATAATATTGTAAAAACTCTTCTAGGCACTGGCTTAGGCAAAGAATTCATGACTAAGAACCCAAAAGCAAATGTAACAACAACAAAATAGATGAGACCTAATTAAACTAAAAAGCTCCTGCACAGCAAAAGACATAATCAGCAGAGTAAACAGACAACCCAGAGTGGGAGAAAAAAATCCTTGCAAACTATGCATCCAACAAAAGACTAATATCCAAAATCTACAAGGAACTCAAACAAAATAGCAAGAAAAAAACTCCTATCAAAAAGTGGGCAAAGGACATGAATAGACAGTTCTCAAAAGATATACAAGTAGCCAAGAAACATATGAAAAAAAATGCTCAACATCACTAATTATCAGGGAAATGCAAATTAAAACCACAATGAGATACCACCTTACTCCTGCAACAATTACCATAATTAAAAATTCAAAATGTAAGAGATGTTAGCGTGGATGTGGTGCAAAGAGATCACTTTTACACTGCTGATAGGAATGTAAACTCATACAACCACTATGAAAAAACAGTATGGAGATTCCTTAAAGAACTAAAAGTAGAACTACCATTCAATCCAGTAATCCCACTACTGGATATCTACCCAAAGGAAAAGAAGTCATTATATGAAAAAGACACTTGAACATGCATGTTTACAGCAGCACAATTCACAATTGCAGAGATATGGAACCAATCTAAGTGCCATCAACCAATGAGTGGATAAAGAAAATGTGATATATATATAGATAGATATAGAGATAGATAGATAGATAGATAGATAGATAGATAGATAGATAGATAGA
>NC_045439.1:96711702-96726748 GCF_002776525.5 Piliocolobus tephrosceles | reverse complement strand
AGATAGATAGATAGATAGATAGATAGATAGATAGATAGATAGATAGATAGATAGATCTCACCATGGAATAAAATGGAATGAAATAATGGACTTTGCAGTAACTTTGATGGAGTTGGAGACTATTATTCTAAGTGAAGTAACTCAGGAATGGAAAACCAAATATCGTAAGTTTTCATTTGTAAGTGGGAGCTAAGCTATGAGGACACAAAGGCATGAGAACGATATACTGGACTTTGGAGACTTGTCGTGGAAGGGTTGGGGGGTGAGGGATAAAAGACTACATACTGGATACAATGTACACTGCTCGGGTGATGGGTGCACCAAAATCCCAGAAATTACCACTAAAATGACTTATCCATGTAACCAAAAAAAAAACCTCTTCCCCCAAAACTGTTAAAATACATTACAAAGGACAAAAGACCACAGTGTCACAAAAAGGAACCTATTAATAAGAATATAATAAGAGAAAATCAGTGAAGATGAGAACATCAGAAAAAATACCATATACAGAAGATTTAGGTGAACCGCATCAAGGTTGGAGAGAACTTCACATGGGGAAGTTCAGGCATGGATGAGGGGGATTAGATTTTATCCATGGGATATCCTAAGGGAGGAATGATTAAAATAGGTGAAGCTCACAGGACAAAGATGAAAACACAGTAAGACATAAATCCACCTGATTATACACAACAGAGTAGGCATGCCCTGAAGTAAAATGTCAATCACAGAACTAGTTCAAGCAGAAATTAAATAAACCATGTGTTAGGTATGTTCTAAGGAGGGCTCAGGCACTGAGACTTTTAAGCTCTTTTATGATGAGACATTATACATTCAGGCAGTCTCAATTTTTTTCATAATGTTGTGCTATGACCTGTGGATTTTTCCTTCAGTAGAATAACACTACGATTTCCAAGTCCCTTTCAGCCAAAATTGTTTGGGTAATCCAAGTGATTTACAAAGTTCCTTGAGCTCCATGATGAAAGATGCTATATAAATAAAAAGGTAATTTTAGTCATAATAAATAATGGTAATGATGATAAATGCCAGTGTCATTAAGAAGAAGCTGGCCTGCCATTTGGGAACCCAAAGCAACCAGCTATGAGCTGGAAATAGTGTGTGTCCAGGCCAGGACGATACTCAGTGACTGAGATCACACTAACCTTTAAACCAGAGATCTGAATAAAGCCCCTGATTTGGAGGTGTAAGCATTTAAAATTGAAGAAACTACAATACTTAATCCCTGAGCTTGAATATTGCCTTGGGCTTCTGAGACCTTTTCCCGAATGGTCAACAGGGAGCATATTGTCTTCCTCTTCTAACAGAAGAGAAAACTGACTAGGGCAGGAGAAAAGCCAGAATTCCCAACGAATCTTATGACTCTAGATCCAGGGCTCTTTCCATTCTCTACTGGACCTCACACAATTTCAGCGAAGGAGAGATTCGGAAACGAGCCAATTTGGATAAGAAATGTCAAAATGGGATCATGTCCCTCAAGATGCCTTGCATAACTGTTTTTCATCCATTTAGGCTGAGAAAGCTTGCTAGTAAAATCCTTGGCTGCTCAAGCAGGGAGGAGCCATTCACTGATGTCCCAGAGCTGTTCTCTGCCGTTAAAGGAGCACATAGCAAGAGCCGGCTGAGTTCTGTTTGACCAGGAGTGAACACTGCTTTGGGGCCTTTCAAGCTTGAGAGCTCAGAAGGCTAATTGCTTTCCAAGGTCTGATCGAGTTTCTTAGTGAAGGACTTGGCCTCCCATTTTCCCATGTGCTTAAAGGCCAATCAGTCACCACAGAGAAAGAGAAGAAACCCTGCTCTCTGCCCAACATTCTCTGCCCTCAAATAATCACCATAAAAAATTAAATAAAATGAAATCCAGCAACTGCTAAGCTGGGAGGAGCTCACCTGTGAAGAACACATAGGTTCTTCTCTCTCTCTCTCTGTGTGTGTGTGTGTGTGTGTGTGTACTGAAATATTATTTTTATGGTCTGTAGTTTTTACTTGCTTTCCTTTAACATAGTTTAACATATTTCGTCATTTGGAATTTATGCTTTTCATGTTTTTGTAATTTATCATCTTCATAGTTTTAACCTTTTTAATTTATCTATCTTTGGTGCTTATCTTTTGAAGCTAGTCTATTCTCGGCTGTTTAACACTTAAATTTTTTCTTAAAAAATGAATTATTTCATTTTTCTTACATCATTCTTATTTAAGTCATTTTCATTTTATCTCTTTGAAGTTTTTGGTTTTGTTTAGTATTTCTTTGTAATTCTCATTTTATCTCTTTCATTTAACAATTTTAATATTGCTATATTTTATAGTTGTCTAAATTCTTTTTTGCTTCTTTGATACTATTTTTTTTTATTAAAAATACATTTTCCATTTGTAGATTTTGAATTTTTTTCCTTCAATATTTTCAGTTTATCTTGTATTCTCTTTTTCTTATAGGATATAATGTCCATTCCTATAGTAAAAAGAATCATCTATTATCATGGCAAGGGGCTTTATCCTTTGCCCACAAAGTTTGAAAGACTTCTTTGTGGACGTTAATCCTGTCACCCTCATGCACCACCTATGTGACTTTGGGTGCCTCATCTGATGTCTGGGCCTCAGCTCACAAACTCTGAGAATGTGGCCCATTTCGATGGAGCTCACCAGGCATGGAAACCATCTTTCCCATCATATATTTCGAAGAGTTCTGTAAGGGCTAGGGAAAGAGAAGAATGACCTCAGCCTTCTATTTTTCAGCCAACATTTTATTTAGCTAGAGGGACACCATTATTATAACTGTATCCTATTATATCTGACTGAGAATAAAGATTTCCCTGTAGTAAATATTAATAAGTAAATAAAAGCATTGGTCTTACTCTGAAGAAATCACAGTTTGAGCCCTGACTTTGTCATTAACCCACCATGTGATTCGGACAAATCATTTGATTACCTTGGACACCAGTTTCCTTCTTTTTAAAAGAAAAATGTTAAACTAGATTTTTCCTCTGCTCTTAATTGCCTATGATTCTATAGCTTCCTATTTTTTTAACTTATTTATTTTGAAGAGACCAGGTCTCACTGTGTTGCCCAGACTGTTCTTGCACTACTGGTCTCAAGTGATCCTCCTGCCTAGGTCTCAATTCTATACTTTTCTATTCAGAGAAACCATGAGACTGACATCAGTGTGTACGGAAAGTATGCTGTTATTTGTACCAGAAAACAGAAAACCAAGAGTTTATTCCTGGCAGAGTACCAAGGCCTCTCCAATCACGCCCACTTGGTGAAATGACAGTGTTACTATGGTAGCATAAATGCAGCTGGGCTGAGCCAGGTGCCTGACATACTTGCCGTTGATGACACCGTCTGGGTTGAGCATGGGTATGATCTTGAAGATGAAGTTTTCCCTCAAGAGCCTAGCCACAGGGTCACTGCTGACCAGGAACTCCAAGGTACCCTTCATCACCCAACTGGCATTGCTCTCTCCTGGATGAACTCGAGCAGTGATCACCTGATATGGACGATGTCCTGCAGAAAAAAGGACATAAGAAGATTAAACCCAAATTTGCTTTCCATTTCCATCAAGATGGTCTCCAGGGGACCAGATTTGCACATGATTGGCATGAGGTTTTAAATAGATTGATTGTTTCTAACACATATCTAATCTACGTTTACCCATTTTCCATCTGCCTCTGTGGTCTGCAAGACTCAAGAAAGTATGAAGGTACAGCTCAAGGCTGTCATCAAAAATGTAACTACTTGGTGGTATGAAAAGAACCCAAAAAGCAGATTTTATCAAGATCACAAAAAAACAACTAACTCTCCAGAGTTCAATAGCATGATGCCAGATGTCACAGATCTGAGATTAAATATTATCTTCATCCCTCACCACCTCTGGGATCTCAGGCAAATGAATTAATTTCTTTGACACTATCTCCTATCTATAAAATGGGGACAATAATGCTGACCTTATGTGGTTGTTATAAAACACAAGAAGATGTAAATATAAAGCACTCACTATGTTGACTGCCATTCAGTACGTGTTAGCTATCTCCCTCCTCATTTGTAAAGTCTGTGGGTGGGATGATCCCTCTCATTCTTTAGCAGAAATAGAAAGCAAGTAACAGAAGCAGTGTGTTTGGAACTCCATGATTTTAAGACATTGAACCCAATCCTTGAGAGAGATTTGACAGAAGAGTTAAATATGTGGAAGCTCAATCTTGGAGTTACAATGCTTGCTTCACTTTGCAAAGGGAGTCAGGAAAACATTCTCCACCCAGTTACAGGTAGTATACTGACATGAACAGTCTTTATAGAGAATGCACTGATGAGGGAAAGATAGGAATGTCCTCCCTCCTTTGTTTATAGAAGGTAACTGGAGTATCGTACTGCTGAAATGCATTCTAAAGCCATGTCTGGGCTCAGGTGAAAAATGTGTTTTGATTGATTTAGTGATGTCTGTCTTCCATATACTCAGGGAAGAAAGGGTAAGGTTGCAGCATCATATCAAGAACTCACCATGTCTACTCCAACCCTTTGTTCAATTTTGTGGTTTTTTTATGACTAATTTTTCCTTTTGTATTCTCATCCAATTCCCATTGCTCCTAAACTTCCTCTAATGACAAGTACGAAGTATTTGCTAAGTGTAAATACACCAGCCGCTGAACAACCTAAAAGTTAATAAGCTAGTAAATTCTTTCCATATTATTCAAATCACTTTAAGTTCAAATGTCTTTTATTTCCTTAAACAGTAACATTTTTATTAATTTATTTATAATTGACATACAATCATTAGATATATTTATGTTTATGGGATATAACGTGATGTTTCAGTGTATGTACACATTGTATAATGACCAAATCTGTGTAATTACCATATTCATTATTTTAAATAGTTATCATTTCTTTGGAGTGATGATATTCAAAACATTCTTTTTTAGCTATCTTGAAATGTGCATTACATTATTATTTGCTCTAGTCACCCTACTGTGTAACAGAAAACCAGAATTTATTCTTCCTAACCGTAATTTTGTACACATTGACCATCTTCCCCTGTTTCTCCCTTGCCACTACCATGCCCAGCTCCTGGTAACCACTATTCTACTCGTTATGGAGGTCCCTCAAAAAATTAAAAATAGAACTATCATATGATTCAGCAATACCACTACTGTGTATATATCCAAAGTAAATAAAATCAGCATTTTGAAAGATATCTGCACTCCCATGTTTATTGCAGGCACCTTGATCATGTTTACTGAATTTCTGTGTTATTCACAACAGACAAGATATGGACTCTACCTAAATGTCCATCTACAGATGAATATGTGTGTGTGTGTATATATGTAATATATTATATATTATATTATATATTATATATATTATACATATGCACACATATATATCATTGTATGTATATGTGACTATATGTGTGTGTGTATATACATATATACATACATACACACACACACACACACACATAGATAAAATGGAATACTATTCAACCATAAAACAAAATGAAATTCTGTCATTTTCAGCAACATGGATGAGCCTGGAGGACACTGTATTAGGTGAAATAAGACACACACAGAAAGACAAACATGATATGATCTTACTCATATATAGAATCTAAAAAAAGTAGCCTTTTTGAGGATACAAATTGTGTCTCAAATTGTGCACAAAGAAAGAAAAAATTGAATATCTCTTGATAACAGAGCTAAAGAATAGGCAATGGAAGATATAAAGAAAACACCTTTAAGTTACTAAATTATGTTATTATCATCAACTAAGACCAAAAAAAAAAACTCAACACTATATGTCTCTTCCATATTTCTGCTGACAGCCATTAATCCACTGAGGTCTAGATTTAAGGGGTGCAGATCAGTGTATTTTTACTGACTATGGTGAAAACAGGTCACTTCAGCTCCTTGTAGGTCACCTATACACTGGAGGTAACACTCAGCTATGTTTTCCCTTAAGCAGATGTCTTGAGCATATTCCAAGAACTGCAGGAACATTGGGTAGAAAAAGTTGAATAAATTATAGTCCTCGTTCTCTAAGAGTCCATAGCGTATGTCAGTAGTGACAAATATGAAAGAAAATAATTACAAGTGAGCTAATGGAGGTGTATACAAAACACCAAAATCGATATGACTGAGAAAGTTAAGGCCATTTCCAGAGATGTGATGGTATTCACACTGGGTCTTGCAGAATAAGTATTATTTACCAGCTGGAGACGGTGAGGAGGGTCTTCTGAAGAAAGAAAGGGACATATGCCAAAACCAGTGGCGCAAAAGTTGGTGAATTAAAAAATGAAGACAAGTTACGTGTGACTTAAGCAAAGGGCTAGAGAAGGTGGAACATAAATTTTAAAAAGTAGGCTAGTATTAAACTGGTAAGATCCTTTCTTATATATTTTGTTTAGGGATTTGGACTTCATCCTGTAGATCAGACACTCTCAACCATAGAGTCAGTGTCTCACTGATATCCTGTGATAACTAACAGGGTATATTGCAGAGTCATCAGTTACCAATAAAAGTGCCAGTGTTTGCTTATAATATTACATACATGGCACAAACTGCCAGTCACCTGCCCAGTAGTCTTTCTCCCTTTCTTTCTTATTACCAGAACCCTGATTTTTGAAGGGGAAGGAATTTGCCCATATTAAAATACTAGCTTCATGGATCCTTTTGTAGGTAGGAGTGGCCATGTGACACAGTTGTGTTCAGTGAGATTTAAATGTTTCTAGACTGTGAGTCTTTTTGGAAAACTAATTAAAGGGAACAGTTTCATCTGGTAAATGTCTACTTGGTTTTTGTGTCTTGTCCTTTGCCCTTCTTCTTCCTCCAGTTTTGCACATAGATGTGATACCTTCAGATGAGAAAGCCAACTTGAGAATCAAAGTCACATGCTAAAGATGGCAACCACAAAAGTAGAGGGAGCCAGGGTTCCTACCAAATTCCTTAAGCAGCTATACCACATTTTCACCAGCTTCTTCATTACTTCCGGATATTTGAGAATAGTAAACCACTATTTGGTTAGGCCACTGTACTCAAGTTTTTGCTATACCCTGTCAAATTCAATGTAAGATCAGATTTAAAATCATCCCTATAATAATATTACCTTGAATAACATGCATTCATGTGTGCTTTCTAGATTGTGGAGAAGAGAGTGATATAGTTGTAGGGAGAATGATATTTGACATGTGTGTTTTAGAAAAGAACAATTGAGAACCACTATCTTAAGAAAAAGGGAGTTGACAAATTTTCATCTGAAGCAATATATGCCAAAGACTGCTTTATAAAATTAATTCTGAAATTATTGTAGATGACACGTTTACCCAATCAGAGACAGTACAGCATAGTGAATTAGAGAACAACTTTAGGAGCCGTATTTCCAGGGTTCAAATTCCAGCCTCACCATTTTTAACGTGAGATGAGTTATGTAAGTTTCTGAAAAAAACTGAGCAATGGATTTGTCTTACTTTTTCCGGGCTTCCATAGCAGAATACCATAAACTGGGTGGCTTATAAACAACAGAAATTTCTTTTTCACAGTTCAGGAGGCAGAGAAATCCATAATTAAATCCAACAAATTCTGTGTCTGGTGAGGGTCCGCCTTCTGTTTCTTAGATGACCTTCTTTTTACTGTGTCTTCACATGTGGAAGGGACAACTGAATTTCCTCAAGACTCTTTTCTTAAAGTACTAATCCCATTTATGAGGGCACTACCCTCGTGACCTAATCAACTTCCAAAGGCTCCACCTTCTAACACCATCGCTTTGGGAATTAGGATTTCAACACAGAAATTTTGGGAGGACATACATATTCAGTCCATAGAAGATTAGGTGTTCTGTATATAGGACTAATGACTCACTAACTGAAACTTTCTAAAAAAAAAATGTTGGAAAGAAGGAGATGTACAGTTAGCTAGCTGGGCACAACTGAAACTAACTGGAGGTCAACTTTCCTACTATATCATTTGCTCACAGTTCCTTTTGCTTCTTCCAAAGCAAGCTGTGTTGGCATGCCAACAAAAAGCTTGTTTCAAAATAAAGAGGCTTGATGAATTTGTACCCAATCAGTATCCTATTTTCAGTTCTATAACTCCATATCACTCTCTTTGTGATTTTTGAACTATGTTCATTTGCAGCATATTGGACAACAATGGTAAGTGCTTTCAGTCCAGCAAGAAGAAATAAAAAATGGCTTAAGCTCTTGTAAATTTTTTACACTAACAAAACACTTCCATTGTCTGAGCCAGTTGGCTTCCATTGCCTGATATACCCAGTACAACGCAGTACATTAATCAATAAACCAAATGCAAGCTCTAACAGAGAGCCATCAACAATGTGTTTCTTTCCATTGGAGAGTCAAGTTGATAATCTGCTGTATTGTAATACACCACAAGACCTTGCAGGCTGTTCTAGTATCCTGAGGAAGCAAATGGGGAAAACGATGGATTCTCATGAAGACATAAGCAGTATTTTAGCCAGTTCTAGTTGGCCTTCCTTTCTTCCCCTCTGTGATTTAAGACAATTTTGCAGTCATGTTGGTAAGTTAAACTTACAACACCATTCAGTTGTAGCAGAAAATGGTACTCCAGAGAACTCATAATGGACAACAGCCGTAAATAGTATGCATCACACATACCATGTGATTTTTTCTTGCAATTGACAATCTCAGTCTTAGTAACTCATGTCTGCTTAGGGTCAGGCAAAAAGTGCCAGATATTTGCATTTATTTTTTTCTCCAATTAATAAAATATGTTTCAGAGACCACCATAGTCTATGGGGGAGTCATGGTTTGGACAGATTTTAATTCTTAAAGCTACATATTGAATTTAAAGTGGTAATGACATCTGTAAAGAGAGATTAGGAACAAGTAGGGGATTGAATAATGCCTAAGAGATATCCGGCCTTTAGGCCAATGAAAAGTTGAGTAAAAACTGAAGACATGTAAGATGATAAACGTGTGCCCAACTATATAAACATCCATTCATTCATTTCTTCTTTCTTTCAACAATATATATTAAGCTCCTACTGGCACTCTGCAGGGTTCTGTAGATTACAAGATAAATAATGGTTTTTTTGCCCTCAGGAAGCTAGTAACAGTCTAGTAGGAAAGACAGGCACACAGATAATTACAATCCAATGTGATCAGGGACATTCATCAGGATATTTTCAAACACAGTAGAATAATCATTGTGACATCATTTATACTAATGCAAACAACTGCAAATGACTTAAACACACTTTCGTAGGAAAGTAGTTCAGGAAACAATATGCAAAACAGAATGCTATGCAGCCATTAAAAATGACACATAAGTTTTTTTCTGTCAGCACAAAAAGATATCTGTGATATAATGGTGACTGAAAAAAAAAAAAACAGAGGATAGAGTACATCACAGAAGGATCCTATTTGTATGTAGCTGTAAAATTTATCAAAAGGTATCTATATATAGAGACAGCTGCAAGTAGAGGTAATCTAGGTGATTTTTAGGTCATCTTTATCCCTATCTGGAATGTTTGCTTTTTTAGAGAATAATAATCATATGTCAATTTCACAAAGGCAAAGTGTTTTCAAATACTAAGGCACCACAGGAGAGGAAGAGTAAAAAAATGAATTTTCACAGAAAAGGTAACATTTGATATGGTCTGTCTAGTTTAAGTGTTTGCCAAGTAAAGAAAAAAGAAAAGTAATAGAAATGGCTTAAGTAGATCTATTTGCAAACAACTGAGGTCATAAAGTGCATAATACCCAAGGAAAAGTGAAGTGGTTTAATGTGACTAAAGCACAGGCCATTTGGAAGGCAAGAGAAGGAATGAAGATACAAAAACTAAGTTTGTGTCTGCTTCTGCATCCCTTTCTGGGGCATACTAAGGGTTTGGGAGCAATCTTGCATTCTATGGAATCACCACAAAGAAACAAAACAAAACAAAACATAAAAAACATTATGCAAAGGTATGATCCGATGGGGCTTCTTGGAGTTGAAGAATTAGATAGTGGAATTAAGGGGCAGAAGAAATGGCCAGGAGAGCAGGTTTGATTTCAAAGTGGAATCATGCAGCTAATATGAAGTCCAGCAATCCTAGAAGAGAGTGTTTACGGACCTGATAGAAGGAAAACAGGATGAGGAAGGAAGGAGACAGGAAACAGCAGTAGAAAAGGAAGTGGAAAGATTCTGAGAAAAAAAATTAAAATGTGAAAAATTTGTATACATAAGACACATGCTACTATGTTTTCCAAAAAAGGTATATACTATGTACATTTTATGCACTGTGCATTTTTCATTTACCAATATATCTTGGAGATGTTTCCATATCAATATTAAAAGATGTTTCTATTTTTTAATTAGTTTTATTGTGATATAATTTACACAAAATAAATTTTACCTATTTTAGTGTTACAAGTCAATAAATTTTGACACATGTATACAGTGTCATAAAGCCAAATGAAATTATTATTATCATCTCCAATATTCCCCTCATTTCACTTTGCAGGCAATCCCTTCACCCCACCGCTGGCCTCTGGCAACCACTGATTTGCTTTTTATCACCATAGTGCTTTCTTTTCTGGAATGTCATAATAATTAAATCATACAGTGTGGGTAGTGATGGCTCACATCTGTAATCCCAGCACTTTGGCAGGCTGAGGTGGGCAGATCACCTGAGGTCAGGATTTCAAGACCAGCCTGGTCAACATGGCAAAACCTCATCTTAACTAAGAAAATACAAAAATTAGCCGGGCATGGTGGTGCACACCTATAATCCCAGCTACTCAGGAGGCTGAGGCAGGAGAATTGCTTGAACTCAGGAGGCGGAGGTTGCAGTGAGCCAAGATCGCACCACTGCACTCCAGGCTGGGTGACAAGAACAAAACTCCGTCTCAAAAAAAAACAAAACAAACAAAAATAAGCATGCAGTATATAACTTTTCTGCCTGGCTTCTTTAACTTAGCATAATACTTTTGAGAGCTATCTATGTTGTTGGATGCATCAATAATTTCTTTTAATCACTGAGTTGTATTCCAGACTACCACATAGCAGTGAATATGCCACAATTTGTTTATTCTCTCACCTCTTGATAGACATTTGAGTTCTTTCTGGTTTAGGGCCATTATGAATAAAGTTGTTACGATCAAAGAATGTTGTTGGGTACAATGTTCCATATACAACAATTAGGTCAAGTTTGTTAGTCATATTGTCTATATTCTAACCCATATTATATCTGCTTGTTTTGTGAATTATTGAGAGGGGTATGTTAATATCTCCAAAGATGATTGTGGATTTGTCTATTCCACATTATAATGTTGTCAATTCTTTCTTTATTTTTAGGCTATGTTATTCACTGCATGCAGATTTAGAATTATTATATTTCCCTGTTTAACTGAACTTTTTGTCATTATAAGATATCTCTCCACTTCTCCTAAGGCATTGCCTTAAAGTCTCCTTTGTGTGTAAAAATACAGCTTTTCTGGCTTTCTTTTGGTTAGTATTTAAAATACATATATTTTTCATCACTTTACTTTCAGTGTTTCCATATCTTTACAAGTATTTGTCTTTTGAAGCACCATATGGTTGTATATTGTATTTTATTTAGTCTAGCACTGTTTTATTTTAATTGAAGCATTTAGTCAATTTCCATTTGATATAATTAATGATTTATATTGGCATAATGCTATCAATTTACAATTTGCTCTCCATTTGTCCTAACATACGATCAATTCTTTTTCCCATCTGACCTTCATTTGGATTGGTTGTTTTCTTCCCATTGTTTCTTTTTTCTCCTCTATTAGCTTAAGTTATATATCCTTCTATTCTTTTTCAGCAGTTACCTTAGAGATTACAAGGTACTTCTTTGATTTATTATAGTGTAATATAATCTACTATATTTTAGTTTCCACTACATATCCTAAAATCCATAACACATTTACATTTATTTTGTAATAAAGTCAATATTGATTTAAACCACATATTTACCCTTTTAGTTACTCCTCACTCCTTGCTGCATCTACAAACTTTCATCAGGTTTCATTTTCCTCCTGCCTGAAACTCACCTTTCAGTCTTTCTTCCGATGTGAGTCTGCTGGCAGTGAACATATGCATGTCTTGTTTGTCTGACAGTGAATTCATTTTATCCTCAGTTTTGAAAAATATTTTTGTTGGGCATAAAATCCTATCACCCCTGCTCATAACCTCTCCATTTTCCACATCTCTCTCTGTTTCTTCCACCAATGTGCAAGAACTTGACAGCTTTTAACAGTCTTTAGGTACCTGGAAACTTGTCTCCTCATTTTACAGAAATAGAAATGTGTCTTTTTGTTTTCTGTTGTATGTGTTCTTTTTCATGTTTTCCAAGATAAGAAAAAAAAACTTTAATTGAAATTTCCAAATTATGGAACTTCCTTATACTCCTTATTTTTTTATTGTTTTCTGTTGATTCTCTTAAAGTTTCCAGGAAGATAATCCTAACACCTGCAAATAATAAAGATTTTCTTCTCTTCAAAAGCTATATCAATTATTACTGATACCTTTCTAATCTCTTAGAATTTCCTCAATACCGCAAAATAAAAAGAATCCTTTAAATTCATGCCATGTTATTACAACTGGTAGATATATGACATAGTAACAAATAATTCTGACTAGCTCTGTTCAAATGTGTGGGATTGTATGTAAACACATTCATGGCATTTTTATAACACCTTGCAGCAGAGAAGGCGTTTTCACCTGTATTATTCCTTCGGGCCTTTTCAGCTGTATTATTCCTTCGGTATTGCGAGTAAATCTGTGAAGTAGGCAAAGCAGGAATTATCACTTTCTTGCTTGTAAGGCAAGAAAAGAGAGAAAGCAAGGGAAAATCTTAGGTGTTCTGAATCAAAATCCAATATTCTTTTCATTTCATTATGTATTCTTTTGCCTGTATACATTTAAGAGGAAGGCCAAAATGAATCTTATTGAGACAAAATATGATATAGTGAGGAAACAAGTACCATGTAAATCATGAATTGGAAGACTTTGGTTTGAGATCTGGTTCTGCCTCTTACTAATTGAATGGATTTGGGACAATTAAAATATTTTGAAATCTCTGTTCTCTACCCATAAAGCAAGGCTCTCTTAAGTCTTTGCTGCACTAAATTTAATGATTATCAATGGCAATGTGAAACAGGGTAGATGAAAGTCAAACTTTTTAGCCAATGGTTTCAATCTGCTTTAATTCTATTGGTTCCTTCAGTATTCTTTTAGTAAAGCTGCTAACAGGAAGCAAAATTACATGGAGCTTCTTCATCTCTCTTTTGTCCTTTTCCAATATTCAGATGCAAGTGCTAATAAGCAGAAAAGTGGTCCAAAGTTGGGTGGCAGCAGAAGAAAATGGAAACTGCAGGTATTTGCGGCTAATAATCGGCTTCAGAACAATCAAGTGTGAGTTGGCTTTCTCTTGCTGGGACACAATTCCTTCCCAGATGAGCAGGGTTTGTCTGCACCCAAGCTGTCTTTTACAAACTCTTGAGCTATGATCTTTCTGACCCATATACCACCAGAATAAGAAATTGACCAGATTATCATTTCCAAACCATTTACCTTCGCCAGGAATTGTTCATCTTCAGCCCTACCCACCTTCCAGTGGCAGGAAGTGGCCCCAGACCCTGTCCTTCCCAGAACTTTGCACTCTGCCTTTTCCCCAAAACCTGACGTGTGACCTTCATTACCTTTAGATGGCAAGGAGCCCAAGAAGCTGTGATGTCTTTCTGTGATGGGATGGATTTGCTTAGTTTTCACCAAAAAGGTGTGGGGATTCATGCATTGGCAGAGGGGGTAACAGAGATTCTGATGGTCCTACTCACCACACTGGGGATTCTTGGGGGCAGCAGGGAGGAAAGCATGGAGGCAAAGGCTGACCACAGGCCCTTTGTAGCTGATAAGCTTTGGAAACTGATTGAAGGATAATGAACATTCTATTGGCAGCCTCCAAATCTTTTTCTTAACTCTTTTCAGCTTCTTCACAAATTGTAAGTAATACACACATTTTCCTATTAATGTCCAAGACCTTCAAGCCCCACCCTCTCTCTTTCCTTCTCTCTCAAACATATATCCCCCTTTCTTCTTCACTGCATTACTACAACCTCTTCCTTAACCTCTGGTCCAGCCACACAGCAGCCTATCAGGTGTAAAAACAAAAACCTAAAGCTGATGGTATCACCTTCCAGGTAATACACTGTAGTAGAATCCACAGTCCTCAGTCTCCTCATTGAAATTGTACCCCACTCCAGCTGGTCCAGCCAATTGGTCTCATTTTCTGTCACTCCTAAACCAAATACCCATCACTCTGATTTTTACTGTTCCCAAAACACACAGTGTCCTTTCCTTTTCATCCTCACTTCTTCTGCCTAGCAAACTTTCATTGTTCTCCCACCTGAAGCTTTTCTTGACGCCACAGGCAGAAATAATTCCCTTTTCCTGGGTCCCATGGCACATCATCTATGCAACTGCATACAACTCACCATGTGATCTGCAGTCCATTTTCATATTTGGTCTCTTCCACCACGCTGCCTGCTTTCCATATCTTATTTCTCTATTGTCCACATGGGAATTATTCAGAAAATACTTGCTGATTAGATAGGTGCAATTAACTGGAATTAGCTCCTGTCATTAACTCCTCCATGCCCAGTTATGTCACAACATAATCACTCATTTTTTATTCATTCTTTCATTCAAAGAATATTTATTCATTGAGGTCTTGCGATGCAACAGGCACTATTATAGAGACTATAGTTAAAGAGTTAAAGTCCCAGCCAAACAAGGTCTGGGAAGTGGAGAAGGGAGACAATAATATCATGGAAGTACTGTGAAGGTCCCAGGCTTGAGGTCCTGGGCATTAGTGGATATTTACTTAAAGCAAGGCAATGGGTTGAAAGAGGAGGAGTGGAATCATCATCTTAGAAAAGAAGGTTCTGGGGCTTCTCTGCCTATCGAGTAGCCATTCTTTATTCCTTTACTCCCTTAATAAACTTGATTTCACTGGAAGAAGAAGAAGAAGAAGAAGAAGAAGAAGAAGAAGAAGAAGAAGA
>NC_045439.1:96626570-96711692 GCF_002776525.5 Piliocolobus tephrosceles | reverse complement strand
AAGAAGAAGAAGAAGAAGAAGAAGAAGAAGAAGAAGAAGAAGAAGAAATAATAATTTTTTAAAGTCCAGAAAGGAAACCCAGTTAGGATCCTAACATATGAAAATAAAACATGGCATATTACAATATGCTGGGAATAAAAAATAATATATCTGTGCTATAATGATACATAATATATACAGTATAATAGTAAAGTATTTGGATTGGGTTTGAGAAATTTACTACACACATCTGTGCTTCAAATATCCGAAGGACACACACATCACTTTAAATTATTTGGACTGGATAGTGGTCACCCATCAGGACCCTTCCCTTTATGTGACCCATTGAGAGTCTTCATCCATGAAGTGGCAGACAGGACCATGTGCCCATTAATGTATTCAACATTTATTGGGTATCATGTTCTGTGTGCCAAAGACTATACCAAACCCTGAGGATGTCAAGGAGTGTTAGACAAAGTTTCTGTCCTCAAAGAACTCCCACTTTCCCCATGGGAAACTGATAGGTATTTATGGGAAGTGAAAGAATTTAAGCCTTTTATAAATTTTCCTCTACTAGAACAGTGTTTCTCAAACTCCAAAGTGTGTGTGAATCCTCTGGAGATCTTGCTGAAATGCAGATTCTGCTCCAATGAGTCTGCGGTGGTGCCTGAGACACTGCATTTCTATCAAGCCCCCAGACGGTGCCAAAATTAAGGAATCAGACTTTTGAGGAGCAAAGCCCTCCCTGTTCAACAGAGATGTAATACAAGCTGCATCAGTAATTTTATATTTTTTAGTAACCACATTTTTAAAAAGCAATGTAAGGTGAAATTAATTTTAATGACATATTTTAACCCAATAGATAGTAAAAGTGACTGTTTCAATATGTTATCATATGAAAAATGATGAATGAGACATAGGTATTGAGTGAAACTTTTTGGTGCTAGCAGACTTTTGGGGTGTACTTTATACTTGTAACACAGAGCAATTTGGACTGATCGCTTTTAATTACTCAATAGCCTCAGATGGCTCGTGGCTGCTGGATTGAATGATACAGCCCTAGACCCTCTGCCAACTTCCTAACTAAAGCCCTTAACCACGCTGAACAGTAAAAGTTTATTATACCCCAGTGGAACGGAGCTGAGACATTGAGAAAATGAATAACAGAACAAGGTTTTTTCCCCTCAAAATATTCTGTTTTGTTGCCTTCTTTCTCATAAAACTATCCAATTTCAAAATATTACAAACTCATATTTCTTTGCAAAGAGTAATCTTGCCTTCTTATTTTGTACCCTCTGTCTCTAAACTATAAGAAAGTGAGCTCACATAATGGGGATAAATGAAAAGAAAATCAGCAAATCTATTCCTGGGCAATTTTCAGATAACCAAGAGGAAGTGGTGTAATCTGAAGGCTGAGATAACAATTTTAGACTCTGCATAAAGATGAGCCAATCCATCTGCATTCCCTCATCTGCATCAAACTGTACAGATTTTTCTGGAAATTTTGTTATATTATAATATGTTGGGAATAAAAAATAATACATCTGTGCTATAATGATACATAATATATACAGTATAATAATAAAGTATTTGGATTGGGTTTGAGAAATTTACTACACGCAGAAATGGCAGTCACTTGGGAGAAGTGTGTAATCGCATCAGGAAAATTGCAGACAGATGCTGTGCACCCGCCCCCATCAGTCTATCAGCTGATTTCACTTAGGGATGTTTGCAACTGTGCCACAGACCTGCCGGCTGGCTCACTTGTATCCCATGCTACTAGCTCCTTTGCCCTCAAATCTCCCTGGTAGAATTAACATTGCCAGGAGGAAAGCATTAACTGCTTCCCTCAAGCTTCAGGAGTTCTCATGAAAGCTCCTGACACCTCAAGGCTACCAAGGGTGGGGCCATATCACTTCTGTTTAGCTGTTCATGGCCAAGTCTCAAGCAATCTCCTTCCAGAGCTCCTGCCCTGAGCACTACCTCAATGAAGCCATGTGGTACAGCAACCTCTAGACACATAACCAAAATGAGATGGGAAGGGGACCGTGACATACTCCACGAAGATTCATTCAACACATCCCACCCTGTTAAGCTTTATTACATTTCGCCAGGCTTAGACATATTATAAAGTACTGATAGATAAGAATCTTGAAGAAAGAGAAAGTTATTGATTTAATTCAGAAAACTTTGAAATACATTCTAGCGAATAATTTTGCTCTCAGGTCAGATATGTTTCTTGCTCTGCTCTTTCCCACATTATTTGCCTGCAAAAAAAGTATTAGAACAGGAGAAGGATCCAAAATCCTTGAGGAAGCAGGCTCTGGGCTCCGGGACAGAGTTTCCTCTAGAAGCAAAGTATCTTCCCCTGTGGCACTGCAGTGGGCTGAAGTGGGTCAGCTTTGTTACAGGATGCCATTATACGTCAGCAAAGAAGGGCAGGGAATAGGTGAGAGGAATGAGAGGAAACAATGTGAACTCATGTGCAATGAAATGTTTTATTATTTTTATTTTTTTGTGATGGAGTCTCACTCTGTTGCCCAGGCTGGCGTACAGTGGCACAATCATGGCTCACTGCAACCTTCGCCTCCCAGGTTCAAGAGATTCTCCTGCCTCCCAGGTAGCTGGGATTACAGGCGCCACCACCATGCCCGGCTAATTTTTCCCTTTTTAGTAGAGGTAGGGTTTCACCATGTTGGTCAGACTGGTCTTGAACTCCTGACCTTCAGTAACCCACCCGTCTTAGCCTCCCAAAGTGCCGGGATTCCAGGTGTGAGCCATTGCACCCGGCCCAATGAAGTATTTCAGATAAGCAAAGAGGACTTTTTTTTTTTTTTTTTTTTTTCATACTGAACTCCTACTCTCTTCAGTGCAGCATCTCTCAGGAATCTTGCGCTTCCCTCAAACCCTTTCCAGCTCCAGCTATTTAAGACAGCTGACATCTAGACAGCAGAAAAACCACCACATGAGAACAGCACAATGAAGAAATGACAATCCTGAGCCATAAGGACCAATAAGGTAGAAGGTGAAAATGTAAGAGTCTGAAACGGAAAAACAGATGTCACCAGCTGACACCAGAGCAGAGCCATTCAAAACGGAAACAGTGCCAGGAAATTTCTATATCTAGGTTACTTGCTTTGAGAGGTGGATTGTTTTACTCTCACGAAGCTTAGCATAGTTCAGGTCATTTGCGGAGTTCTGGAGGTGTTCAAGGAATGAGGGAAAGTCAGCAATAGGAAAGTGGCCTTGCTGCTTTGTTACTCCACAAACAGAATTAACGAGCTGTTATGGGCTTATGTGAATTTAAATAGAGCTATTACATTTTAAAATTAAGGCTGAGCTGCTGGTTTATGGTAAGAAATAGAAGGAGGGAGGAAGGAAAGAAATCAGAAAAAAATAAAAAGAAAGGGAATGAGAATTATTATTATTGTTATTGTTACTGCTGCCACTGTTCCACTCAAAATGACTACAGTGGTGGCCTGCCAGTTCTCCACTTACATAACCTGACAAGGGTATTTCAGATTCCCAGTTGCTTGGCAACCTGCCTTTTATGTTTAAGCCATTTAAATATATTCACTTTTTGAATTAGGTATATTCACAGATGACTGGGCAACAAGAAAGGGCCCCTGGCAGGCAAGAGCTCCTAGGATGTGTGGAATCAACAGAGTGTGTGGGGAGCAGGTCTGGTCAGAGAGCCTGACGGAGAATACTAGTGACACATTTAGGCCTGAAAATGGGAAATTGAGATCCGCATACAAAGTCTTTTGCTGCTTGCAAACAGTCTCAAAGACTTATTTCTGGCCCCTTCTTGTCAAAGTTTACTTGTGCCATCCTAAAACCTTCTTGCGGGTCTGTGTGGCATATCAGCAGTGGCCTGAGACAATGGCTTAAAAACCCAGCACTTGGGCTGAGATGGGTGGGTTACTGAAGGTCGGGGAGTTCAAGACCAGCCTGACCAACCCGGTGAAACCCCACCTCTACTAAAAAGGCAAAAATTAGCTGTTCATGGTGGTGGCACCTGTAATCCCAGCTACTCGGAAGGCTGAGGCAAAAGAATCTCTTGAACCTGGAAGGTGGAGTTTGTAGTGAGCCAGGATTGTGCCACTATGCCAGCCTGGGCAACAGAGTGAGACTCTTTAAGCCATTCTCTGTTATCCTTCTCTGTTAAGGACTGTCCAAGTTCAGGCATGTCCCCCTCTTCCCCATCCCCCCATTCCCCTGGGCCTGATGTGGGGAAGGTACCCTGCATCGCCACCCTTCTAGTCAACTCTTCTGGAAATGGGGAGGGGGGTCCCACAAGACATCTACATCACAGAGGTAGCTGGCACCCAGAGCAATACTAAGTCCCATCATTTCCATCTCCTAAATACCTTTTTGGGTATTTTCCATCCTCTCCATTCCTATTTCTTCCAAATATTCAGTGGCTACCCATTGGCCTCAAGATAAAATCAAGACTTCTTATTGAGGCACAAGGCCCTTCATGATCTGCCTTCCCAGTGGGGAGATAGATGTTCACCCCATGCCACAGATCCCCATCTGCACCCCCACAGTACAATTTGGTTCAAATACTCTGTTCTGCTCCTGATCTTTGTACAGGCCCCTCCTTCTGCAGGAAAGCCCTCTCATGCCTTCTCTTCTTGACCAGCTCCCTTGGACTTCATTTACCTCATATTTCACCCATTCTGGGATTCCTTTCTTTCCTCCTTTAGAGACTGAATTAAGTACTCCCGTGCCTGTGCTCCTACGCTATCTGGCCCTGATTTCTACCATGGCGTAGGTCGTTGTTTCAGTCAATCCTGCCTTGTACTTCCAGATTTCTCTATCTATCTTGAGCCAGAACAAGCCTCAAGGCAGGGAAGACACATAGGGTCCCTTACCCCTAAGTTTCCGGTCTGCTTGGAGCCAACACACTTTGTAAGATACAGAAAAATATTTAAGATCTGAAAAAAAAAAATGCATTGGCTCCAAAATATGAAAAGAAACTATTAAATTGAAATAAACATTTAATTGTCCAAAAAATAGAATATTATGTCAACTTCATTAATTGTTAAATTTAGTATTCATAAGAATGTCATTGACTTTGAAAGCAATTTGTTGGTAAGATTTCCACACTTCACAAGAATTCCCAATTACAGACAATGATGGCAAAAGAATCACTCATAAATTAAATGTCATCCATAACCAAATAGTTGTAAAAACAAACATGAGATTATTTCAAATTCAGCGACAAAAAGGATATTTAATGTGGGTTGTGATTGCATTTTATTATGTTTAATATGCTATATGATGGGCCCTCCAATTCTTAAAGTATCTCAGGCCTAAAAAAGATTTTAAAAGGGCCCTGAGTATATGTGTTTAATTCAATTTTGTTTCCCCAGTAATTAGAAACCAGCACAGTGACTGGTACACACACACACACACACACACATGCACACACATATTATAAATAATGTAGATTAGAACAACAAAGAGAAGTGAGTAGAATATTGCCCTGTCTGAGAATAAGGCAGACATTAAAGGCAAGAATTTTAAAAGTTCTACTGTGTAGCCATTAAGAGACGTGGCTCCAGAGAGGATTCATATGGGAATGAGTAGCTTTCAAAGGACATAGTTTGAAAGTTGGAGCCTAATAAAACAGATTTTTAAGCCATGCATGGGCATGAGTGGCCTTGTAAATGAACAGGAAGTTAATGGAAATACTTCTTTTTTCTTTCAGGGTTTAGAGACAGAGAGAAAGACAAACACCAAAGAAACAGAGAGAATGACATAGATGGATGGATAGGGTATAGGGAGGGAGAGAAGGAGGGGGGAGGGAGAGAGGGATGGGGGAGGGAGCGAGGGAGGGAGGGAGGAGAAAAGGAAAGGAGGGAGGAAGGAAGGAAGGGAGGAAGGAAGGAAGGAAGGAAGGGAGGAAGGAAGGAAGGGAGGAAGGGAGGGAGGGAGGGAGGGAGGGAGGGCGGAAAGAAAGGAAAGAAGAAAAGAAGGAAGGGAACAAGGAAGGGAGGGAGGGAGGAAAAATGGAAGGAAAGGGCCGGGCCCAGGTGGCTCACACCTGTAATCCCAGCTACTCAGGAGGCTGAGGCAGAAGAATCACTTGAACCCGGGAGGCAGAGGTTGCAATGAGCTGAGATCACACCACTGCCCTCCAGCCTGGACAACACAGCAAGACTCTGTCTCAAAAAGAGAAAAATAAAAGGAAGAAAGGAAGGAAGGGAGGGAGGGAGGGAGGGAGGCAGGTAGGGGAGGGAAGGAGAGAGGGAGGAAGGGAACTCTGGGCCCAAAGTATCTATCTGTGTGACCAAAGTTGTCTCTCATGTGAGAATTTTTTGGTCATCAGTTTTTCCTGAGCAGTACATAGATTTAAAAGTCCCCAGGAAGTCATTTAATACAATCCTAATGACATCCCTCTAGTGCCTTGGTTTAAAACAATCCCCTAGACCATGCCAAAGGATTGTGCCAGAGATAGGACTTACGGATTGCATGTAAATGGATATTTTACAAATCAAGTCATCATTTAAATTTACTTTGAGAGCTCCCAATTTTGAAGCACCCTGCTATGAATCTTTTTGAAAAGTTAAGAGTTCTCACAGTTATTTTCTAAGTGAGATACAGCTACATGGTTAAGATTGGACTGCTCTGCTGCAAAGCCCTTGAAGCCAGCTCTGAAACTCTGTAGAGAAGGGCAAATAAGCTGTGTTGCAATCACTATGTCCTGTGTCAATGAGTAGCCTTGACTTGGGTTAGAATCTTGACTGCCCACTCTCTATGGCTAGTCACTGAAGTACACTGAGCTTCACAGCTTTACTCACAAAACTGGGGAAAATAATGGTCCCTATCTCATGGGATTGTTGTCAAAATTAAATATGATAATGCATGTAAAGCATTTTGCAAAGTATATGCCACATATTAATTGCCCAATCAATGCAATTAGTTAAGTTGTATAATTACTGGCATTATTATTAAGGAGAATTATATTATTATTATTCAAACTGTACTCAATCAAATGAATGAGTGAATACATTATTGGTGTGTCCATATATACTTTGAATGAAAACCACTCAAATTTGAATTTAAAGTTTTCTGTATAACATAAAAATTTAGAAAGATGGAAATAATGAAGAGTGGATATTATCGTATTAATTTATGTAATATTATCATATTCTGTTCCATGTGGGTAAGGCAGTATCCTTAACGGTTAAGAATAAGGGTTTTCAGGTAGTCAGATGGACTGAGATCTAAACTAAAGCGACCAGTCAGGCACGGTGGCCCTTTACTAAAAATACAAAAATTAGGTGGGTGTGGTTGTGGGTGCCTGTAATCCCAGCTACTCAGAAGGCTGAGGCAGGAGAATTGATTGATCCAAGGAGGTGGAGGTTGCAGTGAGCCGAGATCGCTCCATTGCACCCAGCCTGGGTGACAAGAGTGAAACTCCATCTCAAAAAAAAAAAAAAACCTAAAGTGATCAACTATCCTTCTTTGTTAAGGACTGTCCAAATTTTAGCCTTGAAAGCCCATGTCCAGGTGGACTCCTCCATCCTGGGAAAACTGGAACAGTTGGTTGCCCTGAACCCTCGCCCTGCCACTGAATTTGTGGCTTGACTTTGCGTGTTACTTACACCTGGCCTCAATTTGTTCAGCTGTGAAGTGGGTATAATAATAACAATCCCATCTCACTGCATTGTAAAAATTAAAGGAGTCAGAATAAAGAGCTTAGCCTGACCCAAACACATAGGAAATGCTCAGTATCACCTATTTGTAAGGCCCTGTGAAATCAGCATCGCTCTCAGAATGGCCCAGTTGGAAGTTGAAGCTACTTAGTGCTTCTGTGAAAAACAGCACCGGATTACCAGGGCTGGCTGAGTGATTGTATTTCCTCTGTTCTGCTGAGGCAAAGGGGTCTCTAGAAGACTGGCCCCTGGAGACAGACCCCCAAAAGAAAGTGGCAAGAGAGGAAGGCTGATGAGAAGGGAAAAAATTTCCACTAACACAGAAATATCTTCTGTGGTAATCAGCATTGACGGGAAAGGGAAATAAAGGGAATTTATGTGACAGTTTAATAGGGTTTTGTGAAATATGGTATTATTTTAAAGTTTGCCTGAGTGGGGCAGACAGCACATTAAGGTAACTCCAGCTCTAAAAAGATGACAATACTGCATTTTAAACTCTGAAATTTGCCCCACTCTTTCTTTGCTGTATTATGCAGAGTTTTATATATTTGCATTATACATACATATGTACACACTGTAGTGCGACCTGTTTTAGATGCAAAGTTGGCAAAATGAAGCATGAAGCCCAGGTTTGTAACGCCTGGATGTTACACCAGGACTTAAATTCCCATCCAGATATTACAATCTATTTTTTTCCTGCCATTGTTATTTGTTTTAATGGTCTCTATTCTACCATGGGAAAGAGGAGAGGACCACAGCAGATATGTATCTTATGAGCATGAGATTTTTTGTTCAGGTAATCATACAAATAACACCTGCTCACGTTATCTCTAGAGGATAAAAATAGAGAAATCAAAGATGACCTCCAAATCACCAGGTCCTGGAATCCCCGGTGTAGGAAGGAGCTGGGAATATCTGGCTCCTGGACCTAGTGAGCATGGCAGCCCTTAGCTGAACGACAGCAGCCCTAACCTACTCCACATGGTAACTTAGAGTTCGCTTAGTGAGATTAAAGTACTGGGAACCAATTACTCTGAGATGTCACTTACATAAAATAAGTTTGTAAATTATAATACAAAATAAAGTAATGAGAGAAGCCTTTGGGACCTGATAAAAAGTAATGAAAATGGAGACTTGGAAAAACAGGACTTGTTAGCACTGACCAGGAAAAATTGTGCTCTCATTTTAGGAGTCTGAAACAGTTATTTAGAGCAAAAATGCTGCTAGAATAGGCAAGGCCAGTCTTCAGGCTGTGAGAACTACCATATCTTCAACAGCCAGCTCCCCCTGCTCTGATTCTGTGCTGAATAAGCTGCCTTCTGCGACGTGTTTCAGTGTCCTGAGTGGCTCACCTCAACGGGACTGAGACACACCATGTGAGTGACCGCTTCTGGTTCTTAGTAAAGGTAGGCACATATGTGAGTAAATATTTAATGATAAATTAATAGATTTGATTGTGATTTTTAAAATCCACCTCTTGGGACATTGGTCCATAAAATCCAAACCACCTGGATAAATGGATGAAATCAAGTATCTAAGACTGCAAAGAGAAGGCTAGGGCTGGGTCCATGGTGGTTCTGCACCATTAGGCCCAGCCAGAAAAACCTCACCAGCATAATCCTGACTTAAAATTACCTGGCCCACTCTATCTGGCTTTCTCATATAGACAGGATCATAAATTAATACGGTCTAGCTCTGTAGAGTCCCTATAATCTGCTTTGCCCTGTGCCACCATTTGCAGGGTAATTTCAGAAAAGGGGAATTTAAGAGTTAACAATTATGCAGTGAAGCATCAGTTTGACCCAAAGATAAGTCTGGCCTTTGCCTTTGGCTACTTAGAGGAGACTCACTGTGCCCCTAGAATGTCCCACCTGACTGGAATATATTTGCTTGGGTGCTTTGGCATCAAGACTGTCTAACAATGTGACTTAAGATGAGAGCTTGAGCCATGCCCTAGCCCTAGCAGTTCTAAGCTCTGGAGGAACTGGAGACTAAAGGTATTAGCCCAACCTCTGCAAGGAAAGAGACCACAGGTCAGCCACATAAGCAGTATGCAGTCAAGCCCCAATGTAAACTCTAGACACCAAGAATTTGATGAGCTTCCCTGGTAGGCAATACTTTACACCTGTTATCACACATCATGGCAGTGAGGAAGTAATGCCAACCAGGATTCCACAGGGAGAGAAGGAGCAGAATCTCCGCATTTAAACTCCTCCTGGACTCTGTCCTATGCATCTCTTTCTTTGCCTAGCTCTAATTTGAATTCTTTCCCTATAATAAATTATCACTGAGTGTAGTAACTTTCAGTGAGATGTGCAGTGCTCCAGCAAATCATGGAAACTGAGGGTGATTCTGGGAAGTTCCTAACCTTGCAGTTGGTACAGAGTGAGTGCAGTTTTGCAGGAACGGTTCAGACGTTGAAGTTTGGGTAAAAATATATCCCTAACACTGACCTTCTTCTCATCTAGCTGATAACTGTCTCTGATTCTGACATCAGTGACATCCTTCTGACATCTTTCTCCTTTGTCCCATTGAGTATCTAACTTGGCAGGAAGGTTTAAAACATGTACCATATTCTCAGCTAAAACCTTGGCACCTCTCTAGCATAATTCTGCTCTCCATATGCTCACATAGCCATGAACTATATTAGATAAATGCCTACTCAGATCCAACTTGATGTAAGGCCCACCAACTTGTCCATAGCAGTTTGGCTGCCTGGCTCACCAGACTCTGAGAATGTGAATGCGTCAAATAGGACTCCACCCTTCCTTTCCCAACATGAGCCCTGCCTAGTCATTGACAGTGGCCCAGAAGAATGCATTTCTTTATGGTATTCTTTCACTTCTCCTTCACCCATGGCTCCCACACCTAGGTCTTCTACCCTTTGCTCAGACTCAGTAAACTATAAAGCAACTGAACACAGAAGAAGCAGCAGTGCAAAGTACAGATTTTTAGGGCCAGTTCAGGGCTACACAAAAGATTGCGTTTCTTCCCTGTATGTACTTGCTCATGTGGTCAGCACATGCCGAGTACCTTTTTTGCATCAGGTACCATGCAAGGCCCCAGGGATGGATTAGTGAAAAGACCAACATAACATGAGAACAGGAGAATTCAAGGAGTTTAATATGATGCTACAAATGAAGATCACAAGTTCTGTACCTGACATGGTTAGGCTCTGTGTCCCCTCCCAAATCTCATCTTGAATTGTAATTCCCATAATCCCCATGCGTTGAGGGAGGGACCTGGTGGGGGGTGACTGGATCATGTGGGGAATTTCCCCCATGCTGTTCTCATGATAGTGAGTGAGTTCTCACAAGATCTGGTGTTTTTATAAATGTTTGGAATTCCTCCTTCATGCTTCTCTTTCCTGCCGACTTGTGAAGAAGGTGTCTGCTTTCTCTTCTGCCATGATTGTAAGTGTCCTGAGGCCTTGCCAGCCATGTGGAAATGTGAGTCAATTAAACCTGTTTTCTTTATAAAGCCAGTGTGAGAATGGACTAATATAGCCCCTTTCAAGGCAAACCTATACCCAAATATCATCTTACCAGGGGTCAGATAGGCTGCCTTGGGTCTGACCAAAAGGCAAGGGAAGAGTTGAACCCAACTGACCAAGTAGAGAAAGAGTGTGACAGATTCCACAAAGGGAAACTAAGAATCTGTAGCTTTAGGACTAGACAACAAATTAAGAAACATTTACTATGTGTTCATCATTGACTAAGCATTGTGGTTCTTTTGACCCAAATTATCCTCAGGATAGCTCATGATGAATATGCTACTGTAAGCACCATTTCACAAATCAGAATACTGAGACTGGGAATAGTTAAGTGACGGGCTCAAGATAATATGAAAAAAAAGTCCTAAAGGCTGTGTTCTAAAGTAGGCAGTCTGGTTCCTGTATGCCACATTCTTAATTAAGCCCTGCTACATTTCCAAAGAAATAGTTTCATGAGAGATAGCCATGGAGCAAATCAGGAGCTAAAAGCAGAGTCAAGAACTCTGAGGTTCTTTTGGCCAGATAGATGCATGAGGCAAGTGTGTGACTGATGATCCTCAATTTACTGGTTTTAGATAGACAACCTAGCTCACTCCATTCCACAGACTGTGCTCTAACTCCAATCATTGTTGTCATGGCCAGAGGGACTGGGAGGGGAAAGCAGATAAATCAAAATGATCCATCACCAGCAGTGTATACACAAGACAAGTCACATGTCCTGAAGAAGGTGCTGCCTGGTTCTCATCATCTCCTTCATATGGTCTTCCTATTACTTTTATGATATTTAGATAAATGCAAGCATTAAAGTCAAACATGCAGACCTGTAGGGCATCCATTAAGATGTGTCCATGAAACATAAAATAACACTTATCTTCATAGGCTTTGTAATAAATCCACAGACATTTCCTCGCCAAGATACAAATCTTATTTGGCTCAAAATATCAATGGATACCAGTAAGTATTTACACACTTAATTGGAGAGACCTATGGATTAGAATTTAGAAAAGCTGAGTTACATTTCTGGGTTTGTTTCTAACAATTGCTGGAACCTTCACCAAGTCAAGTAAGCACTCTAGACTTGAGTTTCTGTCTAAACATGCAACCAAGTCAGACTTAGGTAGGAAACACACAGGAGTTCCTCACCTGCTAACCTCTGTATGATGGTCAACTTTCATTCATACAGCTCATGCCACAGGACCTTGTCTAGGGCAGAGGGTGGTGAATTAAGTTAGTAACAGCTCCTATACAGCAAGCCCTGTATTTAGCATGTTACACACATAATTTTACTTATTCCTCACCATAACAAAAGCAAAGGGGTTTTGTAGGTTCCACTTTAAGTAAAATATAAATGGCTACAGATGTTAATTATGCTCACGGAGAAACTCCTTGTAAACAGAACAATAACTTGAACCCAGACCTAATGTGAGACTTAACCCCTGGTCTTTCCAGCATGCTGTGCTTTGCCTACAGTTTTTCCTCTGTTACCTTTGTCTTTGTCCAAGGGCTCTTGACTTGTTTTCTCCACAATCTCCACCTGAATCTTCAATTTTCCTTTGCTCGGTTCTCTGGTCTGGATTCTCACTCTGGTGCCTGCTCTCCCTGGACTCCTGGCCACTGGCCTGCCTAGCGTATCTTCTCCTCAGATCTGCTAAAAGACTTAGATTTCATCTCTGGCATATAGTACTTTCTAAAACCCTCATCCAATACAGCCAAGCTCCTGGTCCTGGCCTTTAGAGCAAGCCTTCTACGGTTCCCATGCCCTCCACCACACTGAGCCATTCCTATTCTGTCCCTGCTCATGCCCCAGCATGTCAAGGTGATTTCTCTGCCCATGAGAGCAGAGCTTCTAAGTTGAAAGGGTGCCAAGACCTCTTCCGGGGAAAAGTAATTAATTACATTATAAGAGACACACACTCTAGAAGAAAATTGCACATAAAAATTTAGACTAGAGAATTTCAAGCAAAATATCACCAACCTTTTCCTAAGGATATGTTGATTAAACCACAAGGAGTTATTTAGGTGAGGGTCAATGAGGTATATTTGTAAAGGTAATGACCCATTAGGCTGCATGCTATTTGAAGGGGATGTGGGACTAGTTTCAAAACCTCTTATTGCTTTGACCATTTAATTACATGCCAGAAACTATAAACAAAAAGAAGGAAGAAAGAAAAGAAAAGAAGAAAAGGAGGGGTTACAGGGGTAGATCAGTTCCTCCCAGCACTTTAACTAATATTTACTCTTCTGGAATTCAAATTTCAGCTTGATTCCCTGGTCTGTAGCAGCAGCAAGGGCTGGAGGGACCTCTTCCTCACTATAGCTACCTTGATACCTTCTGCTCAGAGCCCTATATGCCCTACCCCTTGTCTTCTTAATTTTTCCAGAGAAGACTTTGTAGCATCTAGAATCTAGCGAACCAGCCTGGGGTGAGACAGAGAACAACCTCCCCGATGGAAACAGTTTCTCAGGTATTGGTCCCAGGTGACATTGTAGAGGTAGCCAGGAAAATTACAACCATAAGAGAAAAAAAACAAGTCTGTATTCCAAATCGGAATGAAGTATATAAGCATATATTTGCATTTATGCAAACATGTACATATGTATGAATGGAGAGAAATAGAGAATGAATGAGAGAGAAAAAGTGGCAGGCAAAAAGACAGAAAGGAAGACAGATGAGACACTCAAAGAAAAGACACCAAGGGAGGAAATGAGGGGTAGAATGAATGGGAGGAGGGAAGGAGGGAAAGAAGGGAAAACAATCTACATTTGACTTTAACTTATGTTACATTTGAGGCCAAGACTAAGCCAACCAAATGGGTGCTACTCTTGGCTGAACTGGGACATTCTCATTCCAAATCCTGGAAAAGCACAACATGGAGTCTGCACGGAACTCATATGCACATCATGCCCAGGCATGCTGATGAAGGTGAGGGTCTCTCCTATCTACCATCTCTGCCTGGCCCCAGGCCACATTATACCAGGATGAAAAGCCCAGCAGCTATGGGTCCATTAGCATTGCACTTTGGGGAAATGCTGGGAGGGTAGGGAGGCAGAGGAGCATAATATATGTCTGAGGGATGCCAGGTACCCCAGCCCCAGATTGAAGTGACCACTGCCAGGAATGCAGGCAGATGCTGCTCTGACAGTGGCTCTGCACACTTCACCTCCCACCTACAAGCAGCCGCTCTCTACCACTTTACCATAGCCAACCAAAGTTGTGCCAAAACACATTAGAAATAGCGGAAAGAGGCAGCATTGTTGCCTTAGCCTCTCCCCTCACCACACTACCCCCTTTGTGGGTCTCCCACCCGCCTAAAATTATTTTCCATTAAAGGAAAGATAACACACTTCTGCACATGGTGTTGGAAACTGGGACACACCCATAAATGGTCTTGACCCCAAAACCTCAGATTCTCAGCCAGGGTGAGGTATGGGAGTCCGCTTGCAAATAACGATGATGTATTGTGATGTGTAGTAGTAGAAATGTATGTATATGTGTGTATGTTATTTATATCTTATATATGCAATGTGATAATTATATATGTATAACTATATATAATAAAAATATATGATATATATGAAGTACATGCAGAGGACAGGCTGTGAGCCAAGACTTGAGGGGTGGAAGAAAAGACACTCCAGGCAGAACTCTTCATGCACAAAATTATGCAGGCAGCTCACTCCAATCTCATATCCAACTCCACCATTTCCTTAAAACTGACTTTGCTCCAGGCCCCAATGACTGCCATTGTTTTTATTCCTGTGAACTCCTTTCAAACCTCTTTGTTCTTTGCCTACCAGCCTCATGGAGCACAACTAAATTTTTTAAAAAACACTCTTTTCTCCACATTTGCAGGCACTTAACACCCCTCATTTTCCTCTAACCTCTTCAGCTAGCCCCTTCTCCAAATCTGTACTGGACTGTGCTGCCATTCCTTTCTTCTTGAACCTGGGCTTTCTTTGCTCACACCAGTCAATGCCTAAGTGATCTTATCCATTTCCAGGCTTTATATATCATCTGAATGCTGGTGATTCTCAAAGTCAGGTCTACAGCCTTGAGCACTGCTCTGAACTCCAGACCCATAGACCCAAGAGCCTTCACATGCTTCACATGCAGAGGCACAATGTGTAGGTGCCTTCTGTGATCACTTTGGCACTCAACTAAAGTCTGTGAACACTTAACTGTGCACCTACTATGCACAAGTCTCTTACATGGAACAGGGCATATACAGATCCCTTCCCTCAAATAGTTTACTGCTAGTGGAAAGAGGAGAGAGGATTAAGCAAGGTCACGAATAATGCTACACTAAGAAAGATGGAGATGTAAGAGCAGATAAGTGGAGGCAAAGTAGTATAGATCGGCTCAGGTTAGATATCACAGACTATGCTCTGGGCAAGTGTCACTTGTGCTGGCATTAAAGAATAGAAACAGGTCAGGCGTGGTGGCTGACACCTGTAATCCCAGCACTTTGGGAGGTCAAGGTGGGCAGACTCAGGTCAGGAGTTCAAGATCAGCCTGGCCACATGGTGAAACTCCATCTCTACAAAAATACAAAAATTAGCCGGGCATGATGGTGGGTGCCTATAATCCTGGCTACTCAGAAGGCTGAGGCAGAAGAATCGCTTGAATCCGGGAGGCGGAGGTTGCAGTGAGCTGAGATTGTGCCATTGCATTCCAGCCTAGGCAACAGAGTGAGAGTCTTATTAAAAAAAAGAAAAAGAAAAGGAAACAGTGGGAATGAGGCTTACTAGGTAGCTGCGGATGTGAATCCTCACTCTAAGACATGAGAATATTACCCAGGGTAGCTAATACTGGTTTAATGGCCAGAAAATCTTTTCTAATTACCAATTTAGCTGCACATCATATGTTTTTATATGTAATGTTTTCATTGCCCTTCAGTTCAAGACATTTTTAAATTCCAGGGTGATTTCTTAATGAAAAATTAAGTTTCTAAATATTTTTTATGACAGAGATGGAAGTAAATTGCTCTCTGCTCATAAAACTGGTGACTGATTTTTTAAATTGCCGATAATTTTTTTCTTCTGTGACCCACAACATGGTTAGATTTTGTAAATCCATTTGTTGGGTGTGAAATTCTACATATGCCAGTGAGACATATTTGTTTAAATCATCCATTTTATATGTTTGTTCCCTACCTTCTTGTAATTCTATCTGCTTTTGCTCTGTTGATAGGGGCTTGATAGACCACACAACTGTATTTTTTATTATGCAATAGCCCTTGTTATCCCTACCATTAGATTTTCCATAATTTTTTCTCACTTAATATTAATACTACTGCACAAGCTTGTTTGGTGTTTATATCTGCAAACCTTCTTTGAGGGTCATCTTAAGTATGTCTTTTGTTAGCAGAGATGGAGATCAATTTCATTTTTCTCAAACTGTCAATTTTAGCCAAAAATAATTTACTTTAACCCAATTATTTTTATTGGTTACTGGTTACGTACATACACTCATTTTAACCAACTGATTTTGTGTTTATCAGTCTGTTTTTATTCCTTTTCCCCCCTACTTTCCAGTCATGCTTAAGTTGATGGGGTTTAATGTATTCTACTATTTGATTTAGCTATTAGTTTCAAAATTATAGATTTTATGTCTTGACTGTAGTGGTTTTCTTTAGCCTATAACTATTCTGAACAAAATTTATGTATTTACAATGTATCTGCACCCCCAAAATATGACAAAAATTTTAATGTATTTTAAGTACCCATTAAACTTAGTCTTCCATATTGGCATTGCTGTCTATAGTTTGCTTTATCAAATTAAACAATAAATTAGTTTTTGTAGCCAGTCCTTTCTGTAATTTCTTATAAAATGTATCAATTTCTATATTCATCATCATTCCTTGTATAACATGCCTGTCATCTCTTGTTTACTATTCTTCTTGCTGAAGTGCATCCACTAATTGTTCCCTTATTGAGGGTCTTGTTGGTAGACTTTTTTCATCTTCAATGACTGAAAATATCCGCTTTTAACTTCATTCTTTTTTTAAAGACATTGTGCCTTGTTGCCCATCCCTTTCTTTCAGTCTAACTGTTGTCTCTTTGAAAGTCATCTGTTTTATTACCTTGCATAGATTCTCAAATTTTCTTTTTATCCTGTTGTTCTGTTGATTCAATATGATGTTTCTAGGTGTGAATGAATCTTTATTTCTTTTGTTTGATATTCAGAATACACTTTTGAAAGACAAATCTTTCCTCTATTTTACACAAATTTCAGCTATTACATCTTATAATACTGTTTCTCCACCATTCCCTTCATTCTTTTCTGGAAGTTCTATCAGATAAATGTGCAAGCCTCTCAGTATATCCTCATGTCTACTAACTGTGCTTACAGAGATGTTTTATTCCATTCCTCTTGTGCTGCCTCTGAGTAGATTTCTTCCACTTCATTAACTTCTTCTTTAACTGTGTCTAGGATTAAATTTATCCCATTTACTTTTTTTGAATAAACTGTATTTATTTCATTTACAAGATTTCAAACTAGTTAATTCTCACACTTCTTAATTGACATTATTTCTTCATTTATCACTTTGATCATCCTAAATGTAGTAACTTTAAAATCTTCATGTAAAATTTTTATATATTTGATATCACATAGAGTGAATTTGTGGTTTTCTTACTGGCTTTGTTGGCTGTCTTTCTCATCACATATTTTGGAAGTATTATTTGTTGTAGGTTCAGGTTGAAAGTGGGTTTTCCTTGGTTGTTGTTTCTCTCTCTCTCCGTCCCTCTGTGATCATCATACCTATCTAGTGGTGCTGTTTTTGCCTTTCCTCACCTTCAGACCCCCAGTTCAGGAATACAAGGGAGCTCTTTACCCATGGTGATATTAGGACTACGGCATCTTGGTGCTATTCCTGGATGCATCTTTATCCTCCTGACTTTGTAGGTCCATTGATTCTGAAAAAAACAAATTCCCAAGTCCTGAATCAGTACTTATTTATTTTTTTCAGTGTACTTTTCTTTGTGGGAGGGGAACTGAAACCAGTTCCAGCCTCTGACATCAAATAGTGAGGCTTACTCTAGAACCCTAACACATGTGTATTAGTTTTAGCAGAAATAGCCCAGGAGTAAAATGCTAGCTACTATGTCTCCTTCTAGTCTTAGAGCCCAGCAGGCCACTGACTTAAGCCTTCCTCAGCAGTTCATATTTCTGGTCTATTTGTGGTCATAATAACTTATTACTGAACTTATGTTCTTTTCACGTGTTTAAATTGTTATATTTTATCTACCAATGTCATATGTTTGGATGACAAGGAAAGTATCCTAAAAGCCTCTTTTTCTGAGATCATACTTGTAAATATGGGAGAAGGAGGCTGAGCTTCACATACTATGGATTACCTATCTTTTCCTGCCTTCCTCCCTACCATCCATCTCTTTTCTTCTGGGAAAAAAAAAAAAAGCCTATTTTTTTTTTTTTTAGTTAACATTTGCTTCTCCACTTTCAGCCTACATGGTTCGGGCAAGTATGATCCCTAGGCTTTGGGCACAGGAAACTTGCGTATTATATCATCATTCCTCCCACCACCACCACCACTCTGCCTCCAGCAGACTGACTGGTTAAAAACTGGCACCAAAATCTTCTAAGAGGTAGTTCTAGGACTTGTATTTGACCTAATAGGAAAGATGCTTCACGCCATTCCCTTCATACTAGAATTGCTAATTAGTAACATATAAACTTGTATCTCTAGGAGTAAACTAGGCTATTAGAATTCCCTGACAAAATACATTCCACACAGAGGGGAGCACAGCAAAAGACTAAATTCTAAGGGCATTGTTTAGTTTTTGGATAAAACCATGCTTAAAGATTCCATTTTCCCAAACTTTAGATTTACATGAGCCCATAGATTTTTCTACTTTGCTGAAACCATTTTAAACTGGGTTTTGTCACTTGGTTCTAAACAGTTCTTAACTAACGGTCAGGCTTCCCTGGAACTAAATGAAATTAAAAGACACATATTCACACATATAGACACATTATTTCAGATTTGGTGAAAAGTTTGAGCTGCCCAAGTCGGCCTACCCCTAGAAGATAGACTGAATATGAGACATATTTCTAAGCATAGTCCACAAGCCCCGGTGTCATAGAGTATGGGGTCAAGGCTAACACCTTATTGCTGGAACAAAAGCAACCACTTAGCCGAGCCTCATCTTATTTTATACATGGACAAGAAAGACAGTAAAGGAACTTTTTTCCCCTCGAGACCATACAGTTTGTTTCGACAGAGCTGAGACTGCACCTCTGAGGCAGAAGTAATTCTGGGATTTGGGAGTCTGGACATCTCCTGAATGCTTCTGGCATAACTTGTTTGGGGAATGTAAAGAAATATGACTGGCAACATCCTTCCAAAGAGTAGTTCAGAGACTGAACAAATAAGAATGGGCAAGATGTCTGGGAGAGACAGGTGATGCCAGGGTAGATGCACACCTAACTGAACAATTTAATGTGGAGGCAGCAGAGTAGGTGATTAAAAGTATCGATCCTGGCTGCATTTGAATCCTGGCTTTACCACTTGCTGGTAACTTGAGTCATTGACAATTAATCTCTCTTTGCCTCAGTTTCCTCAACCATAAAATGGGGACTAAAAATAGGATCAGCATCATAGGATATTATGATCATTAAATGAATTAATATGTAAAGATCTCTGAAATGTTGCCTGACTCGAAGTAAACCCTTTATGGGTCTTCATTAAATAAGTACTACTTTGTTCCTCTCTAGCCTTAACCAAATTCTAGTGTGTTAATTTAAAAGGTCAGTTTTCAGCCATTGTCTCAGATTCCTTAAGTCTTCCTTCATTTAAAAACTGGAGCTGAATGAAGAATGTAGGGGAGGATTGTGTCACAGCCTTTTCTAGATAAATTTATTGGCAACAACCAGAGATTAAACCAGAAAGCAACACATTTAATCAAGAAACTGAGCAACTTTATGAAAATATTTGCTGCCAGACTTGGGGACACAAAGGGGTAAAGAAATATCAGGTGCCTTTCTTCACTATGTGCACAGAATCCACTCTGCTTTGATTCAAGTTTCTCAGGGGGAAAAGAAGATTTTTTTCTAGCAAATCACGAAAAGGCACTACAATCAGAGTCTTCCATTATCACATGGATAAAATATCAATTTTTGTCAGGATAAAACGAAGCACAGATTGGCCCTGATAGGGAAAATTAAATTTCTAGCCTCTACTTGATTTGATATTTATCATTCCCTTACCCCAGAAATGTTCTGTCACAAAACATTTGAAAAAATGTATTCATCACACACCAAACAAGCTTAAAGGCTCTTGGAAAGCAGAACTGAAAAATAATGGGTGTGACTGAGAAGAAAATCAAAGGTTTGAGTGAGAAAAAGGGATAAAAAAACAGAAATATGAATAATTTCAGGCAGCTCTGTAAAGAGATAAATGGGTATAGAGAGAGAATGTAAGAATAGGTTTCAGATAAGAGAGGCAAAAATTCGATCACCCACTCTCTGAGATAGGGCTAGCAAGTGGTCAATTTCAATTTTATTTTTCCAAACAGTTGTTGAAACAGTTGCACCCCTCCATCTTGGGTAACAAAGACATGGAGATTTACAGCAAGCAGTCAAATGCCCCTCACATCCTTATTGTCAGTTTCTCCCAACCAAAATGTTAAGATCAGAAGAATTCAGATAACTCAAAATTTGTTCTTACAGATGAACTTCTCTGTAGAAAAATTTCAGACTACTACACATTGACTTGAATAGCTTAGATGAACCTCTTCTGACTAATGTAGGAGATCAAAACTAGACTATTAATTCTAATTAATCCAACCTTAAAGTTTTTTTCTTCTGTCTGGACATTGCTGTGACACTTTTTCAGTTGCTACTGCTTGTCTCTTGTGGAAATGATACTTTTCTTTCCCTCAGTTAGCAGGGCAGTTCTTGAGATGTAAATAAATCAATGATATATATATATACATATATGTGATATATAAATCAATGTGACTCCTGCTGGCTATCTAAACACTAATGCAAAAAGTAATAATCATAAAAGCATGGAAAGTGCATTGTAAGGAATTAGGACAAGCTCTGATATTCAGTTAATGTGCTACCAGCCAATTTAATTCAAATGAAGACACTACCATGTTGAAGGTAAGGTGCTCTTCTAAATAACTTAAAGAATAAAGTAACATGAAAATATATGCAAGTATAAAACCCACTGGTAAAGATAAAATGTGTGGTATTGAAACATAGTTTCTGTCTCCATGGAGATAATAAATATTAAAACTGAAATACTAAGGACACACATTACTATAAGAAATCAATACAGTTGTATATAAATGTACAAAGTAAATAATGTAGGATTTCAAATATGAGGATGTGGTCAGGAAAGAAGATATTTTCTAACACAGCATGTGTAGAAAAACATTCCAATCAGTGGGAGGTAGGGCAGCAGTCAATGGCAGACACATTAAAATTCCAGATTAAAGCTTCATGTGGTACAAGTAGGTGATAAGCCAATAAAACACCAAAATGGTAGCAGGATCTGGAATCACCTCACTGAGGCTCAAATGCTTACTAACTCTATGACTATAGCACATAATTAACGCAATTATCAAATTATAATAATAGTACCTACTTCATTGGGTTACTAAAATCACTTAGCATAATGCCTGGCCCACAGTGAGCTCGCATTCATGTTCACTATTATTAATGGCTGCTATTCGTGGTGGTTAAAGTATGTAGAGAGCTGGGTCCTACATTGTGGAGAATCCTGAATTTCACACTGCATTTAATTTTTTCAGTGAAGGAAGCTAAGTGATGGTGTCTGAGGAAAACAGTGATTAATCCAGAGTATGGAAGTTATGACAGAAAAGAACAGAGACTTTGTGCATGGTGATTATGAGTGAGAAAGGTTCAGACGAGAGGTAATAGGCATCGCACTAAAATAGAGATGGGGGAATAGAAAAGCAGGATGCTCACCTGAAAGAAATCATAGTAGAATATAAAAGCTGGGCACTGATTATGGAATAAGAGAAAGAATCAACTCTGATTACTAAATTTTGAGCCTGAATAGTGTGGATAATGGTGACGTAAGGATGAGCAAGTCAAAAGGGAGCAGGAGTTGCCAAGTAGGGTAGGGGGAGGGTTATCAATTGGGTTTTCACCATGCTGGCTCTGAGGTATTTAGGGGAACCAAGGAGAGCTCTCAAGCAGGCATTTGGAAATATGAATCAGGGATTTGGGAGATAAGTCAGGCCTAAATTTATGAATTTGAGAGCCATTTGCACATAGGTCTATAGCTAAAATGGAGTAATCATAAACGTGCCTGAAATACAGAGAAATAAGAAAAATAGGTGAAGATTGTTTCCTGGGGAAACTACGGTTAGAAATGTGAGAGGGAATAGAAAGGAAATCAGTATGATCCTGCCATGGAGGTCAAGGGAAGAGAGGGCTTCCAGAAGGTGAGGAAATGTATCATCCATACAAACGGGTCATGAAGAATTCAAGTGGGGACAAAGACAGAAAAAATGTTGCTTGATTTGACAAGGAAGAGATTCTGGAGAGGCTTATTATCATGAGAACTATTTTAAACCAGAAAGTAACAAAGAATATGAGAACAAACCTCTAAGTACCCATCACTCAGTAGAATGATGATGGAAGAGTAGTATGTCTAAATGACAGCAGTAAGATAACAGAAGAGGAGGTGCCCAGTTTGCATCTGCCCACACAAAAATTGATCTGGCAATCATCCACAGACAAAAGTGCCTTTGTCTTTAGGATCCAGATAAGCTTTAGGATCCAGATAAGAGACTGAAAAACCCTGGCACTGCTCATAACCAAGGAGATCCCCTTTGAGAAAGCAGGCCCCTGCCCCAGTGGCAGTCTTACCAAGCCTGGCCACAGCTGCAGACCAAAGAAGCCCCATTCCCCTGTAGACTCAGCTCTGGCCCCACTTGGCCACCATTCTGCAACCAGCCTGATGTGTCGAGAAACTCCAGAGAAGCCACACCTGTCCATGCCCCTGGTATTAAACCCTTGGTTAAAACCACAAATCCTGAGGCAGTCCTGTGACTCATTTCTAGCTCCAAGCTCCACCCTGCCAGTCCAGGAGCAGTCCTGCCCACCCAGGGAACTGGATGAGGGCAGCAGACACATCCACCTCAACTCTTGGTAGCAATCCAGCTGACTTTGGTCCCTACTGCAGATCCTGAAGTAGCTCTGTGACTCAGCTCTAGCCCTGCCCTACCATAGTCCAGAGTCAGCCCTGCCTGCCTGGGAACCCAGTGACTCACATCCATGCTTCTGGTGGCAGGCCCTCCAACCTCAGTCTCCGCTATGGAGCCTTAAACCTTAAGGACTCCTAAGGGAGTCCTTTGAATTGAAACAAAAGAACATTAATTAGTAACATGAAAATATATGCAAGTATAAAACTCACTGGTAAAGATAAGTATATAGTCAAATTCAGAATACTCTAAAATTGCAATGGTGGAATGTAAACCAGTTTAACCCTATTATAAAAGTTAAAAGACAAAAGTATTAAAAATAACTAGATATAATAATTTAGTGGATACAAATATTAAAAGATGTAAACTGTAACTTCAATAACATAAAATGTGTGAGAGAGTAAAAGTATAGTTTTTGTGTAACTGAAGTTATTAGCAGCTAAAAATACTGTTATAACTGTAAGATAATTTACACACATTTCATGCCAGCCTCTAATTGATACACAAAAGAGAAAAAGAAAGGAATCAAAGCATACTGCCCCCAAAAGTCATCAAATACAAAGGAAGACAGAAGCAAAGAAGAAAGAAAGAAACCATGAAACAGTTGGAAAACAATTAACAAAATGGCAAGACTAAGTCCTTACCTATCAAAAAAAGTAAATGGATTAAATTCTGCAATCAAAAGACATAGAATGGCTGAATGGATTTTTTTTTAAAGATGCAACAATATGCTGCCTATAAGAAACTCACTTTAGCTTTAAGGACATACATAGGCTAAAAGTTAAGGGGTAGAAAAAGATATTCCATGTGAAAGTAACCCAAACAGATCAGGGATAGCTATACTTACATCAAACAAAGTAGACTAATACAAAATATGTTGTTACAAAACACAAAAAAATGTTATCATATACAAAAAGGTCCAATCAATAGAAAGATAAAACAATTAAAATTACATATCCCCCCAATATCAAAGAACCTAAATATATAAAGCAAACATTGACAGATCTAAAGAAGAAAATAGATATCAACACAATAATAGTAGGAGACTTCAATACTCCACCGTCTATAATGGATATATGATCTAAACAGAATATCAGTAAGGAAAAAGCAGAACTGAACAGCTCTACAGACCTAATGAACCTAACAGAAACATACAGAACATTTTGCCCAACAGCAGAATAGAAGACTTTCTTCTCAATTGCATGACAGATCACGAGTTAGGTCACTAAACAATTCTTAACAAATTCAAGAAGATTGTAATTATTCCAAGTATCTTTTCTGAACACAATGGAATAAAACTAGAAATCAGTAACAGTAAGAAAAAGAGAAAATATATGGAAATTAAACAACATACTCTAACAACCTTTGGGTCAAAAAAAATGTTAAAAATATTTTGAAATGAACAAAAACAAAAATGCTACATAACAAAATTTAATGGATACAGGAAAAGCAATACCAACATAGAATTTTGTAGCTATAAATGTCTACATCATAAAAGAAGAAAGATCTCAAATGAATGTTATACCTTTAATAAACTATTTAAAAAAATAAGACCAAAATTATTAGAGGAAAGAAAATAAATATTAGAGAAGAAATAAATCAAATAGATAATAGAAAAACAATTAAAAAATTAACAAAACTAAAAGTTTGTCTTTTGAGAAAATATGCAAAATCCATAAACCTTTAGATAAGTTAAGAGAAAGAAGACTAAAATACAAATTGGAAATTAAAGAGGCGACGTTACAGTAGATGTCTCAGAAATAAAAAGGATTATGACGGACTATTATGGGCAATTGTATACCAACAAAAATGATAAATTCCTAGAAACATACAACTACCAAAACTAAATTAATAAGAAATAGAAATCCTGAACATACCAATAATGAATAAGGAGATTGAATCAGTAATCAAAAACTTCACCAAAAAGGAAAGACCTGGAGCAGAAGTCTTCAGAGTTGAATTCTACCAAACACTCAAAGAAGAATTAAAACCAGTCTTTCTTAAACTCTTCCAAAAAATATAAAAAGAGAGCATACATCCAAACTCATTTTATGAGGCTAGCATCACTCTGATACAAAAGACACAAAAAGGAAAGGAAACTATAAGCAAATATCCCTGATGCACATAGATTTTTAAATCCTCAATAAAATACTAGCAAACTGAATTAAAAGGCATATTAAAGGGATCATGCCCAATGACCAAGTGGGATTTATCCCTGAGATGCAAGGATGGTTCAACATACACAACTCAATCAATGTGATACACCACATTAACAAAAAAAAAAAAAAAAGGAAAAAACCCTACATTATTATATCAGTAAATGCCAAAGAGCATTTGACAAAGCTCAATATCCACTCATGATTGAAACACAACAAAATAGACATAAAAGGAGCTTACTTCAACACACTAAAGCCATATATTAATTGCCCACAGATCACATGATAATCAATAGGGAAAGCCAAAAGGGTTCCCTCAAAGATCTGGTACAAGGCAAGGATGCCCACCCTTACACCTCTATTTAGCATATACTGGAAGTCCTATCCAGAGCAATTAGACAAGAAAAATAAATAAATAAATCACATCCCAAACAGAAAATAAGAAGAAAAATGATGTCTGTTTGCAGATGATATATGATATATGTAGAAAGTCCTAAGCATTCAGCAAAAAACCTTTTAGCACCAATAAATAAATTCAGTAAATTTGCATACAAATATTAGTCACACTTCTATACACAAACAACAAAGTATCTGAAAAGAAAATTAAGAAAGAACCCCACTCATAATAGCAACAAACAATAAAATATTTAGCAATAAACTTAACCAAAGACTTAAAAGACTTGTCCACTTATTTTATAATTACATATAATTACAAAATATTGATAAAGGAAATCAAGGAAGACAGAGATTAATAGAAAAACATTTCATATTCAAGGATTGTAAGAATTAATATTGTTAAAATGTTCATACTATCCCAGTGATCTACTGATTCAATGCAATCCTTATCAAAACCCCAATGACATTGTTTACAAATATAGAAAAAAATAGTCCTAAAACTGATATGGAACACAAAAGAACTTTGAATAGCCAAATGAATCTTAAACAAACAAACAAATGAAAAGCTGGAGGCACTACACTTCTAGGTTTCAAAATATATTACAAAACTACAGTAATCAAAACCACATGATAGTGGAATTTAAAAAAAAAAAAAAAACCATATGGATAAAAAGAATACAACAGAGAGCCAAGAAATAAAACTGAGGAAGTACAGTCAATTGAATTTCAAAAAGTGTGCTGAGGACACTAAATGAAGAAAGAACAGTCTCTTCAGCAAGTGTTATTGGAAATACAGGATACCCACATGCAGAAGAATGAAATTGGACACTTATGTTAACCACACATAAAAATCAAATCAAAACGGTTTAAAGACTTAGACATAAGGCATGAATCTAGAAAATACTAGAAGAAACTAAGAGGAAAAGCTTGTTCATATTGGCCTGGGTGATGACTTTTGGATATGACTCTTAAAGCACAGTCAACAAAAGCAAAAACAGACAAGCAGGATTACACCAAACTAAAAATGTTCTAAATAGCAAATAAATCAATGGAGTAAGCAACCTACAAAATGGAAGAAAATACTTGCAAATCATACATCTGATAAATGGTTAATATTCAAAATATATAAGGAACTCAAACAACTCAACAGAAAAATTAAAACACAGCCAAATTTAAAAATAGGCTAAGGACCTGAATAAACATTTCTCAAAAAAAACCATGCAAACAGCCAACAGATGTAGGAAAAGATGCTCAATGTCAATAATCATCAGAAAAATGCAAATGAAAACCACAATGAGATATAACCTCATACCTATCAGAATGGCTATTATTTAAAAAAGATAAATATTAGCAAGGATGTGGAGAAAAGGGACCCCTTGTACACTGCTAGTGGATATGTAAATTGGTAATGCCATTATGGTAAACAGTACAGAGACTCCTCAAAAAATTAAAAATAAAACTACCATATAATTCAGCAATCCCACTTCTAGCTATATACTCACAGGAAAGGAAATTAGGCTCTCGAAGAGATATCTCCACCCCCATGTTTATTGTAAGATAATTCACAACAGCCAAGATATTGAAACAACCTGAGTGTTCCTCTACAGATAAATGGAAAAAGAAAATGTGTGTGTGTATATATATAAGAGAATATTATTCAGCCTTAAAATGAGGGAAATCTGCCATTCATGACAATATGGATGAACCTGAAGGATATTATGCTAAGTAAAATAAGCCAGAGTCAGAATTACAAATACTGCATGATCTTACTTTTATGAGGACTCTAAAAATTTCTAACTCATAAAAACCAAAAGTAACATGGTGGTTTTCAGGGGATACAGTTTGGGGGAAATGGGGAGATACGGATTAAAGGATACAAAAGTTCAATTAAGAGAGATGAATAAATTCTGAATACCTACTGTACAGCATGCTGACCATAGTTATTAACATAGTTATTAATATACTGAGTTATTAATATACACTTGAAATTTGCTAAGAGAGTTTATCCTAATTGTTCCCACCACAAAAAATTATAACTATGTGAGGTGATAGATATATTAATTAGCTTAATTGTGGAAATTATTTCACAATGTATCTCCACATCAAAACATCATGTTGTATACCTCTTAAATATATAGAATTTTAATTCATCAAATATACCACAATAAAGCTGAGGGGCAAAAAGAGTCATACGTTAAGAGTGTAAGGACTGTGCATGAATTGGAGAAGCAGAAATGCCAGCTTTTTAATTTTAAAATTGTTAACAAATTATTACTTCATGGAAAGATTCAGATTGGAAATGTAAGGAGTAGCAGAGTTAAGGGAATATCATTTTAGTAAAGAAGCACGCTATGTTAAAGCAAAGAAAGTGCCCTGGAGAAGATATTAGAAAGGGAAAGGAAGGAAGTAGATAAATTTATGAGTAAATCAGACAGAAAATGAAAAAGAGAGGACTGAATCCAGGAAGGTAAGTTAGACTTTGCTAACCACAAGGTCCTTTTTTACCCTATATAGAAACAAAAGCTTAGATGGAGAGTAGAAATCAAAGGCAAATAGGAAAAAATAAAGAGAAGTTCAGGTGGAATCATTTTAATTTTGATAGAAACAGTGAATGTTAATATTTGGGTTATCAAGCACAAGCCCACTTCACTGTTGTGCCAATTCTATAATTCTCTGTACAGCATCCTGGCAAATAATCATTCAGTTTTGACTTAATTACTTCAGAAGACATAGAATTCATTATCACACAAATTAGCTAATTCCATTTTAGACTCTTCTAACTGGAAGAAAATTCTTTCTTATCCTAGGTTGAAATCTGTTTTCCTGTTGCTACTACTCCTTAATCCTGCATCAGCCCTCTGGGACCACAGGGATTTAAGTAAATCCCTCTTTTACGTACATGACTCCCTGTTATGTGAAGATAACAATCATGTTCCAACTGAGTTACTTAGTCCATGTTAAAATATTCTGAGTCCTCAAATGTTCTTCCATTCACAAATAAGCTCTACACTGGTAGTGCCAATGTTTGCCCAACAATGAACACAAAACAGGAAACAAGGTTATTCTCAGGCAATAGGGGAATAGAATTGTTTCAGAACTTGAGAAAAATGGAAAGTATTTGTATCAGTTGGTATGGATGTTGCTAAAATGTTGGACAATCCTGGTACCCATGTAGGACTCAGCTGACTCAAATGTAAAATGAATCTGCATCACCTTGCTTCTCCAGCATGCTCCATAGAAGAGCTACAGAGCAAATTGCCGGGGATATCACCAAAAGGAATACCTCCTCATTTGCCCATGGTAAAGATAGCCTTAACTCTTGCTCTAAGTCAAAAAAAAACTTGATCTCAGGGACTTCCTTCCAGTACAATTCTCACTTCCTTCCAGTACAATTCTCAGGGTTAAAAGCCTCAGAAGATCATCAAACTCATGGGACACAGCATGGGATCTGTGCTGAGTCCATCTGATCCACTCTAAGACATCTGCTTAGATTCTAGCCTAAGACTAGCAAGCTAGCCTCTCATTTCCTCTCACCTTCAGAAAAAACAAGGCCACCCTTATTATTTCTCAGGATATAAACTCAAGGTTTGGACATTAGTTGATCTTTCAAGAAGGTATTTAACTCCCTTAGTTATTTTTTGTTTCATTTTCCCTATTCTCTAACAGACACATGCACGTGCATGTGCGCGCACGCGCGCATACACACACACACACACGTCTGTCTTCCTAGATATAAATCCAAATAGCTTTTTCTAAGTTATTCTACTAAGCCTCTTTCTGGGTTAACTCTAAACCATTCTATTTTTAACCTTTTTGATGTTATTTCGATCAGTCTATATTTCTCACTTCCATTTCCATTACCCCTTCCCAGCCTCACCAAATGGCCTCTCCCTCTGCTGTGTGCTTCCTGTCGATCCAGCTCTTGCTTACCATAAATTAGCATTTTCTAGTATCCACACTTAGATTTAAAAAACAGAAGATAGCTCTGTTGACTACATAAGGAGTGCACACGTACTGCCCAACTGCCTAGGGGGACTGTCCATCCCATTCTGGTGCTGAAAAGAAGACAGGCAAGCAGAGTGGTGGCTCCCATGAGTGCATCATTAAATTCTTATAATCAGGATGTTTGCAAAGAATGAAGCAGGAGCTGTTTTCTCTGGCTAAAGTCATGGGTGAGCTTTCAAAACACGGGGAAGCACAAATAAGAAAAACCTCCAAGAGATGTCACTGTAAAAGGACACTGGAAAAGGACAGGCCCAGTGTTGATAGAAACCAAAGCCTCATGCCCCCCTTCACCTGCTGTTCCCCAGCCCATAGAAAGCAGACATCTCAGTGTTTCAGCAGGATCAATTGTCTGTTGTATTCTTAACACATTATAAAATTGTTTTGAAAATGGCAACTATATATCTGCATGTATATACACCATAGACACATAAACACAGACACATACATATATATTGGCTGGAAGATTTGTCAAGTTTGGCAAAAGCTTGGGTGAAGGCTGAAGATGGGTTTGAATTTCTGACAAAATTTAGGAGCCAGCAGCCCTCAAAAGTGGATAGTACGATAATTTCACACATGGAATCTCTCTTCTTAATTTATCATGGAAGAAGTTTAAAATGGTCAAAATGCATCATGCTTCCAGACCAATCCCTGGTGGTATGTGCCAGAAGCAACTGACCATAAAGCTATGTATACCTGACCCATGAACCATTTATTTACTCTAATAGGTTATACAGTATGTGATACCTTTCCTGAAATATCTGTGTATGTTCACGCACCAAAGAAGAACACGTATACCTTTATGTAAACACAAATATGTGGATATGTTAGTTTTCTATTGCTGCCATAACAAATTATGACAAATCTAGAGACTTAAAACAATATCCATATATCTCACAGGTCTGTAGAATAGAAGCCAAACATAGGTCTTACCAAGCAAAAAATCACCTGGCTTGGGCTCTTATTTGGAGGCTAAGTGGAGAATCTTCTTTGAGCTTATTCAAATTTCTTTTTACTGTAGGGCTGAAGTCCCCATTCCCTTGCTGGCTGTCAGCTAGGAGCCTCTCTCAGCTTCCTGCCTCCATCTTCAAAGTCTGCAACAGCACATCAAGTTTGTTTCATGCTTTCAGCGTTTCTGGCTTCCACATCTCTTCTGCCTCCTTTTCTACCACACCTGATTCCAGCCACAAAATGGTCTGTTTTTAATGGCTTGTATGATTATATTGGGCTTGCTTTAATAATCCACAATAATCTCCCTATTTTAAGATGTGTAACCTTAATTATATCTACAAAGTTCCTTTGCTATGTAAAGTAACCCATTCACAGAATCAAGGGATTAGGGCAAGGACATCTTTGAGAGACCATGATCTGACCTCCACAATGGATGTATCATCTGAATTCCTTGATATACTAAACTTCAACTGTCATTTCAAAACTATTGGCTGATTATGCAGATCTATGCATATCATGCTAATATGTCTCTCCTCTGTTTTCATATTTCACATGTTTGTACATCTGCTTAACCTTATTTAATTGTTGGTTATCATTCCTATTGATGTCTTCTACCTCAGCCTCATTCAATCCCTGGTCCTTTTCTGACAATGGCAAAGGGTACAGGTTTGTGGTTTGTGTTACAATCTAACCAACATGAGTGGGCCATGCTAATTGGTCTGTCTCTTATCCAAGATGTCAAAGACTTGTCTTTGATTTTCATCCACTCTCAATAATCCTACCATAAACCATCTAATGCCTTAGCAGCTGACTGCACTGGTCCTCCACTTATATTTGCCTACATAATCAAATGAATTTCTTCTTACCTATGCCTACCTGAACCATACCTTGGAGCAATTTTACCTTAACAGCCTATGTGGATGCCCTCTCAGGGACCAGTTTCTGGGAGAAAGGATCTGTTGTTCCATGTACAAGGTGTGGGAATACCCCTGCTCAAGTATATGGAAGTCATGATAGCCATGCCATTGAGCATCTGCATCTATGCAGAAGTGCAAATCACTTGCCTCATTAGTGTCCTTCACAGAGCTACACTCTCTGAAATTAAAGTATTGTTCTGTAATATATCAGCACGCTGTGTCTTGAGCCATGCATGAAAGAAAAAAAGCACCAGCTTTTTCAAGGATACATCAAGTTTATTATAACCACAACACTACTCTAGTTTCTTATCATCCAACATAACTCATTGATTGGGTTCTCATACAACTCTCATCTCTCAGGTGTTTTTTGAGACATCTGCTCCCTTGTTTCTAATTTTACTTCCATTCTTCCCTAAAAGTCTGGACTCTGTTTTTGGGCATTCTCTCTATCAAATCTGTCTGTCCGAAAATGAATTCCAGTAACTCATCCAGGTGATAGGTCTTGTGGTTTCCAAGATAAACCTCTTTTATATCTACATTTCTCTGCTACTTTCATTTCCCTTATTCTTCAAGTGATTTTATCGTAAAATCACACACACTGCAAAATAATTAGGAAATCTTTCTAAATGTGAAGAAATTGGAATGGCATGTATTTCATTTTCCTGGAAAGGCAGGGCCTTCCACTTTGGAATCATGATGGGTTTCATTAATGTTCTCCACAGTCCTCTCTTTTCCTTTCATTAGGAAATGAAACTTGACCTAGAGCTGACCTCAGTGGCAGCCCATTAGATACATCCTCGCTGTTAAGAACATTGCTTTGTATTGATGGTCCTTGTTTATAGGCATGCAACCAAATTGAAGCTGCAAGACTATCTTGGTCCTGGCCAATTTAATTTCACAAATAGAGTTTTGTGAAACTCTGTCTTACTCTTTTCCTGGCAACAGCCTGAATATTTTCTGATAGCCCACTGCTGATTCAACTCACTTCCCTCCCTCAGCTTTTCTGCAAACCATGGTAGAAAAGCTACAATGGATATATGAATTGTTGGACCAAGGAAAACTAATTGGAAATCACATCTAAACTTTTTGGTCAGCCATCTTTCCATCCTCCTGAGTTTCATATATACTGCAACAGATGATTTATAAAAATAACAACATATTCTGCAAGAAAAGAGATTTTTAATATCTTTTTATATCATTGAAACAAAAACTTTTTATTTTTTCTAACATATAAAACACAATCCAAAGCATGATCCTCTTAAGACTATTAAGCTACTTTCCAACTTAAGAGGTTGTCATAACCTGAGGTCTCTAGAAAATAGAGACACAGGCAAGAAATAAAGTGCTAATCCTTTCTTTGAGAGGCCCAAACCATGGGCCTAAAGAGTAAAGAAAAAGTTGCCAGGCATGGTGGCTCATGCTGTAATCCCAGCACTTTGGGAGGCTGAGGCAGGCAAATTACTTGAGGTCAGGAGTTCGAGACCAGCCTGGACAACATAGTGAAACCCCGTTTCTACTAAAAATATGAAAATTAGTCAGGTGTAGTGGTGCACACTTGTAATCCCAGCTACTTGGGAGGCTGAGGCAGGAGAATTGCTTGAACCCAGGAGTCAGAGGTTGCAGTAAGCCGAGATGGTGCCAATGCAATGTACCCCATCCTGGGCGATAGAGCAAGACTCCATTCCAAAAAAAAAAAAAAAAAAGTAAAGAAAAAGTAACAGGAGACAAGGAAAGATGCAAAACCGTGAAAATATTGTACATTGATTCACAACATTCCATAAGTTGATAGAACAGATCACTCGGCACATGAATTGTTTACTAACAAGTTGCAAACATCAACCATGTTTCTAAGAGGTCAATAAAAGGAAGAAATGGGGAATAATTTCTAACTGTATCTTTCCTGTCTTCTGTTTTTAGTTGGTCAGAGTTCATCTCCCAGGGTATTAAGCCCTTCTCTATATCGTAGTTGCCTTAGTGACTCAAGATGCCACAATCCAAACCTTCATTGTGCGGTTCTGTTCAAGTCTAGAAATGGCTGTTAAGAACCAGGAACTGCAGTCTTGCTACTGGTCAGCCTAGCCACTCAGAAGCAGCATTAGAACAGGAGTCTGGCCTTCCCAGAACAAGTGACCTGCGATGTTGCTCAGGCATTGGGCAGCACTTCCCACAGGAAGGAGGTAGAATATCTGAGGAGTCCTATAAATCATGTGCCTGCTACACTAGATGTCGCTTTTAATATAAGTTAAAGGCTCAAAGAACACCCTTGGTCTATGTTTTGTCAAAACGAGGTAAACCAGAAAGGAAGGATATGTGAAAACATTTCTAATGTCATATTTATACAGAAATAAGTGGTCTCAGCTTGTAGAGAAGACAGAAGGTGAACAGAAGGACAGAGAAGAATCCCAAAGTTACTTGTCTCCAGTACAAATAGATGTAGAAATATATTTTATATTTGATCTTCTGGATGTAAACTTATAAAAATAATCCAGAAATGTGAAACCTATGAAGTGAGTCATTAGTGGCTGAATTATTATTAATCTGATAAAAGGGTAGTAGGAAGCTAGCCTTTCTTCCTCTAATGATCAAATATCTTCTCTTGTAGCACCTTGGCAAAAGAAAAATACTTTAAAACATTTTCAGTGATGATTACCATAAGTTCATTCCCCAACAGCCTTTTAAAAGGTGTACAAGTGTTACCCTGAATATCCACACATGATCAGATTTACAGATGCCACATTACCTAAGCTGGGTCTTCCAAAGTCAAGACTTACAGCACCATGTGTGCAAAGGAGTGGCCTTCAACCTTCAAGGGTACCCACCAATGGTAGAGGAACACCATGCTTTCTCTTCATGTGGGCTTCTGACATAAATTCTCTGGATAGTAGGTACTATCATTTGAATGTCTGTCCCCTCCAAACCCATATTTAAATTTAATTGCTATAGTAATAGTATAATTAAATTGCTATAAAACAGTATAATTAAATAAGGGGGGGACGCTCAAGAGGTAATAAGGCCATAGGACTTTTCCCTTAATGGATTAATGCTGTTATCATAGGAGTGGGTTTGTTATCTCAGGAGTGAATTTCTTATAAAAGGACAAATTCAGCCCCCTTTGCCTCTCTTACCTACTCTTTGTCCTTCCACCATGGGATAATACAAGAAGAAGACCCTTGTAAGATACTGGTTTCTCTATTTTGGACTTCCCAGCCTCCAGAACTATGAACCAATAAATTTCTTTTTATTATAAATTACCTAGCCCAGCAGCACAAAACAGACTAAGACAGCAGGTCTGGCATAACTATGCACAAAGTGCTTAGCTCAGACCAGTGAAATTTAAGACAGGCTTTTCCTTGGCCTGATTTTGGTCTCTGATACAAAAAGTATTCTCTTGGGTATCACTTAAATGCACTTACTTTTTAATTTACTTTTTCTTTAGATTGTTCTGTTGAAAACTCTCCAATGGATTAACATAATTTCCATTAGGGCATAGGCCACCAGGGCATAAACAGTTTCACAGAGAAGCTGCCAGAGTATAAATTCCTAACAGAAGCATAACAAGAGGCTTTGGAATATTCTTCTGGATTACCACGTAATATCCTGATATGTTTTCCAGACCTTTAATCTTGTCATTCTCTAGCCCTGATAGCCAAACTTCTGAAACTAGCTAACTCAACAGAGTGCCTTGTAGGACTCCTGAGACCATAGCCCATCATCTTCTTTCTAGCCTGTGTTGGTAGATACCACTATTAACGTATTACAGGCAAATCCTGGAGACCAAGCACATGTATAACTTACTACTACTACTAGAGAAAAACAACCCATGTATATGGCACAGCAAAGTCAGAAACATTGTCTTACACAGAGATGACACCCTACCAGCACATGCTCACTTCTTATTATCTTCATATATCTTCTGTTCCAATACTACACGGGTTCATCACCTTTCTTTGTCAAACAACCACTCAAGACTTCACATCAGCTTGAAAAGCAACATGTTCAGTTGATATATTTTGGGCTTTAATATTAAATCAGAGTCTGTCAATACTGACAGCTCTTTGTGAGATTCTTTTTGTGAGTTTCACCTCCCTCATATTTCCAAACTGAGAATAGCAATTGCCACCTCATAAGGTTGTCCTAAAAATTAAACAGAAAATGTGAAAACATCCCTGGCACACAGGAGGTGCACAATGTTAAGCATTACTCACTCATCCATGATTTCTATTTCCCAGGCAAAACTCACAGCTCCATCATGCACACATTTATGTCTCCTGGTATGTGACATTTTTATGAACCAGGAGAAGATGCTTGTTGCAGTTTTTGCATGGTCAAAAATTAAAAGTTTTGCGTAGTACTTTTGTCAAGCTCTTTATGTTATAAGCTGCTCGATCCTCACAACAACTCTATAAACTAGGTTCACTATTTTCATTTCATGGAAAGGAAAACTGAAGTTCAGAGAGAACATGTGAGTTGCCCAAAGACATATAAATTGAACCCTTTTCTTTCCTTCCAGAGCCCTTTCCAATAGGCCATGCTTCTTCTATTTCTTGTTCACATCAGAATTTCCTTGCTGAGTTGACAGGATTTACACAGACATCTCAAACTTAAGGAACATCAATCACAACTTGGAAAAGTTCAGCCTCAAGACCTCAGAATATGCTCTACTGACAGAAATGAAGACAGGTTCACTGCAACTGGCTTGTGTGTTAACAGTCTTTGTTCATTTATTTAGGAAGCATTTATTGAGTTCCTACTATGTACATATCAATTAACATTAAAGGAATCAAAGAGGCAAACGCATGCCCCCTGGTCTTCCAAGAGTTAACAAATTAGTTGACATACCAACACACAAAGGGCCAAAAAGTTAAATAACATATAGGAATCAGGTGAGAAATTGCAAACATAGAAACATATATAATTAAGAATTAAGTATTAAGGAGACCTACAGACTTAAGCTCTACAGCAGGGTTTTTATATCTCATCATTCTCAACATTTCAGATCATATAATTCCTTGTTATAGGTGGTTGTCTTGTGCATTGTACACTGTCTAGCAGCATTCCTAGTGTATTAGCTTCCTAGGAATTTGTTTCCACATGAATCAAGTAACTTAAAACAATGGCTTTATAGTGTCACAATTGTGGAGGCTAGAAGTCCAAAATCAAGATGTTACCAGGCCATATTTCCTCCAAAGTCTCTAAGGAAGAATACTTTATCATTTCTTTTAGTCTTTGGTGGTTCTTGGCAATCTTTGGCATGCTTTGGCCTGTAGCAGCACAATCCCAATCTTTATGTCTGTCTTCACATTTCATCTTTTCTCTATGTCTGTGTCTCTGTGTCCAAAGTTTCCTTGTCTTAAAAGGACAACGGTCTTTGGATTTGGGCCACCCTGATTCAGTATAACCTCATCTTATCTTGATGACATCTGCAGAGACCTCTTCCTCAACATGGTCACATTCATAGTTTTCTGAATGGACATGAATTTGACTGGGAGGAGCACTATTCAACTCAAGATACCTGTCTTTAACCCACTGCAGCATCCTCCTCCTGTTCTTTTTTTTTTTTTTTCTTTTGAGATGGAGCCTCGCTCTGTCACCCAAGCTGAAGTGCAGTGGCATAATCTCAGCTCTCTGAAACCTCTGCCTCCCGCGCTCAAGAGATTTTCTTGCCTCAGCCTTCTGAGTAGCTGGGGTTACAGTCACGCACCATCACACCCAGCTAATTGTTGTATTTTTAGTAGAGATGGGGTTTCACCATGTTGGTCAGGCTGGTCTCAAACTCCTGACCTCATGATCCGCCCGCCTTGGCCTCCCAAAGTGCTAGGATTACAGGCGTGAGTCACCGCACCCAGCCCTCCTCCCTATTCTTACCACCAGTGGTGATCATCAAAAGTGTCTCCAGACATTGCCAAATGTCTCCTGGAGGAAAAATCACCAGTAATTGCGAAGCAGTCCCCTGCAGAGCTCAGAAGAGGGGGATACTTTTGTGAGCTGCCTATTCAGTAAGGTGAAAACACAGTAGGTGGGGGTTAAGGCGGGGCTGGTTTCCTTGACTTTTCACAATTGCGTCTCCCTTTCATTTTTCTTTCCCCTTTGTTGCTATTTATTTCTTCTGTTTTTTATTTCCTCCTTTTATTTTCTTATTCTCGCTGCCTCTTCTTTTCTCTATTTTTCTTTCCCACCCACTTCTCAGCAAGTCGCTTCCTTTCCCCTTCCTTAAGAAGATGCTGTGGACTAGTGAGAGGAGGAAAGTCAGCACGGAAGGCATCAGATTCCAGCTGGGAGGTGAAAGAGAGGTAGGGGTGAATTGGAAAGGCATGGAGACAAAACAGACTCACTCCTTCCCTGTCACCTTGTGAAGAATGGCTCTTACCCAGACTTTTCTCATTCAATAGTTTATTAAATTAAAGCAATGAGAAAAGAAGAAGAAGAAACGTAAAAGGAATTATGAAGACTTGAGGAAAATTACATTTTTTAAGGTTAAGTAGCATGACAATGGCAGCTGATAGAGCAAATTAAATTCTAACTGCACCAGTGATTTGATAGATATCATTTTGCTAAGTGTTACTAAGAAAATGCCTTCTTGGGGATATGAAGCTCAAATTCAGAATGAACTCTTGTCAGTTGTGGCATTTGATTCAATTAGGTGAAATTCATTAATATAAAGAGGAAAGGGTCAGATGGAAAGTTGAAATTTGTAAAACATATTCAGAGCATTTTTATAGAAAATACACATGCAACATCTTCAGGAAAGCATGTATTTATTTCAGAACCAAGAAGGAAGGAAAATATTTTACCTTTGTATCAGTGAGCAATTATAGCTGTCACTAGAAAAAGTTCATTTCTTGCGACATTTGAAATGCTTGCATAAAATAGGCTTTTTCTCTGTGAACCCAAAACAAAGCTTGCCAATGACTCACCCATTGCAGGAAAACACGCTCAGTCTACTAGGATGTAACCCTGTTGTTACAGGTAGCAAGATAAATCCAGCAATGACTACAATTACTTTGGGCCAATCCTGCAAATCATGAATTTTGAACACCAAAGACAATTGCCTACTGGGAGTTTCCAGTAACCATCTAGTTATCCTTTAAAAAATTAGTAAGATAGCTGTTGTAAAATACTCTCCATGAAATATTTATCATCTGTTTAGTAGATCACTTCTCCTAAGGCATTCATGCAGGGCTAGCTAAAAGAGTTACAAAATCTTACTTTGCCTAGATGAAAGCAAGTCTGCCTCATTAGTAATCAATTACCAGCCAGGTCAGCCCTAAGAAGTCATTAATATATACCTTTTACTGTCAAATCCAGTAATTGGGCACCACATATTCAATAAACCATCAGACGTTATTATTAATAAAGCCTTCAAAGCTCCACCAGGATCCATATTGTGTAAACGAAGCATCAGATGGGGTAATTTTTCATTGCCTTCCAAGTTGGCCTACAATAGATCAACACAAAACAGCCAGTGCTTGGACCCAAAGGCAGAGTCTTGCTGTATGGCACACTGTGAGCATGGATTCTCAAAGCTTCCAACAGAGGTATACAAGCACAAGCTTTTTCCTGTGGATGTTAAGCTATGACTAATTATAAAAGGTCCATTTTTCAGACGTTCCTGATTCCTCCTTTTCAATGTGCAAGATTTCCAGGTCAGCAGTGCTGCTATTCCCTTGACCATAAAGAATGAGCTTTCACTTGACCATAAAGAACGAGCTTGGCTGGGCACGGTGGCTCACACCTGTAATCCCAGCACTTTGGGAGGCCGAGGTGGGCGGATCATGAGGTCAGGAGATTGAGACCATCCTGGCTAACACGGTGAAGCCCTGTCTCTACTAAAAAATATTAAAAAATTAGCTGGGCATGACGGCAGGCACCTGTAGTCCCAGCTACTCGGGAGGCTGAGGCAGGAGAATGCCATGAATCCAGGAGGCACAGCTTGCAGTGAGCCGAGATCATGCCACTGCACTCCAGCCTGGGCAACAGAACTAGACTCCGTCTCAAAAAAAAAAAAAAAAAAAAAAAAGAATGAGCTCATATACTATATGAAGTAAATACTTTTTAAAAGGTAGAGCTATGGGCCGGGCGCAGTGGCTCACGCCTTATAATCCCAGCACTTTGGGAGGCCAAGACAGGCGGATCACAAGGTCAGGAGTTCAAAATCAGCCTGGCCAACATGGTGGAACCTGTCTCTACTAAAAATACAAAAATTAGCTGTGCGTGGTGGCATGCCCCTGTAATCCCAGCTATTCGGGAGGCTGAGGCAGGAGAATCATTTGACTCCAGGAGGCAGAGGTTGCGGTGACCCGAGATCATGCCATTGCACTCCAGCCTGGGCAATAAGAGCGAAACTCCATCCAATAAAAAAAAAAAAGAAGAAACAGAATGAGCTCATATCCTATATGAAGTAAGTATTTTTTAAAAGGAGGTGCTATGGGCCAGGCACAGTGGCTCACGCCTTATAATCCCAGCACTTTGGGAGGCCAAGACAGGTGGATCACGAGGTCAGGAGTTCAAAATCAGCCTGGCCAACATGGTGAAACCTGTCTCTACTAAAAATACAAAAATTAGCTGCTTATGGTGGCACGTGCCTCTAATCCCAGCTATTCGGGAGGCTGAGGCAGGAGAATCATTTGAATCCAGGAGGCAAAGGTTGCGGTGAGCCGAGATCATGCCATTGCACTCCAGCCTGGGCAATAAAAGTGAAACTCCATCTAAAAAAAAAAAAGGAGGGCCTATGTATGTCTAGTGAAAAGAAAAGAGAGAATTGATTAAAGAAATTATAGCAGCCAAAAATCAGCAAAAAGAAGGCCAAGGAGTAAGGATGGTAAATAACTCTCTCTCTTCAACCTATTAAAATGCCAATGATCCTGACCCAGAGAATCTTCAGGATTTTTCCTAATGCAAGACTTTATGTATTCAAGCATTCACTCATTAAAGATGGATGATCTATCCATCTATTCATTCTGTCATTTAACAAACATTTATTGACCAACCAATTGTCAAGCCCTAAATGGGGAAAAAACTTAACTAGAAAAATGACCCAACATCTTTATCTTTTAGAAAAAGTTAGAGATTTCAGAAGCTGCTCTCCCTCTACCTGCCTTTTCCCTGCAACTCCTGGTCATCCTTCAAGTCTCAGTGTAAATGTCACTTCCACAGAAAAGCTTCCCTTGACTGCTTCCTCACAGTTAGAGGTGCTTCTTTTGAACATTTACTATTAGTTAAGTAATTACTTTCAAACTTTCTTTAATGTCTATGTTCATAAGAAACTGTAAATTTCTGTTGTGTTCATGACAGTATTCTTTGTGCCTAGCGCATAGTAGGTGCATAATTAATGTTGCTGGCTGATGGACTATTGGTGCCACAAACTGTGGGAGGTTAAACACTAGAGGGATGGCTTAGCAGCAGCAGAGTCTCCTGAAAAAGAGCAAAGAGTTAAGGCCTTTGAATAACAGTTATAGCTTTACTTTCAATAAAAAAAAAAAGTCTTCTCTAAATGTTCTCTCTCTCTCTCTCTCTCCTAAATATATGTTTCTTGCAGGTAAAATGAGATGGATAATATAAAGCTCAAGCAGGCCAGTAGAGGCTGTGTAAAGAATTTTGACATGATTTGTTTAATGTCTTCTTTGTTCACTGCTGTTCCCCAAAGTCTAAAACAGTGCCTGAAAAAGAAGAGGTGCTCAATTACTATGCTTTAAACAAATGAATAGATTGATTAAATAATTAATTACAAGAAAATTATGCTCCTCTGTTCACTGATGACATTATATGACTCTGGAAAGGAAAGGAGTCAAGCACAAACAAAGGGCTCTGAACGGGACATGACAAATCAAGTTCCCTTCTGTGTTTTTCCATTAATTATTATCATTTCTGACAACACTGGGTTCTGGGGCTCCAGGAAGAGCCTACATTTTAAGTAACAAAACATTAATAGTTAACATTGTGAAATTACTTATCGTGCTGAGCAAAGTGCCTTATTTGCATTATCTGATTTTATAATCAAAATCACATATGGAGGTATTATTACCATCATTACTTTCAAAATGGGTACCAGAGAGGCTCAGAAAATTTGAAAGATATGCTCCAGGTCATACAGCTAACGAGCAGAAGACCTGTGATCCAACCCAGGACCATCAACCTCAGAGCCCTCACTCTTAATCCCTGGACTATGCTGCCTCCTCCTAAAGCTGTGGTGTTATGAACTCAAGGCTATCCTACATGGCTGCACAGCCAGTACACTGCACAACTCTAGGGGTCTCCATTCACATAGATGTTGACAGGAATGGTGTCCTCTGGATCTTGGCAATGCATAGCACTGCTCAGACGTGAAGGGATAAGACCTCATGACACTAAGCTATTGGCTTCAACCTTGGCAGAACTTCAATACTCACCTCCCAAAGGAAGTTTTGGAAAAGAATGCTGCTGCCATTCATTGTCTCATCACACTATTCCAGTGATTACTCAGTGTGACAATAACAGTGGTTCTAAGGCCCATGGTACAATTCTGCTTTTTTGTCCAAATCACCTTGGCACAAGAGCCATGCCCCTCCAGCCCATGCTATGCCCATCAATACACATTTACAATAGATTTCATTCAACTCAAATGGCCCTCCAGTTAATTTACACAGTGCCAAACTGACCTTTCCAAATGTGTCCCACAGCACAGAGAGAGTGAGGGAAATTTACTGCCAGGAACCAAAAATATGCTACCTTGTGAAATATGGGTTTTTTCATGGCTTGATTTGAACTTCATATCAGAAACTGTGGAGTGGTTCAATGATTATTCACCATTTGAGGAAGGGGAAAGGCAGTTGAGAGGCCTTCAGGGGCTGTATTTCATAGCCCTATCAGACGTTCATACAGGTGATTAAAAGCCCTGCGAGCAGCAGCAACAGCAGGGCCTGCTGGTCACATTCTAGAGAAATAGATGGATTTCTCTAAAAGGGAAGAAACTTAAGAACCCACAGGCACTGAAAAAGTTGGTACGAATTTCCCCAGTGAATTCATTTGACAAGAAAAATTTCTCAAGCCTTCCCCTCCTCTCCTAATCTTTTGTTCTTCCATGAAAATCTATCACAGTCCCTTTAATCCATGCTTTTCTGAGCACAAACATGATTTCAGTGCTATTTGGATTGAATCCACTCTACCATGAGGTGTCTTCCCTGTGAACAGACGCAGGAGCAGGAATAATTTCCAAGCCGACTGGGGCATCATTTCAAGCATTGGCAGGAAACAGCACATGAAACGGGAGAAATCAGCAAGGGATAGTACAGGATCCCGGGGCTAGCTGAAACACCCCTAGCCTCAACGCACAAGGGGAGGGAGCCATTACAGGTACTTAGAAGTGATGACAGGATGAAGGGGACCCCACCAAAAGCTGGAATCTTAAGAGGAGGGATTCATAGCCAAGGAGGAAGCTGGGAGAATAAAAACCATGCTGTCTCTCTTCCTCCCTTTATCTAATCTTTTGTATTATCTTCCATTGGCCAAACCCAATCAAAGCCATTCCAGCAAAGATGAAGGTCATAAAGATTAGCCTCTCAATTCGTACAGTCACTCCTCAGGACTAGAGAATAGATATGGGATATTGGGAAGGTGGGTAACATGAAAATGCCCAGCACGTCAAGAAAAATGTAAAAACCCACCTTTATCCTTGACCCCCAAACCTGTATCTAAGTTAGTGAAGATCATTCATCTGTATATGCCAATCTGAATGGTATGCAGCAATACAATTACATTGAAGTTATATAACCCATTGCCAGTTTGATGTGAGCTTTCTCCTTTGAATTTACAAAATGCTGCTCTCATAGGAAAATCTAAAAATGTTCTGATTACTTTGAACATATTCTTCCTTCTCTACTATACTATAAACTCCTTTAAGGCAGAAAAACATATTTTGTTAATAGCCAACATAAATCTAGTACCTACTTACATCAGGTATTCTATATGCTTGTTATTTCATTTAACCATCATAACAAACATACAGAGCAGAAAATCAAAGCTCTGAGAAGCTTAGTTTCGCAGCGACACAGTTAGTATGGGGCAGATCAGAGATCCAAAGTCAGGTCTTTCTGACCCTGAAGTCCAAGGTATTCAACATCCTGTCCCTCTGTTTCTTTTCATTTTTGAAATCTGTACAATGCTTAGTAAGGTACCTAATAAACAGCAGGCATCCACATGAGAGTTTGTTGGACGGATGAATGGGTGAATAATGTAATTTAATTAAAAAACACACAATACTCAATCTCTATTACTATTGTCTAAGCCAGATTCTCTTTACCTCCTTCATTAATTCATTTCGCAATCAGTTATTAGGCCAACATTTTCTTCATCATCCAAAAAGATAGGAAAGAAGTAGGAAATATAGCCTTGGGTCTCACACAGTGTATAATATTTCTGAGAAAAACTAGTCCAACATATACAAGTCAAGGAACATAATTGAGTTCATAATCAAATTATATAGAGAAGACCAGAATTTGGCTATTTCCCAAATGTTCATCCTGTGAAAAGCTTAGACAGTGCTCATGAACACAGTGAGTACTGGGCAGGCAGAGAAGTAGCAGTAAGGAAAGAATGTTAGATAACAAGAGGAGAAACATACAGAGCTGAGAACAAAATTGAGAAAGGGTTCATTTTCAGAAAGTAGCTTTGATTAGCACGAGAAAAGCCTGATGGAGGAGAACACTAGCCCACTGCCTTTCACAAACCAGTATTTCAGAAAGTAATTACTTATTTTAACATCTGGATTCACGAAATATTCATATAACCTGAATAATATCTTATTCACTCTGGAAGGACTAGACTTTTTTGATAAATTTTAAACTTAAATTCTAAAATGAAGGCTTTTTTTTAAAAAAAAATTACTGTTAATGTTCCTTCCTCCTTAAAACAATGACTCAGGTGGCCTACTCCCAAGTAATGAGGAAGGACAAAGGACATTTCTGACCAAAATCCCATCAAGGTTCGGGGCCCTCCTGAGTTTGGGGAATTCGATTGGTCTCTAGCTCATAGTTACATTTTTAATCTAACAGGATTGCCTAGATCTTTGTAGTGCCCAAGAATGATACACATGAGGAAAGGGCATAAAATGATAAGTTCTACTATCTGGCAAGAATGAAGACATGAGGAATCTTTAAAAGGCACCTGAGGACTGCCATTTCTGGTAATATATAGTAGATGTACCCTTTCTGATTCTTCCCACTAAGTACAGCTAAAATCTCTGGTCATTACATAGAAAACAAATATAAAAAGTATCTGAAAAGTGAAGAGAAGCAGGTAGACCAGCTCAGAAACTCAGGACCCAAGAATGACCTCAGGGTAGGTTGGTTGTTGTTCTTGTTTTGCTTCCTACATCCTAAACTTGGAGCTGAACAAGTCAGCAGCCCAGAAATACCAATTGTCACAAACAAAAAGACCCCCATAAAAGCCTGTTCTGTCTAGTCAGGAAAAGAGCAGCCTAGCAAATCAGAAAACTTTTACATAACATTCCAGTCAAACACTACACAAAAAACCCAGGGAGACTAGACTTCCACTCTGGCCAGGTCCCAATGAGGCACCCTAAGTGGGCCACTTCCCAGCACAGAAGTGTGTCAGAAAAGGTCAGGTAGGGAACCCACAGTGTCAGCGGGGAGACCTGGACTCTGCACATGAGAAGCCTGGACTCCCAATTCCTACCCCAACAGTTAACGAGGAGCCTAGCCCTGCTCCCCACTGGGGTGGTATCAGAGGAGCCCTAGTGAGCACAGGGACTTTCACCACCATTATTACTTAATGAGGTGTCAGAAGACACCATGTGAGGAGTAGTGGTCTGCACCTTGCCTTCCCAGCCAGAGTGGTACCAGTGCAGGCCTAGTGTGGAGCCAGAATCCTCACCCTCAACTAGAGGCAAAGTTGAGGCCACCTCCCTTGAGGATCATCAGAGGGTTAGTGGAAAACCTGGATACGCAATTCTAGCAGTAACCGTGGCATCCCCACCCTTCCTCTGCCAGAGAGGTATAGAGGAAGCCACTTTGTTTCCTAGGACTACCATAAGAAATTACCACCAATTAGCTGGCTTACATCAACATTAAGTTATTCGGTCACACTTCTGGAGGCCAGAAATCTGAATCAAGGTTTCTTTCAGGGTCATACTCATTCTGAAATTTGTAGAGGAAAATTTTCCTCACCTCTTCCAGCTTCTGGAGCCTCCAGATGCTCTTTGGCTTGTGACAGCATAGCCCTAATCTTGCACTCTGCATTCACATGTCCTTCCCTGTGTCTCTTTGTATCCTCTCCTCCACGTTCAGGGAAGGATTTAAGGCCCACACTAAACCCAGGATGACTCCATCTCAAGACCCTTAATTAATTTCATCCGCAAAGACCCTATTTTCAAATAAGATCATATTCTGAGGTTCTGAATAGACATGAATGGGGGGCAGTGGAGGCAATATTCAACCCACTACACTAGCTAGAACAGAAGGTTTAAAAAAGACCCAAAGTCTCATAATATCATAGCTCAAAATGTCCAGGTTTCCATCAAAAAATCACTCATCATATAAAAATAAAAAATAAAAAACAGGAAAATTGTCCTGAAAAAGAGCAAGCAATAGAAGCTAACACTGAGAAGACAGAGATGTCAGAATTAGCTGACAAAGATTTTAAGCAGCTCTCATAAAAATGCTTCAACAGAAATGAAAATCAAAAAGATCCTCAGCAAACAAGTAGAATATATAAAGAAGGATGAAATAAAACTTTAGAACTGAAAAATACAATTACTGTAATAAAAAATAATTAACGAATAGGCTAAACAGCAGAATGGAGGGAAAGAAGAATCTTTTAACTTGATGATAGAGCAATAAAAATTACCTAATCTGAACAACAGAAAAAAATTCACTGAAATAAAAGAAGAAATCTCAATGACCTGTGAGACAAAATAGAAGATTGAACATTCATATAATTGGAGTCCCCAAATCATAGGAGAAAGATGGTGGAGCCAAAAAGGGAACTAAAAGAAATAATGGTTGAAAACTTGCCAAATTTAGCAATAAACAACCTACAGATTCAAGAAGTTGGGCAAACACCAAATAGGATAAGCTCAAAGAAAGCTAGAACAGGACATACTATAATTAAATTTTGAAAAATAAAGAAAAAATTCTTGAAGACAACAAGAAATGGGTAACACCTTCCCTATCGGGGAAAAAACTGAATGGTAGTGTATCTCTCATCAAAAACTAGAGGCCAAATGAAGTGGCACAATATTCTTCAAGTGCTGAAAGAAAAGGACTTTCAACCCAGAATTCCATATCTAGTGAAAATTTCCTTCAAGGATGAAAGATCAATAAAGCAATGTAATATCTACCATATTAACTAAAGAAGAAAAACCACACAATCATATTAATGCATAAAAAGCGCTGACAAAATTCAACACCCACTTATGATAAAAATTCTCAGAAAAATAGGAACACTTATAACTCTCTAGTAGAGGGTTACATCCTCAACTTGATAATAATCATCCATCACAAACCTACAGTTAACATGACAAGACAGGAATGTGCTTGGTGGGTTCTAATCAGGGAGGTCAGGTGGCTGACTGGGGAGAACAAGATGGAGAGGCAGAGGTAAGTTCTGAGAGGTGACAAGGGCAGTTTCTGTGGACACTGGTAGCAGTTGTAGGGATGCTGGCTGGTAAAAGACTGAGTGCTGTCCTCCTAGCATTGAAAGCAGAGCAAGGAGATCCACTCTCACCACTCTTTTTCAATGGTCCAGGAAGCTCTAGCTTTACCTGGATGGCTGAGAACAGTCTCTACATCGGTTTTCCTTCCGTTTGGGCAGCCCATTCAAATCATTTAGCCTGGGTGTCATCCTTGGTGACTTTCTTTCTTGCACATCCTTTGTCCAATCCAATAGCAAAATCTGTTGTTCTGCCTTCGAAATGCGTCCAAAATACAGCCACCCCCTACCTTTGTGGTTCTGTTCGATGTTACCACTATGCTTTCCTGGATCAGGGCAAAGGATTCTTCCCTACACAGTGCCTTCATAACAGCCAGAGTAATTCCTTTAATAAATAAAACATACCATATCACTCTTCTACCTCAAGCCACCAATGGTGCCAAGTCACTCCAAGAAAAAGCCAGCATCCCTACAACTGCTACCAGTGTCCACAGAAACTGCCCTCGTCACCTCTCAGAACTTACCTCTGCCTCTCCACCTTGTTCTCCCCAGTCAGCCACCTGACCTCCCTGGTTAGAACCCACCAAGCACATTCCTGTCTTGGGGCTTTATAGCATGTTGTTTTCAAATACACTTCTGCAATTGCTATTTTCTTTGCCAGGAAGAGTTCTCCAAGTCTCTCTCCTCCGTTACCTTTTGCAGAGACTTCTCTGACCTTTTCTCATAATTCAGAGCCCATGTCCCTCTGGCACACCTTATCCTCCATTTTGCTGTTCTTTCTTCCATTTCCTTTAGAACCATTTCAATTAATCTGTTTATGTGTCCCTTCACTAGAATGCAAAGTCAAAGGGCAAAACCTTTTTTGCTTCCTACTTACAGCTGTCTCTCCTGACTAGAAGTGTCTGGCATATACCAGATACTTGATAAATATTTGGTAAATGAATGAATTAAAATAATACCCTACATGCATCTTTCTTATTTTTAAAATGCATGTTTTGTTTAGCTTCCAGGGTCCAAGTGCAGGGTGTGCAGGTTTGTTACATAAGTAAACATGTGCCATGGTGGTTTGCTGCACCTATCAACCCATCACCGAGGTATTAAGCCCAGCATGCATCAGCTCTTTTCCCTAATGCTGTCCCCACCTTCCACCCTCCACCCTCCCCTGACAGGCCCCAGTAAGTGTTGTTCCCCTCCCTGTGTCCATGTGTTCTCATTGTTCAGCTCCCACTTATAAGTGGGAACATGTGGTGTTTGATTTTCTGTTCCTGCGTTAGTTTGCTGAGGATAATGGCTTCCAGCTTCATCCATGTCCCTGCAAAGGATATGATCTCATTCCTTTTTAATAGCTGCATAGTATTCTATGGTGTATATGTACCACATTTTCTTTATCCAGTCTATCCTTGATGGGCATTTGGGTTGATTCCATGTCTTTGCTATTGTGAAGAGTACTGCAGTGAACATACATATTCTACATGCATCTTTCTTCCTCATTCTTTCCTTCCTTCTTTTCCTCCCTACTTTTTTTTTTTCTTTTCTAGAGCTAACATAAAAAAAAGTCTACTGGTAGTACAAGACAGTGCACTGAATTCTTGCAAAACATGAGTGACTAGGTTTGTCTGTTTTCTGCATAAATCTGTCTATGTAAACAAAATATCACATGAGAATCAAATAGCAACTCAGTTTATAAAAAGCGTACTGGTGTAATTCTGTGCAAATCATTAGATGAACACAGGAAAGAAAGAGAGAGGCATTGGGAACACAAATGCTCCCAGGATTTCTAAATTGTTTTCTGTGTTCACCTAATGCTTCACCCTAGACAGTGATGCTAATTCTTGTCCCCATTCCCTGACAGCCAGAGTCCTTAGGAGTGCTTCCTAACACTCTACAAATACAGAGTCTGGTACCCCCTTCACTCACTTAGACAATCTTCCTGTGCTAGAAGACTATCAACACATGAAGAGGTAGATGGCAAGGTAATTTTTACTTAGGTTGGGTATGCAAAGATCATGTGTCAGCACAGGAGCTTGCCTCTAGCACCTTTCATTTGTCTCTTTCTTAAGGCAGCAGCCAGCCTGGACCTCACTATCAGAACTATGAAAAGCCTCCATTAAGTCTCCTCTCTAAGGGATTTAGCGGGATAGGTTTGTGTCCATAAGCAAAAGCCCTGATAATGGGCAGTGTCTTGTTTGCTGTTCCCATCTTGGTATAAATTATGCATCAGTGCTGGAAAGTGTCCAGCCAATCCAGCAACCCTACACAGGTGAAACACCCCTCACCCCTCCTCATGCTGAAGTCAGTCCTCTGGATAATAAAAGGCAATCAAATGCCAACTCGCACGCAACAGTTGTTATTCCAGACAAGTGCCTTGTTCCAGTCTGCCCAAGAAGTAGGGAAGATTATTCACTTAGTTCCAAATGCAATTTATTTTCTGAGCTTGTTTCAGTTTGATTCTCTCATGCTTTATGCTTCATAATAAGTTTATATTCTGCTCTACTTGAATCAGCGAAACCTCAGGGGTGTCTCTTGCAAGTTACAGAGAGTGATGATTAGCAACTCAAAACTGAAGCATGTTCAAGACTTCCAGAAACAGAACCCAACCCCATGGAGTAAAATGTAAGTCACATCCCAGAGCAGATGTTGCAAGAATCTGGTTTGAGACATCAAATGGGCACCTCTGCTCTGTGCAAACCACTTCCTTGCTGGCCTCAAAGCTTCAGTTAGTCCTAAATGCCTAGGGCACTCTATCACAGATAGAGGCTGAGTTTTGGCTGCTTCTTTGAATTCTGGATTTCTCTACCCTTTCTTTCTGCTGGACAGGAAGCTAACTTCACGCTTTCTCTCATCTTTGTGTCTAACACCTTCACAGTACAGCACATTGGGCCTACTTTCAGTGGAGAATAAAAATCACTGTGCAAGAGGGGCTGATTGCTGACGGTTGAAGCTTATCGAAACAAAATCAGAACACATGCATGTTCTTATTCAGAGAAGATAGGTAACTTAGCCAAATTCTCACAGGTAGTAAGTGACAAACCAGGAGTAGAGTGTCCTGAATCTAAGTGCTGTGATCTCCCCTATTTAACACTCCTGAAACTGTTCCCTTCTTTCATTTCTTACAGTTTCCTCTCTTTTTTTCAACAATTTTCCTCTCATAGTTTTCTCCAACTTTCTTATAACGACACCTTATTTTACTCTTGAGTTTGAGAAAACAATAATCAAGGACTGTCATTTTATGTATTTTCTGTTTGGTTTCTTCCAAGCATTTCCCTCAATATTTGGCATTCTGTAACTTCATTTTGGTGTGTTCAAGTGCAGTTAATCCCATCCTCAACTTCAGGATTCATTTCTTTTGTACTTCTAGAAAATTATTAGCCAATTATTTAAGACAGTGTCCTCTTCCTCTTACTCTCTATTGTCATTCTGAAGCTTCTTCGAACTTCTCAATCTAGGCCAGGCATGGTGGCTCACGCCTGTAATTGCAGCACTTTGGGAAGCCAAGGTGGGCGAATCATGAGGCCAAGAGATCGAAACCGTCCTGGCCAACACGGTGAAACCCCGTCTCTACTAAAAATACAAAAAATTAGCTTGGCATGGTGGTGTGTGCCCGTAGTCCCGCTACTCAGGAGACCAAGGCAGGAGAATCACTTGAAACTGGAATGCGGAGGTTGCAGTTAGCCGAGATCCCACCACTGCACTCCAGCCTGTGCAAAAAGAGCAAAACTCCATCTCAAAAAAAAAAGAACTTCTCAATCTACCTTCCACATCTCTCAGTCGTTTTACTGTAGTATTCATTTCTTTCTCTAGGTCATAAATTATAGGTTATGGTCCCAAATATGTCCTTCATTTTCTTAAGTTCTTCAACTGTGTCTAAACTGCTGCTTGTCTACCATGGTTTTAATTTCAATGGATATATCTTTCATTTCTAAAAAACGCCTTTTTCTTAAATATGGCTGTTGATTTTCATAGTTTCTTATTCTCTCTTCATAATTTTTTTTCTTCCTTCATCATCTTGGTCAATGGCATTATTTCTGGGCTGTTATGTTCCATTGGTCTATGTGTCTGTTTGTGTATTGTACCATGTTATTTTGGTTACTGTAGCCTTATAGTATAGTTAGAAGTTGGGTAATGTGATGCCTCCAGCTTTGTTCTTTCTGCTTACGATTGCTTTGGCTATTCAGGCTCTTTTTTGGTTCCATATGAATTTTAGAATAGTTTTTTTCTAGTTATGTGAAAAATGACATTAGTAGTTTGATAGGAATAGCACAGAAACTATCAATTGCTTTAGGCAGTATGGCCATTTTGAAATTGATTCTTCCAATCCATGACCATGGAATATTCATCCATTTGTTTGTGTCATCTATGATTTCTTTTAGCAGTGCTTTTCATTTCTCTTATAGGGATCTTTGACCTCCTTGGTTAGATGTATTCCTAGGTAGTTTTTAGTGGCTAATGTAAATGGGATTGTGTTCTTGCTTAGGTTCTCATTTTGAATGTTATTGATGTATAGAAATGCTACTGATTTTCTGTACATTGATTTTGTATCATGAAACTTTACTAAAGTCCTTTATCAGTTCTAGGAGCCCTGTAGTGGAGTCTTTAGGGTTCTCTAGGTATAGAATCAAAAGTGAAGAGAAATAGTTTGACTTCTTTTTTTTCTATTTAGATGTCTTCTATTTCTATTTCTTTTTCTTGCCTGAATGCTCTGGCTGGGATTTCCAGTAATATGTTGAATAGGAGTGGTGAGAGGGGCATCCTGATCTTGTTCCAATTCTCAAAAAGAATGCTTGAAGTTTTTGCATATTTATTATGATGTTGGTTGTGAGTTTGTCATAGATGGCTCTTACTATTTTGAGATATGTTCCGTCAATGACTAATTTCTTCAGGGTTTTTATTATGAAAGGATGTTAGATTTTACTGAAAGCTTTTTCTGCATCTATTGAGATGATCATATGGCTTTGGTTTTAAATTCTGTTTATGCAGTGAATCACATTTATTGATTTGCATATTTTGAACCAACCTTGCCTCTCAGGAATGAAGACTACTTGATCATGGAGAATTAACTTTTGGATGTGCTTCTGGATTCAGTTTGCTAGCATTTTGTTGAGAATTTTTGTGTCTATGTTTATCAGAGGTATTGACCTGTAGTTTCCTTTTTTAATTGTGTCTTTGCCAGGTTTTGGTATCAAGGTGATGCTCATTTCATAGAATAAGTTAGGAAGGAGTCCCTCTTCTTTGATTTTTTGGAATAGTTTCAATAGAATTGAGACCAGCTCTTCTTTGTATGTCTAGCAGAATTCTGCTGTGAATCCATCTGATTCAGGGATATTTTTGGTTGATAAGTTTTTCATTACTGATTAATTTTTGGAACTTATTAGTCTTTTCAGGGTTTCAACTTCTTCCTTTTACAATCTTCGGCGATAGTGTGTTTCCAGGAATTCATCCATTTTTTTCCAGATTTTCTACTTTGTGTGCACAAAGATGTTTATAATCATCTCAGGAACTTTTGTATTTCTGAGGGATTACCTGTGATTTCACCTTTGTTAGTTCTGAGTGTGCTTATTTGGATCTTACCTCATTTTCTTTCTTAACCTAGCTAGCAGTCTATCAATCTTGTTTATCCTTTCAAAAAACCAACTTTTGGTTTCATCAATTCTTTGTATGGATTTTGGGGTCTCAATTTTGTTCAGTTCTTTTCTGATTTTAGTTATTTATTTTCTTCAGCTAGCTTTGGGATTAGATTGTTCTTGTTTTTCTAGTTCCTTTAGGTGTGATATTAGATCATTAATAGGGGATAGTTCTAACTTTTTGAGGTAGGTATTTATCACTATAAGCTTTCTTCTTAATCCAGCTTTTGCTGTATGTCAATGATTTTGGTATGTGGTGTCTCTGTTCATTTATTTCAAAGAACATCTTGATTTCTGCCTTAATGTCATTGTTTACTCAAAACTTATTCAGGAGTAAGTTGTTCAATTTCCATGTAATTGTGTGGTTTTTGAGAGATCAGATGATTTTTATTCCACTGTGGTCTGAGAGTATGATTGGTATAATTTCTACTGTTTTTAATTTATTGAGACTTGCTTTATGGCAGAGCATGTGGTCAATCTTGGAGTATACTCTGTGTGCAGATGAGAATAATGTATATTCTGCAGTTGATGGGTGGAGCATTCTGTAGACATCTGTGAGGTCTCATTGGTAATGTGTCCAATTTAAGTCCAGAATTTCCTTGTTAGTTTTCTGCATCAATGACCTAACACTGTCAGTGGGATGTCAAAGTTCCCCTACTATTATTGTGTAGACGTCTAAGTCTCTTCATAGGTTCAGAAGTATTTACTTTATAAATCTGGATGTTCCAATGTTGAGTATTTAAGATAAGTCTTCTTGCTGAATTGAACCCTTTATCATCACATAATGTCCTTTGTTGTCCTTCTTTACTGCTGTTAAAGTGTTTTTATTTAATACAAGAATAGCAATCCCTGCTCTTTTTTCCCCATTTGCATGATGGATTTTTCTCCAGTCCTTTACTTTGAGACTATGGATGTCATTATGCACGAGATGAGTCTTTTGAAAACAGCAGATGGATGGGTCTTGTTTTTTTATTCAACTTGCCACACTATGCCTTTTAAGTGGGGCACTTAGACCATTAATGGTTACTATTGATATGTGAGGCTTTCATCCTATTGTGAAGTTGTTAGCCTGTTGCTTTGTAGTTTCTATTGTGTGATTGCTTTATAGGGTCTTTGGGCTATGTACTTAAGTGTGTTTCTGTATAGCAGGTATAGTTATGTTGTTCCATGTTTAGAACTCACTTAAGGAGCTCTTGTAAGTCTGGTCTGGTGATAACAAATTCCCACAGCACTTGCTATTGTGAAAAATAGTTTATTTTTCCTTTGCTTATGAAGCTTAGTTTGGCCAGATTTAAAATTCTGGGTTGGCATTTCTTTAACAATGTTGTAAATAGGCCCCCAATCTCTGCTGGCTTGTAAAGTTTCTGCTGAGAAGTCTACTGTTAGCTTGATAGGGTTCCCTATGTATGCAATCTGACCTTTTTCCCTAGCTGCCTTTAAGGTTTTTTCTTTAGTGCTGACCTTGGACAGTCTGGTGACTATACACCTTGGTGATTTTCATCAATGTAGCATCTTGCAGGTCTTCTCTGGATTTCTTGTATCTGGATGCTTACCTATCTAGCAAGATTAGGGAAATTTTCTTGAATTATTCCCTCAAGTATATTTTCCAGGTTGTTGCTTTTTTCTTCTCTCTCAGGAATGCCAATAATTCACAGATTTGGTCACTTTATGTAATTCCATATGTCTCAGACTTTGTTTTTTTTTTTTTTTTTTTTCTTTTTGTGAGATGGAGTCTCACTCTGTCACTCAGGCTATAGTGCAATGGCACGACCTTGACTCACTGCAACCTCTGCCTCCTGTTCAAGTGATTCTCCTGCTTCAGCCTCCTGAGTAGCTGGGATTACAGGTGCACACCACCATGCCTGGCTAATGTTTGTATTTTTAGTAGAGATGCAGTTTCACCATGCTAGTCAGCCTGGTCTCAAACTCCTGACATTGTGATCCACCTGCCTTGGCCTCCCAAAGTGTCGGGATTACAGGTGTGAGCTACCGCATCTTGCCTGTTTATTTTTTAAAATTCTTTTTTCTTTATTTTTGTTTGACTGGGTTAGTTTGAAAGGTTGATCTTCAAGCTCTGAAATTCTTCTGATTGGTCCAGTTATTATAAAGCTTTCAATTGTATTTTGAAATATTTCAAGTTCTTTTTTCTAATTCCAGAAACTCTGATTGATTTCTTTTAAAGATATTTATCTCTTCCTTCATTTCCTGGATTGCTTTAGAAGTTTCTTTGTTTTTATTTTCATCTTTGTCTTGGATCTCATTGAGCTTCTTTGCAATCCACATTTTGAATTCTTTATCTATCATTCCTGAGTTTCCATGTTGGTTAGAGACCACTGCTGGAGAGTTAGTGAGATCCTTTGGTGGTGTCACTACATTCAGATTTTTCATGGTGTCAGAATTATTACACTGGTTCCTTCTCATCTGGGGATGCTGGCACTTCTAATTTGTGTAATTATTTTCATATAAGTAGAATTTTTTCTTTATCTTTCCTTATAATTTTTTTCTTTCCCTTTCCCCTCTTCTCTATGGAATGTGACTGTAGAGAATGCTAGGCAGAGTCTTTTGGGTTTGCCAAAAATAGCCCTATTTATTTGTCAAAAATAGCCCTAATATGCACGTCTGTCGGCAGGTTTATTGGGCCATGCAGTTTCACCTAGAAGCCAGTAGATGTCACTTATGGGTTAGAGTCAGCTGTGGCCAATGCAGTTGGGTATATACTTGATCCTTGTTTACTGGCAAAATTCTCTGTTGCCTCAGGAAATGAGCTGACTTATGGAGTACACAGTGGTCTGAACTCCCTGCTCAGCTCCCAGGGAGGCAGCAACCGCAGTGAGCGAGGCCAGGCTGAGCCAGCTCACCTACAGGTCTCTTGATTATAGTCACAAGCATCAGTGCTGAGGGAAAACCCCATGAGCAGCCACCAAGCACCCAGACATGTGCCTAAGTAGGAAACTGGAAAACCTCCTAGGCTCCAAGTCCTCTGCACAGTGATGTAGGGGGAAGCCTAAATTCCTAATTCAGGAGAGTGGCTGCTGTGGACGCCTGGAGATCTGCCTGGGCATAGAGCACAGAAGGTTCCTCTCCACTTGGATCTCTGTACAGGAAAAGTGGGGCAGCTCAGGCTGCTAAACCAGGCAAACAGGTGCTCTGAATGCCTAGAGATCTGCTTGGGCACGAAACATAGAAGGCCCGCATTTACCCAAATCTCTTCACAGAAAGGGTATGGCAGCTAAGGCTGCCAATCTGTGTAATAAGGTGCTTTGAGTGCCTGCAGATCTGTCTTGGCTAGGAATGTAGAGGACTCCACTGCACCATGATCTATGTCCAGGAATAGTGAGGCAGCTCAGGCTGCTCAACCAGGGAGCAGGCGCTCCAAATACCTGGAGATCTGCCTGGGCATGAAGTGGAGAGGGCCTTGCTACACTAGGATCTCTGCACAGGAGAAGGGTGAGGTGACTCAAGAGAGTGGGTGCTCCAAATACCTGGAGATTTCTCTACATGTGGAATGGAGAGGGCCCCACTGCACCACAGTCTATGCACAGGAAGGGTGAGACAGCTCAGGCTTCTAATCCTGGTGAGGAAGTGCTCCAAACACTTGGAGATCTACCTGGACATGGGGCAGAGAGGGCCCCACTGCACTATGATCTATGTCCATGAGGGTGGGGTGCCTCAGGCTGCTGGTCCAGGCAAGTGGGTGCTCTGAATGCCTGGATTTCTGCCTGGAAGTGAAGTGGAGAGGGCTCTGCTGGACCATGAACTCAGGGGAGCAGGCTGAGTTAGGCACTGATTCCAGTCTGCCAAGATGGCCCTGGCTGCAAGTCTCATCACCTAGGAGAAACCACAGCTGTAGCAGCTCTCCTTCCATCCTTCCACCCCAGGCCTGCAATGAGGAAGACCACAATTCTAACACCTACTGCTGAAGCATTTTCTACAGCTCTGGCTGTGGATGTCCCTAACCCCTCCAGAGCAGATGCTCTAGTCTCTGGCCCAAGACTAAAATGCTTGCACAGCTATGCAAGTTGCCAAAGCATGACTGACTTTGTACAAGCCCAAATTAGAAACAGTGTCCTGTTCTTGGTCCTGAATCTGAGAAAATGCCTGCAGCTTTTCCCAGTGTCTTTCCCTCATAGTGTCTTCAAGCCTCATTCCAAGTTAGCTCTAGGGTTTGGGAGAAACAAAATGCTCTCTCTCGGCCTCAGTTGCTAGGATCCCTAGTGGAAACGTGAGTCACAGAGGGTGACTCTCTGCCTCTCTCATGTACTGGGACTTCACTCAAATTTTACGAGACAGACACTGTCACAGGGGCTGTTTGCCCACATTGTCATCCTCAGGATCTGGGGTGTCCTTCATGATTCTGGTGGATTCCTGTTTTCCTTCTTGAATTAAGGAACACAGAGTTTAACTTTGTGCACTATCATGCTATTTCCAAGTAGCTGAGGGATGCTATAAGCCTCTAATCTGCCATTTTGGAAAAAAAATTAAAAACCATTTTGTTTATAAATTGTAATTTTTTAAAGTTTTACTTTGAAATAAAAAGTTGCAAAAATAGTTCAAGAGATGTCCTTGTACTTTTCATCTAAAATTTTTCAAATATTTTCCACCATACTTTCCATATCATTCTCTCTCGATTTCTCTCTCTTGTTCGTTTTCTCTCAATTTATTTATAATTGTTAAGTTGGTTTATTTTGATCCTGTAGTTTTTGCTCTTGATGTGGGAGAAGAATCACAATCAGCATTAACTTGATCTCCTACGTTTAGGAACTGGAAGTTTTGTAGTTGGGGGAAGCAGGTAGGGAATGAGAAAAACAAATATCCATAGGACCAGGAGCTAAGCTCTCTGCTTTAAATATTTGTTGACTCATCTTGTCTTCAGAATAACAGAAAATTATGTATTATGAGTTCCAGTTTTAAGAAAGAGAAAAACAGAGGCTTAATAACAAAGCTTGCTCACATAGGCATGGGGTCCACATAACTATGAAGCCAGGATCCTAAACCATATTCTTTTCTTTCCTCTACAACACACTGCCTGGAGCATCTCAAGACATACCCCAACATACCCCATCTGGCAGTTGCTGAGCCTCTTCATATCATTAGAGTGGGATGTAAATAAATTAGAATAGCTGTGCTTTTTCCATCAGCAATTAATTAGGCAAGTCACACCTGCCTAAGGTTCATTTGTAAATATATTCTGATTCCTTTCTGGGTTTTATACCTGTCTCTTTGGGCAATTAACAAACTCAGCTGAATTTCCTATGACTCACCTCAAAATGCCATATGCTCACAATGGTTCGTGTATAGAAAAAGCAGCTGAGACCTCAAGGAAAACATAAGCAAACATTACATATACAAACACTTCTGCTGGGCACATATGCCCAGGATTTATTGTCTCTTAGGTGGCTTTCATTACTTCTTAAAAGAAATAAGCTAAACTAAACTAATTTCTGGAGATGTTTACATTCAGACCAAAATTTCTACATCCAAAGAATACATTTTATTATCAGAGAATGAATGAGTCAGAGATGTTGTAACCTTCAGGATCCTAAGTAAAGGACAACATATCTAGCTAATGTGTCAAGAACAAAATCATTACCTAGTGTTTGGAATGCCACCAGTTTATCAGATAAGAACTTAACTGGGGCTCTAACTCCACAAAACAAAGAGTTTATGACCCTAAGCCTCCTTTATTCCCCAATTGTCCCACTCCCTTTTCATACACACCCTGCACATTGGGTCAGTTCGCACACTGACTATCTCAGCTCCATCAGACCTGTTGATCACTGCTGGGGAAAAGTACCCATCCACATAGGTTGAAGCCACAGAAATCCATAGTCTTCCTTACCACTGATCCTTTAACCTCTCTCTGTCACTCTTTGCTCTATCACTGGTCAGTTTTTTCTTCCATTCCCTTTAATGGCTGTTCCTCCTTTATTATTTCCCTCAAATCCTTCTCCTAATCTATTTCCCATCAGCAGAAGACCTCATAATGCTCTGTGCAAAAATAAATAAATAATCAAGGATATGGGGGATAACATCATTCTACCTCTTGCTCATGGATAGAATCATGACTAATCTATTCGGACCCCCTTCTAGCTTCTTTTAGATACTTCATCAGTTGTTACCAGTGTTGGCTGCACTTCCAGTCTCTTTTATCTCAAGACTGGCTTCTGCTCCAGACAGATATTTAAGGAGTTTGCTCAAATACTGCTGTCTGTAAACACAACAAGTGAAAAATCAACAACAAGCAGCATATACATCCCTCAATCCTGAATACTCTAATTATTGTCCAAATGGTCTATTTCCCTTAACAATCAGGTTTCTTCAAAAAAAACAAAACCAAAACAAAAGCTATAGACATTGTCTTGTTTCCCACCAGCCAAACCCCTCTAGCCAAAGGAATGAATCATTACTTCTTCTGCATCCTCACCTTGGTTGGCCTTGTTATAATATTTGATCATTTTATTTACATTGTAGAATAAACTGAAAATAATTCTCTATACCCTTCTCCTATGTATACTTATATTTAGAAGTAAATACATAAGTAAAAGAGAATTTAATGAAACTGTTTTTCACCCACCCCAGATGTCTAAGAGAGATACACTCATGGCTAGTGTAGACCAATAATTCTGCATTTCTTGTTTTACAAGGAGGCAGGAAAATATCTTCTAAACTGAAAGGGTATACATTATGTCTATGAGACTGAACTGTGCTGTCCTGAACAAAATGAAAAAACAAAGATCGCCTTAATAAAGTGTGCTGGCTTCCTCATAGTGAAAAAAATCAACTACTTGTTGATGGAGAGAATGAGTGAGAATTGGAGCATCTATCTGCCTTCACATATGGGACCAGAGCTGCACTCTTCTCAACTGAACCTTTAGAAAAGTTATTTAGCATCTATTAAAGACTTACATGATCATATGTGGAAGATACAGAAGGGGGTAAGGGAATAGAACTTCCTGCTCATGTAGGAAGGGTTGGAATTTTCTGAAGAAGAGAGCAGCTACTGGATACGAGGGCTTGAGTGTAGGAGGTCTGAGAGAAAATTGAAAAACTTAAGAAGTGGGAAGCCCCATTCCCACCAGCCCCCACGTGCACAGACTGTACCACTCTGAGACCTATGTGACCCGTTGGAAAAATAGCAACCTATATTTCCAGCATAGTCCAATGCTTTGTCTGGTGAAAACAAACCAGGAGTTACTAAGAATCGGAAAAAGGGAGATTAATTGTTGTATGCTCACCTTGCCAGGGGGTTGGAAGATGGCCGTGCTGGTAGATACTGATTGGTCTCTGGAGTTGGCCCACTCAGTGATATAACAATGCCAGGCTGGCAGCAGACGTGAAGACTCCCTGTGTGTGAAACCTGACTCCCTATTGTGTAGGTTAGCAAGTTACAGAAAAGGAGAGGCCCTGCCAAACTTGCATTTGTCTCTAATTCAAGTCCTGATTGCTCCATAAGTTCCAAATAGAAATGCATTACCCAACTCCAGGCTGTTCTCTTATCTCACACTCTTAAAACTTCAAAAGTTACCCATTTAAGAAACTTGCCTTCCCACTGCAACATAGTTCCTCCTGCTAAATTTAGAGATTTGAAAAATGACACCATCATCTACTGATTACCCATGGATGTTATCTGCCATTCTTCCTCTTTTCTTGCTCAAATATTTTTCATATATTTATTCTTAGAATTCCCCATTATACTCACTATTTTATGTCCATACTATTACAAAAATCACTTCGTGTTTTCCTTGCCTCTCTCTCTAGTCTTCTAGGCCTCCATCCTATCCTGCCTACTGATGGAAGAGTCACATTTCTAAAACCCAAAACCCTTTAAAGATTAGCCACTGACTATAGGATGAAACAAAACTCCTACTTAGCCTGGTCTATAATGCCCTCCAAGATCCGTCCCCTATCTATCTCTCCAATGTCACTTCCTTCAACTCTCTTCCTTGCCCACTTTACTCCAGTCACCCTCGCTTCTTTTCCAATTCGGAAACACACCAAACTCATTCCTGCTACATGGCCTCCTCACATGCTACTGAGCTAGGGAGATGTTGGCTCACTTCCTCTAACCCTCTTCCTTGAACTCCACCCTACTTCACCCACCTTCTCAAATGGCAAATTCTTGTGGTTGGGGTATTGGCTTAAATGTCTTTTCAAAGAGGTCATCCTGTTCTAAATGATTTTCCACTACACTCTACCGTATTCTTTATTACTATAACCCACTTTTTTTCCTATGGCTACTATCACATTATGTGAATATTTACTTAATTGTTAACTGGACTGTTTATCGTCTGTCTCCCATTAGCTCCAAAAAGTCAAAAAATCAGAAACTCTCTATAAATATTTTAGTCCCTGGTACCTAGTAGATGCCAGTACAAATTGGTTGAATGAATGCCATATAAACTAATGAATGAATGCAGGCTATGAGATGTTCACAGCTGCCTTACATCAGTGGACCTTTACTCACTATGACTCCTCAGCCTAGCGAAGGCCCTTTGTCTACTCCACCATACTGGGAAACACCTACCCATACAGCTTCCATCCCTTAGTGCTGGCATCATTTGCTCTTTTAAGTCTTATCTGACTTCCTCCTTTCACTCCTAGGTATATTTTTAAGCTCCCTTCTTTATACTTCATCTCTCATTTGCTTCTATTGTAGTGCTTACAACACTTACACATTCTATTTGTTTGTATATTTCCTCCTAAGAAAATCATTAATTCTTTAAGGATGAGGACTATCTTAGTCATCACTGTACCCCTAGTATCTAGCCCAGTGCCTGACACTAAAGTTATTTTTAAATTAGCAAATAAATGGCTGAATGAGACATGCTTATGACTCTATTTTCTCTTGTAGCACACGAAACATTTCACTGTAGAAATTATTGACAATCTTATCTGTGCACATCACCATCCATTAACCGGGGTTCTGGGATATACAGCAGTGCAACATACAGGTTAATACTTAGTAAATTACATCCCTTCCAAAAGGCAAGACATGCCAGACTGCACAGAGAAAAGGAAAGACACCATGAAGAGAGGTCAGTAGTAGTAGGTCCATTAAGTTTGCAAAATACTGCGCAAAACTAAGCACCAATGGTCCACGACCTTAGTAGGGTAAAACGATAGTTTCAGAAGTCACACTGACAGTGTTGAATATAGAGATGGTCAAGCAAGGTGGAGTCAGAGGAATTATTCCTTTTAGATTGTCTATACCTGAATATGAGGAGCATCACATTTAAACCTTAAGACCATTTAAACCACATTAAGCACTAAAGGGCAAGCAGGATTTTGCACTGGCAGTTATTTAACTTTCAATGCCCTTGCCTCTAGTCAAATTGTCCTTAAATAATCTGTCAATGAAATGATTATCTCTCCTGATAGTGGACGGACCATTTATATTTAGTTATTAACATGACAATGCATAATATTGAGGCTTACACAGCCACCTTAGAATGAAGTTAGTTCATTTTTTTCTTCAAAGTATGACTCTCCCTGACATGTTTTGCCTCAGTTGATAATGTTATTTGGGTATTTGCATAATTATGGAAAAGCCAAGCACTTTGTCATATATTATTTTCCTGATCCCCACAGCCACCCTAAGAATAAGACATGAAAAATAGTCATTAAATAGACCCTTCCACTTCTAGCAACATGGTAAATGAGATACCCTCATTCAACCTTCCCACAGAACCAACTGAAATGCTCGATAAAATACAAAAACAAAACAAAACAAAACAAAATCACTATGCTGGCCTAAGAAGGAAAATGTGCTATACTCCAAAGTAAAGTAAAACCAAAAATTTGGGGAATAAGTGACTATTGAAGTCATCTTTGAACCTGAGAGTTTCCTGCCAACCCCTAGAGAATTTGAGTTTTGGTTTGACAACTCCACAGGTCACAGGAAATAGGAGAAACAGCCTAAAGCTTGGCCATAGTGGGAAATTTAATAGACCACTGCAAAAGGCTGGTACTCAAAAAAGCCTCACACATAATACAAAAGTAAACCAGAAACAAAACACTTTTGCAAAGGGAATGGCAAGAAAAATTACTGGACTTGACTCTAGTGCTACTCTGGGAAAGTATCCATGTATATCCCCATGCTGGTGTTCAGTACAAATGCACACTACTAATGTGGTTTGATAGCCATGAAGTAAATAATTTAACTTCAACTGGACTTGTGTTGAGCATGCTGCGGGATGACTAGCAGAAGAAATTCTCTCAGGAATACAACTTAACCCGTTATAAAGTGTTCCCCCAGATGCAGTTCCAAATAGTCACCTTACAATCAATATTCATAAAGCATACTAGTAATGCATTATTACAAATAAAAACTAGCCGAAACAACTGACATTAAAAATAGACCTCCAAAGACATACTGTAATTGGAAATAGATTTACCAGGTATGTACTGGTCCCTTCAAAATTTAAAGCATAAATATTAATATCAAATTGCCCTTTAAGGTGTTTAAGGTAAAGAAAATCACTACATAATGATCAATGTTTCAATTCATTAGAAAAATATAATATAATAATTCTAAATTTATATGTACCTAACATCATAGTCTCAAAATAGGTAAAGAAAAACTGTTAACTAAACAAGAAAAAATTATCAAATCTATTGTTGTAGTGGAAGATTTAACACAATTCTCTCAAACTGACAGATTAAGCAGTCAGAAAAAGAAGTCAATAAAGATATAGAAGATTCAAACAGCACAGATTCACCTAAATCAGCTCTATGGAACAATGCACCCAATAGTTGGAAAGTACACATTCCTTTCACGCACACGAGATATTTACAAAAATTAGCCGTACACTAAGCCATAAAGATAGCCTTAACAAGTATCAAAGGATGGGTAACAGGGAGATGACATTCTCTCTTTATGATAAAATTAATTTACAATCAACATGAAATAGATAACCTGAAAAACTTCACATACTTGAAAATTTTAAAGAAAATATTGAACAATTCATGGGTTAAAAAATGAACAATAATGCATATTAGAAAAAAATAGTACTGACAGAAAATGAAAATATCACACAGAAAAGCCAGTGGTATAGAGGTAAAGTGTCATTTAAAGGGAAATAAATTCTCTGAATTTTTTTTTTTTTTTTTTTTTTGAGACAGAGTCTCGCTTCATCACCCAGACTGGAGTGCAGTGGTGCACTTTCAGCTCAGTGCAACCTTCACCTCCTAAGTTGAAGCAATTCTCCTGACTCAGCCTCCCAAGTATCTGGGATTACAGGCACCCACCACCATGCTCAATTAATTTTTTATATATATATTTTTAATATAGACAGGGTTTCACCATTTTGGTCAGCCTCGTCTCGAACCCCTGACCTCTGGTGATCCACCTGCTTCAGCCTCCCAAAGTGCTGGGATTATAGTAATGAGCCACTGCACCCAGCCTCTCTGAAATTTTTATATCAGAAAAGAATAAGGTATGAATAAACAACATTAAGAATGAAAATAAAGACATAATTACACAAGCTGAAGAACTTGAACAGCATATAGTCAAGGTTAAAACTTAGATTAAATAGAAACATTACAGAAAAAATAAGGACAACTTGTCAAACTTGTTTCAAAAATAAATAAGAGAACCAGAAAGCATTATTTAATCAATAATGAATCTGAATTAACAGGTTAAATAGTTTCTCACAAGAAAGCACCAGAACTATAGAGGCAAATTCTCCCAAACATACAAGGAAGAGCTAATTCTAATGTTATTAATGTTACACAAACTCTTCAGAGAATTTAAAAATAAAAGAATGTTATATCACTTCATTTTAAGGGAAAAGCAAAACCTTGATACTAAAAGCAGACAATGACAGCAAAAGAAAGAAAATTATAAGCCTCTCACAACCGTGAATATATATGCAAATCCTAAACAAAGTAAAAGCAAATTTAATCAAGTAATGTATAAAACAGATAATATATGATGATAAATGGATTTATTCCAGAACTGCATGCACAGTTTAATATTATAAAATCAATTAATGTGATTATCTCAATAGCAGATTAAAGGAGAAAAAACTATCTGATAATTACAATAGATGTGGGAAGAAGTATCTAATAAAATTCAACATCCATTCATGTTAAAAATCTTCTAGCAAATGGGGAATAGAAAGGCACATCCTTAACTTCATAAATGAATACACACACACATACACATACACACACACACACACACACACACCCCTTCAGTAAATGTCATACTTAATGGTAATATGTTAAGAGCATTTCTTTGAAGATCAGAGACAATACAAAAATACCATCACCACTTCTAATAAGGATTGTTCTGAATCATAAAAAAATAAAGAATATAACAGAAGCAAAGGGGAACAAAACCTGTCAGTTTCAAATGATATATCAACATAAAAAATTCTAAAGTTTTGCAAAAATTCTTTAAATTTTAAAAGTATTCCATTTTAAAATACAAAATAAATATAGAAAAATCCATCACATTTTTCTATACCAGTAGTAATCATTTTTGAAAGAAATTATTAAAGAATATATTATTTGCAATAGCCCACAAGTATATAAATTATTCAAGAATAAAAATATGATGTGAAAGCAAGGTCTTTACACAAAAAAATAAATAAATAAAACTTTATGAAACCAATTGTAGAATCTTACCTAAATAGGAAAATATAACATGTTCTCAAAACCTTGGAGAGGAATATTAGATATCATAGGAATGTCATTTTTTCCCTGATATACATATCATTTCAACAAAATCTCAATGAAAAATCTCAATAGACACTTTGTATTTTTGTTTTAAAAGTAGACAAGCTGATACCAAAATTTGTTTAGAAGTGAAAGAGGCCAAGAATAGTTAAAATACTACCAAAGAGGCCGGGGGTGGTGGCTCATGCCTGTAATCCCAGCACTTTGGGAGGCCAAGGCAGGCAGATCACCTAAGGTCAGGGGTTTGAGACCAGCCTGGCCAACATGGTGAAACTCTGTCTCTACTAAAAACACAAAAATTAGCCAGGCATGGTGACAGGTGCCTGTAATCCCAGCTACTCAGGAGGCTGAGACAGGAGAATCTCTTGAACCCAGGAAGCAAAGGTTGCAGTGAACCAAGATCATGCCATTGCACTCAGCCTGGGTGACAGTGAGACTCTATCTAAAAAAAAAAAAAAAAAACTACCACAGAGGCAAAACAAAGTACAAGACAACAAGACTTCCCCACAAGGTATCAGAATTTATTTAAAGTGACAGACATCAAGCTAGTAAGATATGAGGGCAGAGATGGACAAATAAAACACAAATCAGAACTAAGATAACAGAAACAGACCCACGTCTATAAAAACATGATTTATGTCAGAACTGGTATTACACATCAGTGACCAGAAGGATTCCATATATAACGTGAGAGAAAGACAAACCAATAGCAAAATGTGGGGGTAGGGAGGAGGGAATGAACAGAAACATCACAAAAGAGGAAATCCAAAGGGCTAAAGAAACATTTGAGAAAATGTTCAACCTTATTTATTATCAAAGAAATGCCAACTAAAACTACAGTGAGATACCATCACTACTCATTAGACTGGCAAAAATTAGAAAGTTAGCCAGGATGTAGAGCAACTCTCATTCACAACTGGAAGGAAGTTAACTTTGTATAATGACTTCAGAAACCAGTGCAGTATTCCCTAGTAAAGTTAAATATCTGCCTATTCCTAGGTACTATGATGCCCTTCTAAGTATATACTCAGTTAGGAGAGACTTTTAATCACATCATAGCAGCATCCCTTGCAACAGCAAATATTCGGGAACAACTCGGATGTTATCAAAAGCAGATTGGATAAGTAAATGTCAGTCTGTTCATACAATGCAATATTATATAGCAACGAAGAAAAACTATAGTGATAAATTGTTCCTTTGCTGTTTCTTTGTTTTAATGCCCTTGCTGATAGCAAGACTGTAAGGGGAAAACTGATAATTTAATCAACATATATAAAATTCACCCAGACTCACAAGAAAAATAAACTATGGCCAATTCAGCTACAATGTACATCACAGACCATATAATAATACCACTTCATTCAGATCCATATATCCTAAAAGAAAACCACAAACAGACCTCTACATAGATTCGTGAATTCTAAAGATAAACCCATTGACAATTTCAGCAACTCCTTGGCTTGCAAATCCTGATCAGTCCGTGCCAAAAAAAAAAAAAATCTATGACCAACTCTACCCTTCAAACCTTATAAATACCCTCCCATAACTCCCCTTTGAAAGGCTCAGTGATTCTCCATTTTCTATTGCTGCATCCAGTTAATAACTCTAACATTGTTTGACTACACATCTGGCCCTAGTGGTCTTTGGACCCAAGCTTTATTAATAGCTACACACATCTGTGTGGATGAATGGAAAAAAAAAAAAAAAAAACCTGAGTAAAAGATATATATCAAAGGATAGTACTACATTATGGCTCAAATAATTTAAAACATCAGAGGCAAAATTAAGCTATATAATTTTTAATGAAACATTTAAATGATTAAATCAAAAAACAGACAAAAAAGGAAATAACAAAATATTCTGAAGAGAAGAGAAGGATAATGAGACCTGGGAGAGACACACTAGTGGCAATATTCTACTTTATGTTAACATGGATAGTGGGCAAATAGGTATTTATTTTGTTTATGTACTACATAAATTGTTCTGTATATGTAATATGACTCATGATTTTAAAAAAGTACATCCCCAAAAGAGAAAGCAGGGGCTGACTTGGGTAAATGATTTGCCCAATCAAGCTATACAGCTAATTAGGACATAAAACTTTTGATGACAGACATTCGTGTACTGCTGTATTCCCAATGCCCAGAATATTTCATGAAGCAGATTCACAATCAAGTTTGTTGAATAAATGAAGAAACTGGAACCGCAGTACCCATCTATTCTTTTTACTCATGACACTATAATACATGGTCCAGTAGTCTTGGAACTGCATTTGGTGTCCATACAACCATCAAGGACCTTTCCATTTAAATATGAAACTTATATTCTACAGTCTTCCACTTTAAGAATTTCATGGGCCACATCTGGCCCATTCCTATTTTATAAATAAAACTTTATTGGAACACAATTATACCCATTTGTTTATTTACTGTCTATGCCACTTTTATGTGACAAAGCCAGAGCTGAGTAGTTGAAAACGAGATCATCTGGTACATAAAGGCTAAAATATTTGCTATCTGGCCCTTTACAGAAAAAGTTTGTCAATCCCTGCTCTAGTTCATCATTAGTATCAACTCAATCGTCCTCCCAAAGGTAGTCTGTAACTTGCTTCACAGCCCTGGCAAATTCGTTAGCCTCCCAAAGTTTTATTTCCTCATTGTGCATGTTGTTCATGATCCCAAGGGAGTGGTACAGATTCATCATTCATACTGCCTGAAAGGAAACAAACATTGCTGGCAAGTGTTGCTAATTTTCACTCCTAATTTCTCCAATGTTGTTTGGAAAGGATTCTTCCTTTCTCTCACTGCTTCTTTATTTATCTCTCCCTTGCTCTTTATTACCAAGGAAATCTCTGTGCGGAGAGGATATTGTTTTCCTTTTCTTTCTTTACAAAAGCCCTTTTGCTCTCTTGCCACCTAATTCCCACCTCAAGTCATCCCCCTCTGTTTGTGACATCATGATTGGTTGCTATGGAAACAGATGAGCTAGAAACTAGGTTGATTCTAAGTGTTTTGTGGACACTTCCTTTAAGAACAGTATTGATAGCCTGCCTTTATGCAAATCCCTTTGGATGAAAGGATGGAGAGGAAGAAGCTGTAAACAGATGAGAGGCAGGAAATACCCAGTTGCATGTTTATAAATGCTGTGAAGGAATATAGCAAGAGGGGGTGATGCCAGACTGGCAGCCATGGAAACTGAAGTCTTCTTTTTGTTCACAGGACAGCTCATAGCCCTGAAAGTCCTAGTACAAGCTTCCACAATCATCCTACTCAAGAGCACTGCTTCACTCAGGGCTGTCTCAGCCTAACAGGATTCAGTCTCCTGCTCTGAGGGAAAAACAGGAAGGATTAAGACCGAGTACTCAACTGAGATCAGAAAGGAGGACACACGGTCACTTGGCCAAATGGAGATTCACACAGTAGAGCTCAGACGAGTGCTATCAGCACAGCTGAGGAAAACAAGAGTCAGGGTGCGATGGAAAATGTGGTCTTGTCATCTTCAGACCCTCTGACCCGTTTTCTCCTTACCATGAATCTGCTCCTCCACCTCACAGATAAAATCTAGTCAGACAGGAAGAGCATTATTATGGTGGCCTGAAGAAAGTCAAGAGACCCACTGATTACTGAATCCTCTGAAGTGGGGTCACCTCCACTATGACTGACCTCTGGGCTTCTCAGAGGAGGAGAAAGATGCTCAAATTATCAAGTGGCAGAGCAGGCATGAGAGCCAGGGCCATCAGGCTTCTAAACCCACTCCATTCACTCCTGCGTTTGATGGCTTTTGCCTGTCCACCCACAGCATGAGTGGGTGTGGTTCTTTAGTGTAAGCTGTGTGTGAGAGAAAGAGGAGGAATACAACAAAAAATGAATCAAGCACAGCTGAAACTTCTAAGGAATCATTTGGGGCCTCTGGAAGAGCCTTTCACTCCAAGATGAGTTGGGACTTATTTCAACTCGGAAACAGAGTTTCAGTCATTAAGACAGGACACTTCTCCCCTGTAATTTCTTCTAAACCTTTTACACTACTGTAATGGGACCCTGTTGGCATCCTTCATGGGTCTATCTTTGGTAGACAAGCTGGGAATAAAGAAATAGGTAAGGGATAAAAGGAAATTCATTTGTCCAAACAAATATTAGACACATTTGGATTCATCTGAATAACATGAATGAGATAGTGCTTTAGTCTTTAACTTGGTGTGCTAAATATAGATAAGGATTTTTTCCTGAGAGCTTTAGGCTGAAGTAGGATGTTTTGTAATGCTTGCTATTTCCTCCCCTCTGGTATCTTCTGAAACTACAAATGGGAAAGGCTATATCCTTCTCTTTGACCAGTGCCACTTTGGAGGTAAATGCTAGCTATAGTATTCCCACGTGAAATAAAAGGAAGGTAGAGTACTAATATTTTATTGAGCATCTACTGTGTGCCTAGCACTGTGTTTTATATACATCCTTTTTTTTTTTTTTTTTTTTTTTTTTTTTGAGACAGAGTCTCACTCTGTCGCCCAGGCTGGAGTGCAGTGGTGCAATCTCGGGTCACTACAACCTCTGCCTCCTGGGTTCAAGCAATTCTTCTGCCTCAGCCTCCCAAAGAGCTGAGACAGGTGCCCACCACCACACTCGGCTAATTTTTTTTGTACTATTAGTAGAGACAGGGTTTCACCATGTTAGTCAGGCTGGTCTCAAACTCCTAACCTTGTGATCGGCCTGCCTTGGCTTCCAAAGTGCTGGGATTGCAAGCATGAGTCACCACGCTTGGCCACACCATTTTTTTAAGCTTTACAATAGTCATATGTGAAAATACTACCAGTATTTCATTTTACAGATGATGAAACTGAGGCTTAAAGAGGTTGCCCAACAGTCAATACCTTTAGAAGTCTACCTAGCTACTGTGAGAGAAAGCCCAAATGTAAGTGCAGATCAGAGTGACTCCAAAACCTATACCTGAGCTATAACTCTTGACATTACAATTCAGTAGCTTGCCTATCCATTTGAGTTTCACCCTTCAAAAGCCTTTCAGGTTATCCTGGATGTTAAAGTGGCATTGTATAAAACGGGCAATTACATTTCAGCTTGCAATAACCAAGGAGGGTGGAGTGAAAGATTATGTGTATGAGTATTTAACAAGCACCCTCTCTTTATGCTGTGTTAGGAAAATATACCTTACCTCATTAATCCTCACCACAACCTTATGAAGGTGGGAATATTCTCCCTATTTACAGATAAGGAAACTGATAAGGAATACTATAATATAGATATATATAATACAATACAGATATATATAATATAATATAATACAGATAAGGAAACTAAATAGTTTAAGCCACTTTCCAAAATTCAGAAAATCCAGATTTCCAATCCAAGTCTTATGACAAGCCCATGTTTTACAACTCTATCAAAATGCCTTATTTCCTGGAAAGCATGCCCTGGAAAACATGACTTTCCATGGAATTCACAACAAGAAAAGACAGAGCCTGAAGGTTAGCTCTCACTTCCTACACGGCTGGTTTCTGAGTGAGGTGCTCAGGGTCAAAGGGGCTTCCTACGGGGGGGAAGCAACGTCTCAGGAAAGCCAGTCGCTGTTATGAGTGGGAGCTCCAATTCATTCCTGAGTGAAGGGTTCCTCTTGGGCTAAGAACCAGAGGTGGTGATAATGATGCCTCCCAGGGTATTCTTCAATAAATTAAGCCTAGGTCCTTCAAAAATGTCTGTGCAAAGAGACTCATCATAGAGGAAGGGGCCATGGAACTTCTCCAATTGGTTCCTGCTCCTTAAATTTCATCCTTCTTTTGGATATCAAGCAGGAATTCACTGTGCTGCCATAACCAGGCTGGCCGTGGGGACGCTGTGCCCTTTTTTAATGTGGATTCATTCCCAGCTCCTGTCTTGACTCCCCTGGCATAGACCAGGCTGACACTCTAAAGCAAGATCTTACTAGCCAGAAAAAATAAACAGAACTAGGCGAATTAAGTAGCATGCAATAGGCTATCTTGGTTTAGGTGTGGTAATTCCTCTTTGGCCAAAGATCTCTCTCAGAGAGGAAGGCCATTTCCATGAATAGCTCCTACCCATCCTACCTATATCCAGGAGAGGTCAGATCCTTCTGCTAGACTCCCCAAATACCCTTGGGCATATCCAAACTTCAAAGATAGACTATAAGCACCAGGAGGGAGAGAAGGAATGATACGTGTTTACTACACATTCAGATAGCCTCAATAAGCAGAATCCACTGGCAGCAAGGATCTAGGTGTTTGTGATTCTGATATCACCCATCTCATTTAGTAGGGCTCATCATCTAACTTGTGTGTGGGTGCCTTCCAACCCTGTCTCTAATTCTTTGGACCTCAGCTCTAAAAATGCTAAATGCCTGCTCTCACTTAATGAACAATACAGGGTTGAAAAAGCCTAGCTCTTCTGACCGGCTCTGAACTAAAGATAATCTTGCTTCATTAAAAACCCCATCAGCTTTATCTCTAAAGTTATTCCAAGAAAGTGCTTGAGCGTTTCATAATTAACATGTGGCAGCAGGTGCTATGAACAAAGCAGGGACAATTATAATAACTTGAAGTCAATAATTCATAAATGATAATGTATTATTAATCAATTATTGGGGTCTGAACAACAGTTAATGAGATTAAGCTGATTGCCAGACTGAACTGTTGGATACATATTGATTTAATCAGAGTGCTTAATTAAACTATGTAAGTTGCCCAGCAAATCATTACATCACAGATTCCTTCAAAGGAAGACAGTTTCTATTTCGTTTTTCATTGTGAGTTAGAAATTGTTATTGATTGAAAAGAAATTAAGATAAGGATTCTTGCTTTTCATAACAACTTAAGAAACTGCCAAAGCATCTGGCTACATTTCTTTTTAATCATAAGGAATAAATGCTGCTTGCGTAAGTGTGCTTAGACTGCAATTTGGTATGTGGGAATTCTTTTGTTTTTTTCTAAAGAGTTCAGAATCTGAATAAACAAGACTACATTATATACCTAAACAAAGAAGATAGTCCCTTACAACCCTCCATTTTAAAGACGAAGAAAATCGACCTCAAAGAAATAAGTCCTGCAAAATATTGAGATAATCCATGATTCAAATTCAGTTGTCCCCCACTTCTTTCCATGACTAAAGTGTTCCCAAAACCTCAAATGAAGCTTCCATCTGCTGAAAACCAGAGAAGCATATCCATTTTACTCTATGGGTTTCCAATAGCATCTTCCAGAAGTTGAAAGCTGCTTCTCCAGCAGCTTAAAGTTTTTAGAATCACTCATTATTTACAACGACACATACATCCTTTTCTTTTGACATGCAGGTCCTCCTTTCACTTGTCATGTTGCTAATGATGGGAGTTATTATTGTTGAACATTGAACAAAATGTTTTTTGCTCAGTGTTTCAGCCCGATGATCCTGCCTGAGGGGAGACAGTGACAGCTCTGTTGAAGCATCCTGGGGTACAGAGAGCCCTGCTGGTCTTTCTAATTAGGGCTTTACCCTGTCAGTTTCATGAATAGCCACTTCCTAATGGGATGTGCATCACTACATGTTGAGAATGCCCTTGCCCTATAAAATTCTGGGATGTCAAAATCCACAGCTGCCACCTGGACTCGTTGTTCAATGAGCCACAGAAAATCAGCTGCAGGGAAGATACACATAGGACACTGGGGTAACACCAATTCCCTCTGAGCTGCAGCATGCAAGCTCTTAATGCAATCATCTGTTACCGGGAAAGGCAACAATGCGCACAGTTGCTTAAGGGGAGAACTCGATCACTCGATCATTACCAAGGTGGCTCATAGACATACATTTTAATTATCACATTTGGGGCAGTTAATATGCCCAGTAACTCAGCTCATAACCTGTGTTCTTGAATCTCTCTTGTGAGGGGAATCAGTGAAGTGAGCTCCCAGCTACTGCCTCGAGAGGCTCCTATTGACAATCGCCTGTCTGGCCAAACAACTTCCTTTCTACAACTTTGTTTGGGGGAATGACAGTAGGAAAACACCACCAACAAATTGGAAATTGCCACATCATTCACATCATTTTTCCTCTACTAAATCCAATCACTACTTTCAAGAAGAAAGGAGTGGTAGTTCAATATAATCTCAGCATTCTGTAATCTGGCTTGAATGTGACTAAGTTTTGTTTTGGGGTGGGGGGAAGTCCCTGTGGCCATAATCACTCATCACTAACAGAGAAATGAAGAATCCCACCAGATCATGAACATTCATTGTGGAAAAATAGCTAGATTCATCTCCGGGTTCTACTACCTCACTCTATCCTGGTTTCTGAGAGCGTGGGGAACATCGATCAGCTATGCTGAGAACTATTCACTGTCCCAATTACTCTAATTACAGCCGCCCTATATGTTACAATTTAGAAGTTCCATCTTGGGACTGAGAGAATTTCCACCAGCTGCAAGGGAACAAGCTCCTTCCACAGCTGAAGGTACCCCAAGCAAGCTTCACAGATCAGAACAGCTGGGTGTGGTGTATCAAATAACTCATCTTTTTTGAGGTTTCTGGTGTTGATGTTGGATACAGGTGACTAAAATCACACACAGGAGGTGCCTCTGGGTAAATTAGTCATCTGACAAGCAAAAAAATAAAAATAAAAATCACACTGTTCTGTTGATATTCATGATGTCAAAAAAAAAAAAAAAAATAGGCAAGAAACCCTGGAGAAAATCCAGGTTTTGGTTGGAATCTTAATTCAGAAACTCCAAAATATTTCTTCACTAAAATTCTTACTGTCTGCTAAGGAAAAAAGTTATTCCAAAAATCATAAAAGAAAGCATATTGTTTTCAGCAGGAATAATGTCAACTCTAAACATAGAATAGCAGATACGCTATTTCAAATTACAAACAGACCCTCAAATATTATCCATTATAGCAAACAAAAAATAGACTTTCATTTTTCTTTCTAATGGAAAAAAAGTAGCATGTAAAGTGGAAAGATCAAGGAGGTAAGAACTTCCATTTTTTGCAGAATAATAGACTAAATATTCTGAACAATCTGCCAAAGGAAACAACAAAAATGTTGACTTTTTTTTCAAAAGTCATTTTTGATGTATTGCTGAATTGGTCTGAAAGAATAAATCTGTAAGTGCCAAGAACAAAGTGAAACAAAAAGAAAACCTGGAAAATAAGCAAGCGTCAAAGCATGTTTCTCCCCCTGAAGGTTTCAACCAAGCCTTGGAGACCTTGAGCTTCTGCTTTGAAGGCTGCATGGGACACAGGGAACCAGGAGTGAAGCATGGGGCTCACCCATGGCAGGGCATCCAGTAGGAAAGCCCTGCATAAAGCTAAGTGCCCAAAGGTCTTTACTCTTAATTCACAGAAGGGGAAAGCAGGAACAGTTTTTTATGTCAAATTTTCCCTAGGAATTTATAATGATAAGCAAATCCTCACATACGTTTGAATTTCTGATCCACATGTCATCCCAAAAATCCATAGTAGAAAATATGGTCTTCCCAGTTTGCTAGAACTCTCAGTTGACTAACAGAAGCAAATACAAATGCTTTTGCCAGGCCAACTTCTGTAGCCCCAGGCTTTAGGCTGGCCCTCACGGCTCCATGCCCTAGCGGACCCACAGTCCAACTCTGTCTCAGTAAAGGTGCTCAGACCCTGAGAACACAGGCTCCAAGCCAGTCTCCAGAGATCGAGTGAAGAGGTCCATCCCAGGGACCCCCTGCACTAGGCTGACCCTTGGAGACCTAAGATTCAGGGGCACCCCCAGCAGATCCTAGCTTCAGGCTCCCCTCAGTGAATTCAGGCACAGACCCACTCACCTGCTGACCCTGGAACTAGCCACTTGCCCAAGGACTCCAACAGGAAGTCTGCCTGTGGATCATGCCAAATGCCCCCCAAGAATTTCTGGATCAATGAAATGAAGAGTTGCTTAAAATTGACAAACCTTTAGCTAAACTAAGTAAGAGAAAAAGAGAGGAGGTTTAAATAAAATTATAAACAAGAGGCATTACAACTGATACCACAGAAATACAAAAGATCATAAGAGACTACTATGAACAATTATGTGGCAACATTTTAGATAACCCAAAGAAATGAATAAATTCCTAGAAACATACACCTACCAAGACTGAATCATGAAGAAACAGAAAGTATTAACAGAAGACCAATAACAAGTAAGGAGATTGAATCTGTAGTCAAAAAACTCCCAACAAAGAGAAGCTCAGGATCTGATGGTTTCACTGTTAAATTCTACCAAATATTTAAAAAATTAACTCCAGTCCTTCTCTAACTCTCCCAGAAAATTGATGGCAAGGAAACATTTACAAGCTAATTTTACAAGGCCAGCTTTACCGAAGCTAGATAAGGATATTATAAGAAAAGAAAATTACAGGCCAATATATTTGATAAACATAGATACAAAAATTCCCAACAGAATACTAGCAAATAAAATCCAAGAGCGCGTTAAAAGATCATACACCATGATCAAGTGGGATTTATCCCTAGACTGCAAGGATGTTCAGCATATGCAAATGTGTTACACAACATGAACAATAAATATTATTGTGATATACAACCGTAACAAAATGAAGGATAAAAATCATACGATCATTGTAACAGATGCAGAAAATGCCACAAAATTCAACATGCTTTCATGATAAAAAAAAAAATACTCTCAATAAATTAGTTATAGAAGAAACTTACTGCAACATGATAAAAGCCAAATATGACAAGCCCACAGCTAAATACATACTCAAAGACAAAAAGCTGAAAACTTTTCCTCTGAGATCAGGAGCAAGACAAGGATGCCTACTCTCACCACTTCTATTCAATATAGTACTAGTGGTCCTAGCCAGACCAATTAGGCAAGAAAAAGAAATAAAAGGCATCCTAATTGGAAAGGAAGAAGTAAAAATTTTTCTGTTTGTAGATGATGTGATCTTATATATAGAAAACTCTAAAGACTTTCACACAAAAACTGTTAGAACTAATAAATTTGGTAAAGTTGCAGAATGCAAAATTAACATACAAAAATCAGTAGTGTTTCTATACACTGACAACAAACTATTTGAAAGGAAATTTTAAAAATCTCATTTACGGTAACATAAAAAGAATACTGAGGAATAAATTTAACCAAGGAGGTGAAAGAGCTCTACACTACAAACTATAAAACATTGAAAAATAAATTGAAGAAGACACAAATAAATGAAAAGATATCCCATGTTCATAGGTTAAAATAATGAATATTGTTAAAATTGCCATATTATCCAAAGCAATCTACAGACCCAATGCAATCTATATCAAAATTCCAATGATACTTTTCACAGAAATAAGTAAAACAATTCTAAAATTTATATGAAAGCACCAAAGATCCCAAATAGCCAAAACAATCTCGAGAAAAATAAAGAACAAAGCTAGAGACATCACAATACCTGATTTTAAAATATACTGCAAAGCTGTAGTAACCAACTCAGCATGGTACTGTCATAAAAATGGACTTACAGACCAATGGAACAGAATAAGGAGCCAGAAATAAATCCATGCATGTATGTTCAATTGATCTTTGACACAGGTGTCAAGAATACACAATGGGGAAAGGACAGTCTCTTAATATACATTTTTGAGAAAACTAAATAAACAGATGCAGAAGAATGAAATCAATCCCTTATCTTACACCACATACAAAAATCAACTCAAAGTGAATTTAAAACATAAATGTAAGACCTAAAACCATCAAATACCTAGAAGAAATATTATGGACTGGGTGGCTTAAACAGCAGAAATTTATTTTATCGGTTTTGGAAGCTGGAAGTCTGATAGCAGAGTGCCAGCAAGGTTGGGTTCTGCAGAGGGCTCTCTTCCTGGCTTGCAGATGGCCACACTTTCTCTTGGTGCCCTCACGTGGCAGAGAGAAAGGGAGTAATCTCTCTTGTGTCTCTTTTTATAAGAACACGAATATCATCAGGGCCCCACCCATATGACCTTGTTTAACCTTAATTACTTCCTTACTTCAAATACAATCACATTGGGGGTTAGGGTTTCAACTTAAGAATTCTAGGTGAGAAACTGACCTAATTTCATACATAGGAATTCATTATAGAGTGATGAAAAATGAGTAACTCAGATGTCAACTCAAACATGTTAACATAGTTTAATCTTTAAAATATATTTAATAAGAAGCAATTATAAATAGAATTATATAATGCTTCTGTTTATGTAAATCTGAAACAGGCAAACTCAATAGGTTGTCAGAGATATATAAATATGTGATTTAAAAGTATAAAGAATAGCAAAAGACCATTTAGCACAGAATTCAGGATGGTAGTTACTCTGAGGCAGTAAGAGTGGAGGCCATTGAGCAAATTGTTATGGGGACTAAAATATAGGTAAATGTCATATTTCTTAAATTAGATTGTATATACATAAATGTCCATTTTATTACTGTTTTTTAATCTAGGTCTATGTGTTATATAAATTATTTTATAAGGTACTAAAAACAAAACTATTTGTCTGATTAGAAAAGACCTAATTTTTTTTTAAGACAGGATCTCACTATACTGTACAGACTAGACTCAAATTCCTAGGCCCAAAGTGATCTCCCATCTCAGCCTCTCAAATGGTTGGGACTACAGGCACACACCTATGCTGCTGAGAGAAGACCTAAATTCTGATTTCTCACTCCATATTTAATAGCTATGCAACCACACACACCACTTTTATTCCCTATGTCTTACTTTCATCACCTGTAAAATGGGAAACATTTTTCCTAACACATTATGCTCACAAGTGTAAAAAATAGACTATTAGATTCCATGAAAATTAAGCAAAAACCTAACAAATTTAAAAAGAGGTGAGAGGGAGAAAATGTTCCCATATTTACTAAAATGATCAATAATCAATAAATCTTTGCTAAATGAATGAATCTATGTTTAACAAAGAATAATATTCCTAATATTCAAAGAGCTCCTCATAAATCATTTATAGAACAACAAATCTTCTAACATAATAGACAAATCAGACAAATGATTTTAAAAATAAACAATTTAAAAGGAAGAAATAAAAATAACAAACATTTTAAAATATGGACCACCTGAGTCGTGCCCCCAATAATACAAATTAAAATAACATTAAAATGGTGCATTCTTTTTGGAGGGGGGCAAAAGACTTAAGATTTTTTAAAACTCCCCTCTGACAAAGAATTAATAGCCAGAAGATATAAAGAGCTTAAACAACTCTATAGGAAAAAATTGAATAATCTGATCAAAAACTGAGCAAAAGATTTAAATAGACATTTCTCAAAAGAAGACATACAAATGGCAAACAGATACATGAAAAGGTGCTCAATATCAGTGATCATCAAAGAAATGCAAATCAAAACCACAATGAGATATCATCTTACTCCAGTTAAAATGGCTTTTATCCAAAAGACAGGAAATAACAAATGCTAGTGAGGATGTGGAGAAAAGGGGACCCTTGTACACTGTTGTGGGAATGTAAATTAGTACAACCACTATGGAAAACAGTTTGAAGGTTTCTCAAAAGACTAAAAATTGAGCTATCATATGATCCGGCAATCCCACTGCTGGATATATACTCAAAGGAAAGGAAATCAGTATATCAAAGAGATATTTGCACTCCTATGTTCATTGCAGCACTGTTTTTACAGTAGCTAAGATCTGAACGCAATCTAAGTGTCCCTCAACATAAGAATGGATAAAGAAAATGTGGTTACATATACACAATGGAGTATTATTCAGCCATAAAAAAGAATGAGATTCAGTCATTTGCAAAAACATGGATAGAACTGGAGATCATTATGTTAAATGAAATAAGCCAGACACAGAAAGACAAATATTGCATGTTCTCACTTAATTGTGGGATCTAAAAATCAAATCAATGGAATTCATGGAGATAAAGAGAAGGATGGTTACCAGAGGCTTGGAAAGTAGTAGAGGGTCACGGGGAGGTTGAGATGGTTAATGGGCAAAAAAAAAAAAAAAAAGAGAGAGAGAATAAGACCTACTAGGGCGGAGCAAGATGGCCGAATAGGAACAGCTTCAGTCTCCATCTCCCAGCGCGAGCGACACAGAAGACCGGCGATTTCTGCATTTTCAACTGAGGTACTGGGGACATCTCACTCGGGAGTGCCGGACAATCGGTGCTGGTCAGCTGCTGCAGCCCGACCAGCGAGAGCTGAAGCAGGGCGAGGCATCGCCTCACCTGGGAAGCGCGAGGGGGAAGGGAGTCCCTTTTCCTAGCCAGGGGAACTGAGACACACAACACCTGGAAAATCGGGTAACTCCCACCCCAATACTGCGCTGTAACACCGGCACACCGGAGATTATATCCCACACCTGGCCGGGAGGGTCCCACGCCCACGGAGCCTCTCTCCTTGCTAACACAGCAGTCTGCTGCAATCTAACCGCAAGGCAGCAGCGAGGCTGGGGGAGGGGCACCCACCATCGCTGAGGCTTAAGTAGGTAAATAAAGCCGCTGGGAAGCTCGAACTGGGTGGAGCTCACAGCAGCTCAAGGAAACCTGCCTGTCTCTGTAGACTGCGCCTCTGGGGACAGGGCTCAGCTAAAGGAGCAGAAGCCTGTGAAACGCGAACGACTCTGTCTGACAGCTTTGAAGAGAGCAGTGGATCTCCCAACACGGAGGTTGAGATCTGAGAAGGGGCAGTCTGCCTGCTCAAGTGGGTCACTGACCCCTGAGTAGCCTAACTGGGAGACATCCCCCACTAGGGGCAGTCGGACACCCCACACCTCACAGGGTGGAGTACACCCCTGAGAGGAAGCTTCCAAAGCAAGAATCAGACAGGTGCACTTGCTGTTCAGCAATATTCTATCTTCTGCAACCTCTGCTGCTGATACCCAGGCAAACAGGGTCTGGAGTGGACCTCAAGCAATCTCCAACAGACCTATAGCTGAGGGTCCTGACAGTCAGAAGGAAACCTATCAAACAGGAAGGACACCTAAATCAAAACCCCATCAGTACGTCACCATCATCAAAGACCAGTGACAGATAAAACCACAAAGATGGGGAAAAAGCAGGGCAGAAAAGCTGGAAATTCAAAAAATAAGAGCGCGTCTCCTCCTGCAAAGGAGCACAGCCCATCGCCAGCAACGGATCAAAGCTGGTCAGAGAATGATTTTGATGAGATGAGAGAAGAAGGCTTCAGTCCATCAAACCTCTCAGAGCTAAAGGAGGAATTACGTACCCAGCGCAAAGAAACTAAAAATCTTGAAAAAAGAGTGGAAGAATTGACAGCTAGACTAATTAATGCAGAGAAGGTCATAAACGAAATGACAGAGATGAAAACCATGACACGAGAAATACATGACAAATGCACAAGCTTCAGTAACCGACTAGATCAACTGGAAGAAAGAGTATCAGCGATTGAGGATCAAATGAATGAAATGAAGCGAGAAGAGAAACCAAAAGAAAAAAGAAGAAAAAGAAATGAACAAAGCCTGCAAGAAGTATGGGATTATGTCAAAAGACCAAATCTACGTCTGATTGGGGTGCCTGAAAGTGAGGGGGAAAATGGAACCAAATTGGAAAACACTCTACAGGATATCATCCAGGAGAACTTCCCCAACCTAGCAGGACAGGCCAACATTCAAATTCAGGAAATACAGAGAACGCCACAAAGATACTCCTCCAGAAGAGCAACTCCAAGACACATAATTGCCAGATTCACCAAAGTTGAAATGAAGGAAAAAATCTTAAGGGCAGCCAGAGAGAAAGGTCGGGTTACCCACAAAGGGAAGCCCATCAGACTGACAGCAGATCTCTCGGCAGAAACTCTACAAGCCAGAAGAGAGTGGGGGCCAATATTCAACGTTCTTAAAGAAAAGAATTTTCAACCCAGAATTTCATATCCAGCCAAACTAAGTTTCATAAGTGAAGGAGAAATAAAATTCTTTACAGATAAGCAAATGCTTAGAGATTTTGTCACCACCAGGCCTGCCTTACAAGAGACCCTGAAGGAAGCCCTAAACATGGAAAGGAACAACCGGTACCAGCCACTGCAAAAACATGCCAAAATGTAAAGACCATCGAGCCTAGGAAGAAACTGCATCAACTAATGAGCAAAATAACCAGTTAATATCATAATGGCAGGATCAAGATCACACATAACAATATTAACCTTAAATGTAAATGGACTAAATGCTCCAATTAAAAGACACAGACTGGCAAACTGGATAAAGAGTCAAGACCCATCAGTCTGCTGTCTTCAGGAGACCCATCTCACATGCAGAGACATACATAGGCTCAAAATAAAAGGATGGAGGAAGATCTACCAAGCAAATGGAGAACAAAAAAAAGCAGGGGTTGCAATCCTAGTCTCTGATAAAACAGACTTTAAACCATCAAAGATCAAAAGAGACAAAGAAGGCCATTACATAATGGTAAAGGGATCAATTCAACAGGAAGAGCTAACTATCCTAAATATATATGCACCCAATACAGGAGCACCCAGATTCATAAAGCAAGTCCTTAGAGACTTACAAAGAGACTTAGACTCCCATACAATAATAATGGGAGACTTCAACACTCCACTGTCAACATTAGACAGATCAACGAGACAGAAAGTTAACAAGGATATCCAGGAATTGAACTCATCTCTGCACCAAGCGGACCTAATAGACATCTATAGAACTCTCCACCCCAAGTCAACAGAATATACATTCTTCTCAGCACCACATCACACTTATTCCAAAATTGACCACATAATTGGAAGTAAAGCACTCCTCAGCAAATGTAAAAGAACAGAAATTATAACAAACTGTCTCTCTGACCACAGTGCAATCAAACTAGAACTCAGGACTAAGAAACTCAATCAAAACCGCTCAACTACATGGAAACTGAACAACCTGCTCCTGAATGACTACTGGGTACATAACGAAATGAAAGCAGAAATAAAGATGTTCTTTGAATCCAATGAGAACAAAGATACAACATACCAGAATCTCTGGGACACATTTAAAGCAGTGTGTAGAGGGAAATTTATAGCACTAAGTGCCCACAAGAGAAAGCAGGAAAGATCAAAAATTGACACTCTAACATCACAATTAAAAGAACTAGAGAGGCAAGAGCAAACACATTCAAAAGCTAGCAGAAGGCAAGAAATAACTAAGATCAGAGCAGAACTGAAGGAGATAGAGACACAAAAAACCCTCCAAAAAATCAATGAATCGAGGAGTTGGTTTTTTGAAAAGATCAACAAAATTGACAGACTGCTACCAAGGCTAATAAAGAAGAAAAGAGAGAGGAATCAAATAGACGCAATAAAAAATGATAAAGGGGATATCACCACCGACCCCACAGAAATACAAACTACCATCAGAGAATACTATAAACACCTCTACGCAAATCAACTAGAAAATCTAGAAGAAATGGATAATTTCCTGGACACGTACACTCTCCCAAGACTAAACCAGGAAGAAGTTGAATCCCTGAATAGACCAATAGCAGCCTCTGAAATTGAGGCAACAATTAATAGCCTACCCACCAAAAAAAGCCCAGGACCAGATGGATTCACAGCTGAATTCTACCAGAGGTACAAGGAGGAGCTGGTACCATTCCTTATGAAACTATTCCAATCAATAGAAAAAGAGGGAATCCTCCCTAACTCATTTTATGAGGCCAACATCATCCTGATACCAAAGCCTGGCAGAGACACAACAAAAAAAGAGAATTTTAGACCAATCTCCCTGATGAACATCGATGCAAAAATCCTCAATAAAATACTGGCAAACCGGATTCAGCAGCATATCAAAAAGCTTATCCACCATGATCAAGTGGGCTTCATCCCTGGGATGCAAGGCTGGTTCAACATTCGCAAATCAATAAACGTAATCCAGCATATCAACAGAACCAAAGACAAGAACCACATGATTATCTCAATAGATGCAGAAAAGGCTTTTGACAAAATTCAACAGCCCTTCATGCTAAAAACGCTCAACAAATTCGGTATTGATGGAACGTACCTCAAAATAATAAGAGCTATTTATGACAAACCCACAGCTAATATCATACTGAATGGGCAAAAACTGGAAAAATTCCCTTTGAAAACTGGCACAAGACAGGGATGCCCTCTCTCACCACTCCTATTCAACATAGTGTTGGAAGTTCTGGCTAGGGCAATCAGGCAAGAGAAAGAAATCAAGGGTATTCAGTTAGGAAAAGAAGAAGTCAAATTGTCCCTGTTTGCAGATGACATGATTGTGTATTTAGAAAACCCCATCATCTCAGCCCAAAATCTTCTTAAGCTGATAAGCAACTTCAGCAAAGTCTCAGGATACAAAATTAATGTGCAAAAATCACAAGCATTCTTATACACCAGTAACAGACAAGCAGAGAGCCAAATCAGGAATGAACTTCCATTCACAATTGCTTCAAAGAGAATAAAATACCTAGGAATCCAACTTACAAGGGATGTAAAGGACCTCTTCAAGGAGAACTGCAAACCACTGCTCAGTGAAATCAAAGAGGACACAAACAAATGGAAGAACATACCATGCTCATGGATAGGCAGAATCAATATTGTGAAAATGGCTATACTGCCCAAGGTTATCTATAGATTCAATGCCATCCCCATCAAGCTACCAATGAGTTTCTTCACCGAATTGGAAAAAACTGCTTTAAAGTTCATATGGAACCAAAAAAGAGCCCGTATTGCCAAGACAATCCTAAGTCAAAAGGACAAAGCCGGAGGCGTCACGCTACCTGACTTCAAACTATACTACAAGGCTACAGTAACCAAAACAGCATGGTACTGGTACCAAAACAGAGATATAGACCAATGGAACAGAACGGAGCCTTCAGAAATAATGCCACACATCTACAACCATCTGATCTTTGACAAACCTGACAAAAACAAGAAATGGGGAAAGGATTCCCTATTTAATAAATGGTGCTGGGAAAATTGGCTAGCCATAAGTAGAAAGCTGAAACTGGATCCTTTCCTTACTCCTTATACGAAGATTAATTCAAGATGGATTAGAGACTTAAATGTTAGACCTAATACCATAAAAACCCTAGAAGAAAATCTAGGTAGTACCATTCAGGACATAGGCATGGGCAAGGACTTCATGTCTAAAACACCAAAAGCAACGGCAGCAAAAGCCAAAATTGACAAATGGGATCTCATTAAACTAAAGAGCTTCTGCACAGCAAAAGAAACTACCATCAGAGTGAACAGGCAACCTACAGAATGGGAGAAAATTTTTGCAATCTACTCATCTGACAAAGGGCTAATTTCCAGAATCTACAAGGAACTCAAACAAATATACAAGAAAAAAACAAACAACCCCATCCAAAAGTGGGGAAAGGATATGAACAGACATTTCTCAAAAGAAGACATTCATACAGCCAACAGACACATGAAAAAACGCTCATCATCACTGGCCATCAGAGAAATGCAAATCAAAACCACAATG
>NC_045439.1:96511197-96621570 GCF_002776525.5 Piliocolobus tephrosceles | reverse complement strand
AACAATGAGCTCACTTGGACTCGGGAAGGGGAACATCACACACTGGGGCCTATCATGGGGAGGGGGGAGGGGGGAGGGATTGCATTGGGGAGTTATACCTGATATAAATGATGAATTGATGGGTGCTGACGAGTTGATGGGTGCAGCACACCAACATGGCACATGTATACATATGTAACCTGCACGTTATGCACATGTACCCTAGAACTTAAAGTATAATAAAAAAGTAAAATAAAATAAAATAAAATAAAAAAGACCTACTATTTGATATCCCAATGGGGTGACTATAGTCAATAATAACTTAATTGTATATTTTAAAATAAATAATGTAACTAGATTATTTGTAATTCAAAGCATAAATGTTTGAGGGGATGGATATCCCATTGTCCATGATGTGCTTATTTCACTTTGCATGCCTGTATCAAAACATTTCATGTGTGCCATAAATATATACACCTACTATGTACCCACCAAAAATTTTAAAAATAAAGAAAACTAAATTAAGAAAAATTAAAGGGCCAGGCACGGTGACTCACGCCTGTAATCCCAGCACTTTGGGAGGCCAAGGCGGGTGGATCACAAGGTCAGGAGTTCAAGACCAGCCTGGCCAACATGGTAAAACCCCATCTCTACTAAAAATACAAAAACTAGCTGGGCATGGTGGCACATGCTTGTAATCCCAGCTACTTGGGAGGCTGAGGCAGGAGAATTGCTTGAACTCAGAAGGCAGTGAGCCAAGACCGCACCACTGCACTCCAGCCTGGCAACAGAGCAAGACTCTGTCTCAAATAAATAAATAAATAAACAAATAAATCACTAGTAAGTATAAAAATGCAGAAGACAAATAAAATTGTTGACTGAGCCATGAAGAAAAATAATCTCTTATACTTTGTGGGAGTGTAAAGTGGTAGCACAGGATCTGGTGAGCGTGTTGAGTCTCAGATTAATGGGAAAAGAGATTTGGACTTCCAAAGGAAGTCACAGACTTCAATTGTCAAGAAGGCCAATTTAAGTACATTTTACCTAAATATCAAGGCTCTGTACATATGTATTCATGCGTCACTCTGTGAGTGTGCATGTGTGTGTGCATGCATCTGTATATTAAAGGATAAATTTAAAACTATTAACAGTAATTGTCTGAGGAGTAGTAATAGGAGGAATGCAGAGTTATTTTCATATTTCTAACTCTAATTTATACATTTGTTAGACAAGGATGACATGTTGGCACTTTTTAGCTTAATTTTTTAATTTTAGACATGAAATATAAAAATAGTTGGAGACAGAAAATAATATGACACACACCCATATTTAAAGTCATTAACATTTTTCCAGATTTTCTTTAGAACTCTTTTTCTTTAAGAAATACAAACTCCCCAATAGATGAGATTTAGGTTTCATTTTGCTTTCCCTTTCTCCTTCCTCAGATGGAATCACTGTCTTGAATCTGGCGGTAGTTTTTGTTCAGCATGGTTTTATACTTTTTCTACACATGTAAATATCTATGAACAATAAATTGTATTGTTTTGTTTTATGAAAACCACATATTTTATTGGGAATTTTAATAGCAAACTCATGGTCATGCCTGGCTAGCACAGCCTTCTATCCTGAGTTTGGGGAACTGACAAGGTTGCTAATTACGCAGTGCTCAGGACATGTGTTAATAAGTATGGGAGACAAATCAGTTGTGTTTTTCTGCCTTAGGTGCAAGGATCCTGAAAGAGAAACACTGGTTGTGTTTTTATGCCTTGAGTATAAGAATCCTGAAAGAGAAAGGCGTCTGAACCTTGGAGGCATGGGGTTCATCTCATCCTCATCCAGCTTGTGATGATGGAGCTGTTTTCACCAGAAACGTGGGGAGATTCATACCACTTGGGGTAGTGTGGATGTGTGGCACAGTTTTAGAGAGGGCTATTCCTCTACCTTTATATGGAATCCAGTAACTCTCTGAAAACACAGCAATGGCAAAAGTCCTTTTCGAGACTGCAAGGACAACAAACAACTACCAAGAGAAGTCCAAGCTTCAGGGAAAAAGTGAAGTGGTGTGGAGACTGTAGCCAATAGCTGCTTTATGAGTACATTTGTGGCTACCCTTGGGGACCCAAGAAATAACCAGGTAAGAGGTAACTTTTCAAGAGAGGTTAAAGGTCCTACATGATGACTAGAAGCAAGAATTTCTAGTCAGGGATTTCGCTTACTTGTTGAATAAACATGTGCACCTGCTTCGTGCAGAGACTGTGTTAGTTTGAAGACATACAATAGAAAAAAAGTACAGCATATAGGCTGTGCTTTCATGGAGCTCAGTCATAGGGGCAATGAAGAAAAAAATAGCAAGGTCATGTGATAAAGAGATTCGGAGTAGGGGAACAACATTAGATATGATCCAGGAAGACTTCCGTGATGTGGGCATCGATACTATATGACAAGGAGAAATCAATCATGCAAAGTTACAGAGAAAAAGTGTTGGACATAGAGGAAACAGCAAATACAGAGACCCAGTGGAGGTGGTTAGGTTGCTGTGTTCAATACATAGAAAGGTTAGTAGGGTTGAAGCATTTTAGATATGGGTGGGAAAGGAATGCAGAGTATTGTAGAGGCAGTAATACTTAGATTTTACTAAAATTATAAGGGTTATTAGTGTTTAAATGACCATTGGAGAAGCCTAGAACATATTACTTGTAGTGTAAACAATTATTCTGACATATGGGTGATTGTATCTTGAAGGTAAAGGATTTTCCCTCATTATTGCACAGCTGAAAGAGGCAGTCAGTACAAGAGTTACGATTACAGGGTTTAGAAGTCAGATTTGGTTTAAATCCAAGCTCTACCTCCTACTTATTATATGTCTTTCTCAGGTCTCAATTTCATCATCTAAACATGGAGATAATAAATCCAATTCTTTCTTTTTTCTTACCTCACAGGGCTGTTGTGAGGTATTAGTCATATGTAAATGTTTTGTAAATAGTTAATGATCTTAAAATATGTAAATCATTATATCACATGAACAAATTTGTAGAACAGAACTTTCTGCGGTTGATTCTGTTGAAATATATTACATGTTTCTGCTGTAATAACTGCATAGAGTTAACTCTGATATCCTTGCTAATTGAGAAAATTTATTTTGTAGTACAAAATTTATTTTATTTCTCTCTAAAATAGATTATATTTTATAGCATATTGGCTTTATAATTATGTTTAGCCTTAGTTCTTATATAATTTTCAGGCCTCTGAAAATGTATATTTCCAAAACCAAACTCATTATCCCCCCACAACAGTCTTACTCTTTTTCATACATTCTTTGTTGGTATTCAACTATCCACCGACCAACCAAAGTGGAAATATTAATATTTCAACTCCCTACCCTTCATCTCTACTCTCAGCCAGTCACCAAAGACCTCTCACTTTTGAGACACATCTCTTAAATTTAGGCACCTCCCTCCCATTTCCCTAGACCTATCTTCCTTTGAAACCTCATCACCCACATAGTTGACCAACAACTGCTAGTATTTCTTGAACACTCACTATGTGGGAGATACCCTTCTAAGTCCTTTACAATCTTCAAATTGCTCTATGAAAAAGTACTATTATCCACAACTCATATATGGGGAAACCAAGGCACAAAGTGTCTAATCATTTTTTCCAAGGTCATAAAGCTAACTAATGGCAGAGCCAATATTTGAACCCCAGTAATTCTAAGTCTAAGACGTAAATGCTTAAGAGTTCCTCTGTGCTGTATTCCATGACACCACTATCCTCCTTACCCCAAACTTTCCTCTACATTACTGCCACAAAACTTCCCTCTGAAACAAATCTGATCTTGTGATTTCTCTGCTTTTAATAACATCCTATTAGATCATAATTGTCTTCAATAAAATCTTTTTAACATGAAAAAGAAGGCCACCTATCATTTAGCCCAACTTACTTTTCCCACTTTATCTGCTGTCCCCATACTCAATCCACAATTCTGTAGTCCTGCACCCTGAGATTTTCTTTCTTTTTCTTTTTCTTTTTTTTTGAGACAAGGTCCCACTCTGTCACCCAGGCTGGAGTGCAGTAGCACAATCTTGGCTCACTGTAACCTCCACCTCCTGGGTTCAAGCAATTCTCCTACCTCAGCCTCCTGAGTAGCTGGGAGTACAGGTTCATGCCACCACACCCGCCTCATTTTTTTTTTTTTTTGTATTTTTAGTAGAGATGGGGTTTCACCATATTGGCCAGGCTGGTCTTGAACTCCTGACCTCAAATGATCCGCCCACCTCGACCTCCCAAAGTGCTGGGATTGCAAGCGTGAGCCACCACACCCTGTCACCCTGAGATTTTCAAAGCGCCATATCCGGGTCTCCTTGCTTCTGCATATGCTATGTTTCTACTTGAAAAGACACTGCCCCCATTTCTCTGCATATAGAAGTATTACTTCAAAGTGTAAATCAATGGCATTGACACTGAATCTCAATTGTTATCATCCATAAAACAGGTGTAACAATTATTGTCATTCTTAATTCATAAGGTAATTATAAGGACCAAATGATATTATGTAAAACTGTATAAGAATAAAATATTTACATGATAGGGTGTAAGACAAGCTATTCAACTACCTTTAACGTTTTACAGTCTTTCCCACCCACTTCAACCAGCCTTGGAAGGAGGAAGGATTCCTGCCCTCTTATTATTAGGATAACTTGGCCAAAGTGGAAAGCAGAAAGGAGATATTCAACCATTCTCGATGTCATACAGTTTGAGGGTTTGTGTCTGAAGAAGGTAAGATTATGGTGAGTCACTATTTATGTGCAGGCAGATCAACAACAGTGAGAAAAATGAAGAAAAACAAATTTAGGATGGTTTTGATGTGTTTTATATATTTTACTTTTCATGTATTCTCAAGAAAGAGTCAAACTGTTATTCAAATAGTTTTTGGATTGCCAACTGAGCTTTCTTTGAAAGCAAAGCTGTGTCAATACAAGACCACCAGGCACGTGGAGTTTATACAGGTGGCCATAGTGGGTAAAAGTCCCCCTTTAATTTCACCATGAAGGTACATCCTCTCTTCTCTGTGCTTCCGCTGAACTTAGTTTCACCCCTGTTCTGTTAAAACTTTCTGTATTATAATGACTTGTTTAACATCACACACACACACACACACACACACACACACACACACACACACACTCTGTAGATTATGAGTACCTCAGTGACAAAGACTAAATAATACTTATCTATGTATTCCTAATGTCTTCAGCCCTAGCTGCCTGAAAACATGGAAATCCCAAGGTAAGAAAAGGCAAGAAAAGGGCACAGTTCAGTTTCTCTAACTCCTTTTATTAAAGCTTTCCATGGAGAGAAGTCATTATGCTTTTGTATCTAATTTTTTTTAACTGTACTATTTGTCAAAAGCATCACTTTCCAGAAAAAAAAAAAAGATTGCCAAGAGACAAGAGGCTAAGGTCTAGAACTACCTCTGCCACCAACTAGACAGCTAGACAGGTTACCTAGATAGTTCAGCTCAAGTCCCTCAGCCCAATCTCTCACCAGCAATTGAGACATCAGGACTTGATAGTCTTTATGGATTGTTAAGCTCTAAAATTCAGTAATCCCATAGTGATACTTGTCCCCACATGCTTCTTGGAGGTACAAAAACAGAAATGTCCAGAGTTGAGAGCTTTGTAGTTCACCTGAGTTTCTGTTTTCCTGGGACCAACCACTGTTGTCACTTCCAGCTCTCCCCAGTGGAAAGCTCTGTTCTTCACACCTGATCAGGAGGCTCAGAAAGACAAAGGCCAGAGAGAGTGGAAAATGATTTGCAAAGAAGCCAAAAGGGGAATTCTGTAACTGTGTATTTTTCCACTCCTTTCTAATTTAAAACCACTTACAAGTGACAACGCCCAACCTGAGGCAGATGCCACGTGGTAGCTCATTACACCCTGGGGACCCCATGTAAATCTTTTTTCTGAGAACAGCTATTGTCTTCCAAGGAAAAGCTTTTAGCATAATGGCAGGCTGAATAGAACATTGCTTTTGTAAGAATATTTTTAAGAAAAAGAAAAAGAAAGGTATTCTTTAACAACTGCAAAAGCAGCCTCTCGCTTTCCCCCACCTCAGGCCCCCTGGAAAGAACAGTGTGTGAGCCATAGGAGACTATGGCAGGGGAGTGAGATTATCTCACCTCCAGACACATATAAAGGTTACGCTCTGCTCTTTTAGGTTATAATAAATGCAGGGTGGCGGTGTCTCAGATTGCAAAAAATAGCATATCCACCCCCTCCTAGCCACCTTTGTTGTTTCTTGACTTCTCACCAGTGAATCAGTCTGTGACTATTCATTTAGAGAATGAGAGTTTCTAATAGGAGAATGACATTTTACCTCAGAAAATTTCCACAAATTCGTTCCTTCTCTCAGATCATTCGTGAGTACAGTCAAGACAACACTGTTATAGGTTCTGAATGTAGAGATGTCCAATTTGGCAATAAAGTTTCTAAGAAAAATGAAGCATCTATCAGAGATGTAGCTCTCCAAACTAAAACAGGACTCGACTTTCTCTGGGCTAAAATGGTCATTTAGAATGGAGGTTGTGAGAGAAATGTGGAGAAAATGGAGAAGTTGACAAAGTGATAGCAGCCTTCACCAAGCAGTGTGTTCTGGTTGTATGCATTTCTGGGTAATAGTCCAGTAAGACCAAAGCCTAAAGAGGGGAATCTGGGAATATGTTTGACGGATGCCATCTGCAAAATGGAGGTAAGACAACAAGTATAGGAAGGCCAAGAGCTCATTAGTAAGAGGAACTTCCACACAAAGGCAACTCGATCTGTGTGAGAAGCAGCAGAAAGCAGGCATGGTTTTTGGGAAATGGCTGAGTCTGGGAAAATTCTTCTTTCCAGGATTAGATAAATAATGACCCCCCAAGACTCTTTATTCTGAATTGCTCTCTAGTTCTACTTAAATTCAGCATCTTCTCTCAGTTCAAATTCAAGAAAGGAGATACCACACCACCCACCCACACATCCCATTCCGGAAGAGTATACAAACTAAAGATAAAAAACTTCTCAAATCTACCTGGAAGTTGCATATTCAAAGGGTATGCTAATCAAAGTACCTATTCACATATAATGTGTTAAAGGATGTAAGTAGGCTAAGTGGAATTATGCCAGACCACCATTAACCAATGGAGACTAGGCTCAGAAGGCACTACAAAGAATTTCCTGGACTGATGGTGTCTACCAAGCCTATCCCCAAACTGCTTATGGGATATCTTCTGCTCCAACCTGTTGGAGCCCCTGTTCCATTTTATTGGATTCTGTGTGTTCCTCCTCACTCCCATTCTGCTGTGCAAAATCCAAATGCCCTACCTGGGTTCCTTTAACATCCCAAATCCTACTAGTTAGGAAGGGCCTGGACTTTCTAACTGCCCAATGCCTATTCATCACTGAGAGTCCCTGATGCTAGACTGAGGTATAGATCCTTTTGTAAAGGTTCCCTGCTATCATCAGTTTCTTCTTAAGCCCCCCCTTCCACAATGACTTCAGTGACAATCTCCCAGAAAACTTCCCTGTTCACTGAACCACTGAAAAGGGCAGAGAGTGATTTTGCTCTTGAAGACCTGCCAGCAGTTTGGCTCTGAGGGCTCAAATATCAAGGTATAAAGCAGTAAGTTGTCTTTATTGGGAGAATTTCAAGAAGGGACTGTCCTCAATTCTCCAAATAGTGATAAAGTACACAGCTGGCAAATCTGGTGATGACTCAACTGAAAATTGTTTGGACTAACGGAGGCAAGATGGTGCACTTCCGGGTTCTTCATCCGCCCCCCCCAACTCTTCCCACGCGCTTGAAAATGCAGCCGGCGCCCGGGAAGGTGCAGATCAACTGGGCATGCGCCAGGTGATGTCAATCCGAAGAGACCAAGATTTACCTGGTTGCACCTGCGGAACGCCCCCCGACACGCCCGTGCCCCGCCATTTCCCTCCCACTCCTAGAAAAGCCACTCTTGGCCAGTGAGCCAGGCGGCCTTCTCACAGCCCCACTCCTGTCGGGATGTCAGAACTGTGGGAAGTCCATCCAAGAGCCCCACGGGGGGACTCTGTCGGCCTCTTTTGCCGGAGGCCAATAGACTTCTCCCCCACACCTTAAGTGACCAAAAATAAACTTGCAGTTTTGCTCCTACACTTGCCTACCTGCTGGTTCTTTTGTGCAGTCTCAGCTGGTCTTAGAAAAAACAAATCAGTTGGTGCCGAAGACCTGGGAGGAGACCCCTCCTCAGGCCTCTAGGGATTGAGGAACCTCCTCCTGCTCCCACGCCGCAGACGGACCAGGACCTGAGACCCGCTTCCCTCACTCTCATGGCCTCTCTGGGGTAAGTGCCCTTGTCTCCTCTTTACCTCCCTCGGCCAAAATCCTGTGCAGGTCCGAGGTCCATTTGGAGCCACCAAGTGGCTCGGGAGACCCGTTCAGGATGGAGAAGTCCACCTGAAGGTAATCTCCACTTTGGCTTCAAGAGCCTCCAGTCTGTCTCTGCTGGTTACAAAGGACGCTTTGAAGCCAGGCAGAGATCCACTTCCATTTCCATTGTGTCCATTGTGTAAGTAAAGAGGAAACAAATGGGAAACCCCCTCAGTCCAAATTTCCAAAGAGCACCCCCTTAGGGTGCCTCCTAGCAAATTTAAAAACCTTACAGCTTGAACAAGACCTTAGGAGGAAGCGCTTAATTTTTTGACCTCAGCAATTTCTGCCAGCGGCTAGGCAAGTGGTCCTAAATTTACATACAAGGCTTTTGGGCCTTAAGCTCTCGTCCCTATACTCCTCCTTCTCTCCACCCCCTCCCTTCCTGCCCAGACTCCTCCTCCTCCCCCCATCCAGACTCCTCCTTCCTCCTCCTTATCTACTAGTAATCCACTCGGTCCCATGCCTCCTTCGAGGCCCCCAACTGGCTGTCTTGAGTCTCCTATCTCTGCCCACACCCTCCTACAGTGTTAGCACCTTTGCGAGAGGTAGCTGGGGCGGAGGGGGTAGTCAGAGTACATGTCCCTTTTTCATTGGCCGATCTTTCCAAAATTGAGAAGCGTTTAGGTGATTTCTCAGCTAATCCTACCATATACATAAAGGAATTTAGATACCTTTGTCAGGCCTATGACTTAACTTGGCATGACCTCCAGGTTATCCTAACCTCTACCCTAAACTGACTGAGGTTCTAACCCAGTATACCCAGTTAGATCTGGCCTCCCCCACAGGGGTCACCATTTTGGTGTCTTATTTCATTTCTCAATCAGCTCCTGACATTCGTAAAAAACTTCAAAAGGTAGAGGATGGTCCTCAGACACCAATACAAGACCTAGTTAAATTAGCCTTTAAGGTCTATAGCTCCAGAGAGGAGATGGCTGAGTTACAGCTCCTAGCAGTGGCTTTACAGCCCAGTCATAACCCCAGGCCAGAGAGCACATACCCCACAGACTCCAAAGCTACAAAAGGAGCCTGCCTGCTATAAGTGAGGCAAGGCAGGACACTATGCCAACAGGTGTCCGCAAGGTCCCCGAGCCCCAATGTAGCCTTGCTATAAGTGCAAGGCATCAGGACATTAGGCCAGTGAATGTCCTAACCCTCGTCCACCAGCAACCCCCCTGCCCTGCTTGCCAGCAGGGAGGAAACTGGAAGTCTGATTGCCCCACCCTGAGAACAGGTGCCGCACCTCCACGTGACCCCCTTTCCCAGGATCCTGGGAGCTCCTTCCAGCTCCTACATCTGGACGATGACAACTGAAGGTGGCGAGACTTGGGGACCCCCATCACCCTCGCCGAGCCGCGGGTAACTCTCCTGGTAGCGGGTAAGACAATTAATTTTTTAATCAACAGCGAGGCTACCTATTCTGTTTTGCCGTCCTTCTCTGGACCTAGCCTTCCATCCAATATCTCTGTAGTAGGAGTAAGGGGAAAGCCATCCACTCCATGAAAAAACTCCACTCCTTAATTGCTGCCTGGCCAACAATTACTTTGCACAGTCGTTCCTCATTCCCAGCTAAAAAGGGCCCCTACCGAAAGCAATCAGTGGAAATCAGTTTGGCTTTCCCCCACTCGCCTCAAACTTACTAAATTTTCTTAACTATCTCATACTCCCCAACCTTGCCAGGACCTTCCTTCTGGGTTTTGCCCATATTCCAACAAATGCTTCCATTCCTCATTCCTATACTAATACTGTGCCTTATTTTATTTTTCATCCGTGCGTCCAAATACCAACCATGGGCCCTGACCTTAACGACGCCCCTTAACAGCAGGAAGTAGCCAGACAGACCACGGCGCCCCTTTATCACTATTATCAATAAAAGGTTGGACTGTTTGGACGAACGGAGGCAAGATGGTGCACTTCCGGGTTCTTCATCCACCCCCCCCCAATTCTTCCCGCGCATGAAAATGCAGCCGGCACCCGGGAAGGTGCAGATCAACTGGGCAGGCGCCAGGTGATGTCAATCCGAAGAGACCAAGATTTACCTGGTCACACCTGCAGAACGCCCCCCGACATGCCCGTGCCCCGCCTATTGCCCTCCCACTCCTAGAAAAGCCGCTCTTGGCCAGTGAGCCAGGCGGCCTTCTCACAGCCCCACTCCTGTCGGGATGTCGGGACTGTGGGAAGTCCATCCGAGAGCTTCACCGGGGGGGATTCTGCCGGCCTCCTTCGCCGGAGGCCGACAGACTTCTCCCCCACACCTTAGGTTACCAAAATAAACTTGCAGTTTTGCTCCTACACTTGCCTACCCACTGGTTCTTTTGTGCAGTCTCAGCTGGTCTTAGAAAAAACAAATCAAAAATATATTATCAAGAAGGTAAGGCTAAATGTTTCCAGGAATATAACTTTTTAAAAAGAAAATGCTTTTGAAAAATAAATCAAACCAATACTTTTGGAAGACTCTCTGGAGCTCAGACACTGGGAGGAACTAAAAGTAATCAATAAGTTGTCCTCAATAATATTCAGGTCCAGGACTTTAGACCAGATCATCAAAGCAACCAGCCTTGAGAGGAAAGTTCCCGCAGGGTTCCATAGCCATGGTCTTATTTCCTGGGATTATAAAGTAAGACTCAAGTAATAATCCCACACAATGGAGAGAAAACCTTTTTTTCCACTCATACCTCCTTATGAGGGGTTAATGGCAGTTACTGAACCAGAAACTAGCTAAATTGCAACTAAATACAATCCCACACTGAAACTACCCTAGTCCCTGAGAGGCAGGAAGCAGGTAAAACAATTTAATGTCACCAGAAGGGAGGCCTGGAGGCAGGAGAATCTTGAGCTGCAGGCTCATTTGCTGTTTTCTCCTTCCAAATCAGTACATCACATTTTGTAGTTCAAAGGAAATTAAGTAGTTTCATTTCTGATTTACAGGCATGGTTAGTTGCACTTTGAAGGGTAGGTAGTATTTATATTGGGCTGGGTTTTTTTTTTTTAATTTTTCTTTTGGAAACACAGCAATGGCATGTGTTTATATATTCATATATATATAAGAATATATTCATATATATAGTCACTGTATATAGTTACTATATATAGACTATATAAACTATATAGTATCTATATACAGTAACTATATATATTAGATATATAGTTATATATTTACATATATGATATAACTAATATTATATATATAATATATATAAAGTAACTGTATATAACTATATACACACACACACACACACACACACACACCTACCTTGTACACTTTTTTATTATGTAGCCCTGCTGAAACTGTGCCCCAGCACTGTGGCTCAGGTCATGCAGTCTCAGCTCTGTGCTGGGATCTGACGGGTCTGAAGAAAGGCCTTCAGGCAGAAAGAGTGTTCTTTCTCCCTTCCTGGCACAGTATCTGAAGCATCCACCATGAAAACGCTTCCATTGGGTTAGGAAAGGAAAATAAAATTCGTTGTGAGCAAGAAGAGAGTAATACACTTATGTGTGGTCAATTTAGCATAAATGCTTTAACAACTCAGCTAGTGTCTAATAATTTGAGGACAGAATGAGGAAGAGAGGAAGTTATGGCTCCAAGAGTAAAGCCAAAATGTTGATGCTGAACACGTGTATAACGAAGGAGTCAGCACATTTGTTGTGTGTGTGGACTCTGGAATCAGAATAACAATGTTGGAAATCTGTCACCTCTACTGATCATAGTGTTTAACCTTTCTGAGCTCCGCTTACTCCATCTGTAAAATAAGGGGTCCAGAAATTAATCCCCATGATGAAAGATACCAATCAGCTACATAATCCATACAAATAATATTTTCAGTGAGCGGGAAAAATAGGATAAAACTTAAAACTCTTCTTACATAATGTGGAAAGAGAGAAGAGTAGTATCAGAAAGGCACCGGCCTTTGCCACTTTCTACCTTTATGACCTTAGATCACATACAGGACCAGCTATGCAATTTGCAGGGCCCAGTGAAAAATGGAAAGGTAGGGCCCCTTGTTCAAAACTTCATAAAGAATTTTATAAAGATAGTGACAGAAAAGCATTAAGCAGAGTTCATGGCCCTTCTAAGCAGGACACCTCTGCAAAGGTGTAGGTGACACACCTATGAAGATGGCCCTAACTAGCCCTTTCCTCTAGGTCAAAGCCTGGTTTCCTCAGAAACTAGCTCAATGATTGTCATTTGCAAGTGACAGAAATAAAATGCATAGCATTTATCTGATACTTCTTGAGATTAACATCGGATATGTTAGCACGTGTTTAAAAGAAAAAAACCTGTTATGATCATAGGAGTGTACACTTACTGTAACCCATCTTACAGAGCAAGCAGAAACCAGCCTCTTTTGATTCGTATAAGGGTGTACTAGGAGATATTTTCTCTCTTTCTCTCTCTTTTTTCAACAGAACTATTTGTTGGAGTGCCAGATTATTTAAGGGCCTTTGCATGTTTCAAGTCCTCTTCTTAAAGTAAGAATACTCTCCATATTTATAATAGCAACAAAAACACCAATGTCAGCACAAAATACAAAAACGGAGGCACTTCTATGTCATAATGATACATCAGAGTTCTGCTCACCTCTTTTGTAGAAAAAGAAGCTCAGACTTACACACATCCACTTTCTTAAGTAAATAATGGTTCAATGAAAGTTACCCTGTGAGGACTGCTGTCTCCAGCTCCCAAGCACTGCTCATCTGCCGAGGCAGGGACCCTATGACTGTTATGGAAATTGCTCTTAAATGCATAAAATACAGAAAATAACTTTTGGAAAATGCCTTATTATTCATTAGAGCATTTTAGGGTCTCATTAATCCAGATGGGTTAATCGGTTGTTGATTTGCCAGGTAGTTGAGTATCCATTGTCAGATGCTGATGGGGTGTGAGAAAATATAATTCTGATCCACCAAAGAGTCACCTGAATGAGGCTAGCAATTCATCAGGGAAGGCTGTATCTTCGGGGGTAAATTAAGATGGGTGCCCAGTCTCTTCTTTAATCTCCAAAACTTCTTTGTATCACAAAACATTCTTCATTCTTTGGGGTTTTTTTTTTTTTTTTTTTTGCCTACCTAAGTTCTGAAATGATGTTAGAAGTCATTTTCAAAAGCTAGTTGGTAACAGGTCAGTCACACATATGCACTTAGCACAGGAGCCCAACATTTAAAGACATGCATGTGCGTGTGTGTGTGTACATGTCTGTGTCTACGTGTGTCTATATGTTTGTGTATGTGTCCGTATGTGTATATTTGTGTGTGTCTGCATGTGTGTGCATGAGTTTGGCTTCAACTTTGTTTCAAAGTTCTTAGCTAGAGCCTGTCCACATCTTCAGATACAAATACCTGCAGATACAAATGGTATTCAGGTCAACAAGGGGATTCTTTAGCCAGGGCTTAAAAACTCAACTTTCTTTCTTTCCAAACTTTGACTGAATGAGAGTCACATAACAGCAGTGAGCACAGTGAGAAAAGTCCCTGGATTAGAAGTTGGAAAATATGATTCAGAGTCCTGGTTCTATTTTAAGAGAGGAAGTGACCATCATTAGCAAACTGTCATTTCATCTCCCTGACAGTTTGAATTCATTTCATTTTCTCTCCCTTTAACAACAGAGCAACATTAATGTTTAACCTATGTGTCACACCAATAAAAGTCGGGGGTGTATTTCTAGAAAAACAGACAGTCTCCAACCCTTTATGGAGATTTTGATCTAAAAGAGACAGAATGCTTCCAAGACTATAAAGGACACCCTTAGTCACATCTTCAATGAAGAGGATCCCATTTTACTCACGGAACTGCTCTAGATGCTCATCACTGTTGGATTCAGGCATGGCCGTGATGGTCACCAAGGGACACGGATTCCCTCCCAGCGTCTGGCAGAGAACATCTTGCCGGAAGTAGACCTCTTTGAAGTTGACACTCTTTTCCAGGATGTCAAGATGAGTCTGGAGCAGAAATAAAGCAGGCGTGTGTATTATCAACATTTTTTTATAACAACAGTAATAGAAAACAATAACGGCTTACATATAGTTTAGAAGTATTGTTGTTAATCTAATCTGTCCTTTATGTATTGGGCCTTGAGTAATTAAAAGGGGGCTATTTCTACTGTCTAGGAGAAGCTCAGTGAGACTGAGCAGGAAGCATCCTTCCTGCATATTTTGGCATAATAGAAGATCTGTTTTCAAGCTGCACTGAAAGCAAGAGGGAGGCGGGCAGGGGCATAAAGCCCTCTTCCTATCACTGTGGCATACAAGGAAATGATAGAAAATGGAAACTCGGAAGGGTCAGGGAGTGGGTGGAGGAGGATCATGAGAAATGTGTTAATGGGTACAATGTTCGTTATTTGGGTGATGGATACCCTGAAAGTGCTGGCTTGACCAACTTTGCTCAATCTATGCATGTAACAAAACTTCACATGTAACCATAAATTTCTACAAATAAAAAATTAGCAATCAAGGTAAAAAGAAAAGAGACGTATCTAAGCATGCTTTCTTTAAAATAAAAAAAAAAAAAATGTGGTTATCACGAAAATAGAACACACCCAGAACACTGGGGAGAATGAGACAGAAAACTTCAACAGCACATAGTATCACAGGGCCAAGTAATAGGGAGAATTGTGAGCACATCGAAAAAATAATAGACGTGATTAATCCAGGTGGACTGCTAAGCTAAAAGAACAAGTAACAAATAGCAACAAATTTTCCTACCATACCTCCCCATTTCAATACTCCTTTAAAAAACAAATACAAAAATTGAATAGCCATTGAAATTAGGACACCTGGTTAACAATCTTTTTTTTTTTTTTTTTTTTTTTTTTGAGACAGAGTCTCACTGTATTGCCCAGGCTGGAGTGCAGTGGTGTGATCTCGGATCATTGCAACCTCCACCTCCCAGGCTCAAGCGATTCTCCTGCCTCAGCTCCCAAGTAGCTGGGATTACAGGCACCCACTACCACACCCAGTTAATTTTTGTATTTTTAGTAGAGAGGAGGGGTTTTGCCATATTGGCCAGGCTGGTCTCAAACTCCTGACCTCAGGTGATCTGCCCCACTTGACCTCCCAAAGTGCTGGGATTACAGGCATGAGCCACCACGTCCAGCCCCTGGTTAACAATCTTTAAGAATTCTGAAGAAATTCTCCCTAATCAAAACAGGGACACCAGTCATAAAGAGGCTAAGAGATTTTCCCCCACCCGCACTGCATCCCCCGACAGTGGAGACTTCAGTAACCAGAGGGAAACGCTGCCCCTCTGCAGCACAAGAATACCACTGCCCAAAAATTATCCTCCCAGCTTAAAATTTAGAAAGATTTTTCCACAATCAAGTAGGTATTAAGAGGTCCAAGGAGAAACCACCCACCTTGTTTCTTGACAAATAACTAGCCTGCTAGGTAAATGAAACAAAAAAACATGAATTTTTTAATAAAATGAATATGTAAAAATATTGACAAATATGTAAAATATATGGAAAGGGAAGTAGTGTCTTCAAAAGGTAGAGGAAGTATTTACATGTGGAAAGAATTTACTACAGATGGTAAGAATAGTGGCCCCCAAAGATGTTCATGTTCTCACCTTCAGAACCTTTGGTAGGATACCTTACATGGTGAAAGGGACTTTGCAGACATGCTTAAGATTAAGGGTCCACTTGAAATAGGGAGGTCATCCTGCACTATCTAATTAGGGCCAATCTAATCACAACATGATTAAAAACAGAGACCCTTTCCTGGCTGCAGGGAACCATTGCTGGCCCCTAAGACCTCAGTCTTCCCTTGCTGGCTTTGAAGACGGAGAAAGGCATCATCAACCAAGTAATGCAGGTGGCCTCTAGAATCTGGAAAAGGAAAGGAAACACATTCTCCCCACAGATCCTCCAGAAGAAACGCAACCCCAAAACCCTGGTATTTGCCCAGTGAGAATTGTGTCAAACTTCTAACCTAAAAAGCTGTACAATTTTTTTTTTTTAAAGGACCTGTTCCTGTTGAAGCTACTACATTTTTAATAATTTGTTACTGAAGCAATAGACAACTAATATACAAGGGAACAAGAATGTCCTAAAGTAAGTACAAATCCCGACATCTGAATAGGAGTAGACTAAAACCTATTTGTACTCTACTGAAATAGTTGAATTGCAAGGAAAAAGAAAAAGATACAAGAAAAGAAAAGATTACCAGATAATTCTGCGGCCTTTCACTAGCCTCAGGCACACCTGAAAATTTGACCTTGAGTCATATTCTCCTTAAAACTGAGAACCAAAATCATTTACCCACACATAGCTTACCGTCTACATTAACATGACTTTATTATTCCCCAACCTTAATCAGCATAACTTTACTGCTCTGGGAAGACAGAAATTACAAATAAATATATTTTTCATTTCAGGAATATCCCATCAACTCTTCAACAGAAAGCATCAACCCATCTTTGAGCCAAGATTCTTTGAATCCCTCTTCTCACCTCTTTTCAAAATCCTTGCCTTACAGTGTCCACCAATCTTAAACCATTACTTCATGATCCTTACCCAATCCTAATCAATCCCCCGTACATTAAATAAATATCTGCCTTTAAGCCAGGCTTTAAGGTATCAGTAAATATCCCCACCTTGCCCTCTGCTCTTTGAGACACTAGTAAGATTCTGTCCCATTCTTTCTCTTTTAGTAAATTTGTTTCCGGCCGGGTGCGGTGGCTCAAGCCTGTAATCCCAGCACTTTGGGAGGCCGAGACGGGCGGATCACGAGGTCAGGAGATCGAGACCATCCTGGCTAACACGGTGAAACCCTGTCTCTACTAAACAATACAAAAAACTAGCCGGGCGAGGTGGTGGGCGCCTGTAGTCCCAGCTACTCGGTAGGCTGAGGCAGGAGAATGGCGGGAACCCGGGAGGTGGAGCTTGCAGTGAGCTGAGATCCGGCCACTGCACTCCAGCCCGGGCGAAGAGTGAGACTCCATCTCAGAAAAAAAAAAAAAAAGTAAATTTGTTTCCTACTACTGCTGGAATCACCACAAATTTTGTGGGTTAAGACAACACAAATTTATTATCTTATGGTTCTGAAGGCCAGTAGTCTAAAATGGGTCCCACTGGGCAAAATTCAAGGTGTCAGCTGGGCTGCATTCCTTTTGGAAGCTCTATACAATATCTCTTCCTGTGCCTTTTCTAGCTTCTAGAGGTCACCTGCATTCCTTCACTCATGGTACCTCCCTCCACCTTCAAAGCCAAAAATTACATCACTGACTTCTGCTTCCATTAAGTCCCATCTTTTTCTCTGGCTCTGATTCTTTTATCTCATTCTTTTACTTATAAGGACCCTTGTGATTACCCTGCACCCAATCTGATAATCAAGGATAATCTCCCCATCTCAAAGTCTCTAATCACATCTTCAGAGTACCCTTACCATGTAAAGCAACATCTTCACAGGATTGGGATATGGAATTTTGGAGGTCCATTATTCTGCCTACCATGCTAACATGAGCAATAAACCCAACTGTGTCTTAGAAACAGGTTGTTCTTGTGATGTTCCAGAGAGCCAGGACTTGACACAATACTAAGTAAAGGAATTATAAGAAGCGTGTTTATACAAGATTCAAGGTAAATGAGAATCCAGCAGAGGCCCATGTATCTAACCAAATCTTTGTACTTAATTGTTACGATTGTCCATCAAGGAACGAGGATCAGGTATTGATGAGATGCACTTGCGTTGCAGATTGGGAAGGAGCCACATACCCCTGAGAATACCAGATGACTAACTACACATACACAAGCACACACATACAACCTAGACAACTAGTTAAGCATGAAATCTGAAGGAAGCCCAAGGCTGATAGTATTCCTAGGCTGAGACGGTTATGTTCCACTCAACCTAATCTCTCATGACCATATAATTCCATAGTGAGGAGTTACTAGGACAAAGTAAGCTGTACCTGGGAGTCCAAAGACTCTCACTAAGCCCTTTCTATGTGTGCTGTTTTGTTGCCCTCTCTGTATTCTTTCTTATGGATAGTAAATTTAGTTCTGGATAAAGCCTAACCTATCTGTTTGATTGCCAATCTTAACTCACTGCTCATTGTTGCATAGAATGACACTTGTACCCTATACTGAAGATTATTTTTAAACATGTATGTGTCTCTGTGTGGTGTCTCTGTGTGTGTGTGTGTGTGTGTGTGTGTGTGTTTATGTGTGAGTATAAATAAATCCATTGTACATATATATATACAAAAAAATCATTCTTGGCTCATATTTCTTCTGCAATATTACATGCTAGAGGAAATGAGTGCTGCTTAAAGCTTGAAAGTAGAAGGGATTATAATCTAATAAACCTATATCCAACCAAGTTTTTGCTCATCAGCAAATATAGCATACATGCTCAAACATACAGGAGCTCAGACAAAATATCACCTTATCTTTATTGAAAATAAGGACTTGGCCTGGGTGCAGTGGTTCACACCTGTAATCCCAGCACTCTGGAGGCCGAGGCAGGTGGATTGCTTGAGCTCAGGAGTTCAAGACCAGCCTGAGTAACATGGCGAGATCCCATCTCTACTAAAAATACATAAAAATTGACGGGCATGGTGGTGCACACCTGTGGTCCCAGTTACTTGGGAGGCTGAGGTGGGAGGATCACTTGAGCCTGGGAGGCCAAGGCTGCAGTGAGCCTAGATCAAAGTCACTGCACTCCATCCTGGGTGACAGAGCAAGATCCTGTCTTAAAAAAAGAAAAAAAAAGAAAAGAAGGACTTGAAGACACACTTCAGCTGCCCCCAAATCAAACAGAAAAGCAATATAAAAAGACTATAATAAAATCCAGTTAAACAAGCTTACATCTAAATGACTATATAAAAATATGGTTACTATATTAACATAAACATTAAAAAATCATTCTTTAGGGAGACAATACACATTATAAAATTTTGATGTCATCACCTAGCTCTAAAATGAACTTTAAAAGAGATGTACAAGGGAGGAAAAAGGTGAAACAAAATGTTAATGTTTTCAACTTACATAGATATAGAAATATTATTTAATTCTTGAAAATTGAAAGGTAGTACTTAGTATTGTGCCAAATGCAAACTCTCTAGAATATCACTAGAACAATGGGTCTCTAAAACAGAGTTGAGTTTATTGCTTATGTTGGTGTGGTAGGCAGAATAATGGCCCTCCAAAGATGCCCATATTCTAATCCCTCCAACCTGTGAAGATGTTATTTTACATAGCAAAGGAACTTTGAAGATGTGATTAGGAAATTTAAGATGGGGAGACTATCCCAGATCATCAGGTTCGGTGCAGGGTAATGACAAAGGTCCTTATAAGTGAAAGAAGGAGATAAGAAGTCAGAGTCAAAGAACGACATGGCATGTAATGGAAAAAGAGGTAAGAGGCATGCCATTTTTGGCTTTGAAGGTGGAGGGAAGTACCATGAGCCAAGGAATGCAGGAAATCTGGGTTTACATTCTGGTTGCGTGGATTCTGAAAAAACTGATGTAAATTTTTTATTTAACCTCACTGTGACTCAGTTTTCTCATCTTTAAAAAGCACATAAAAATATCATTACCTATCTCATGCAGTGGTTGCTATAATTTAGTCGTATAATGTATGTGAAGAGCATCTGTTATGTAGGAAACAATAAATGTTAGCTGTTATTGTTAATGGAGAAATATAAGTTCAAATATATTATTTTTAAGCAGTACAAAGAAAGCAATAGTAAAATTATAAACTCTGAGGGTGAAAAAAATGAAAGAAATGATGGTCCATATTGCATAAGAAAAAAGAAAGACAACAGCAGTGAAGCATGGAAAATAGCATGAAACCAAAATGACAAGTAACAGTAAAAACTGTTTAAGTATAAACAGGCTAATCAGCCTTAATAATGACAAAAACTTGGATTACTTTTTAAAATCCCACAGCATGTTGTATGTAAGAGGTACTTTTAAAGAGAAAGGAAAAAAAATTATGTGTATGAGAAATGCTCTTATATTATCTCTTTATTTTGTTTGCCTCTGTTCAAACATTTTAAAGGAGAAATATTGAAACTAAAAGCATAAGCAAACATAAATTAAGGCAGGCATGGCAATAGTAATATACAACGAAGCCATATTCAAGATCAAGTGCATTAAATGGGATTTTAAAATCTTATTTTGATAAAGGGCAAAATTCACAATGAACATATAAAACTCATAAATCTTAAGAATCAAATAATATGGGATTAGAATATATAACACCAAAAACAGCATAAAGAGAAAAAAATTATTCTCAGAGTGGGAGATTTTAAGATAGCACCTGGGTCTTGGATAAATCAACTGCATAAAAATAATAATATAAGGTATTTGAACAATATTGTTTTTGTAGACATATGTCAAACTTTGTCTTTCCAGAGAAAAAAATTTTTCTCAAATATTCATGGAACTGTAGCAATAATTAATCATATATAGAGCTATTAAAAACTCATTAGATTCTTCCCCCAAAAAAGCAGAAATTATACAAATCACATTTTATGAAAATTAAATGAAATTAGACTTAAATAAAAACAGTTTTCAAAACAGCAAAAATAAAATAACCACTAGAGAATAGAAAATACCCTCTTAAAAGAAGCTTACTGGAAAAAAATTCATAGGTTACAAAAATCAATATTAAATTATTAACTAAAGCCCTGATATAAGAAATAGACATCTGGGTATCCCAGGAGAGATGGCACAGAAGAAGAATGGAAATGTCTCCGTCAGAATATCAGTCATGTTTCTAAGTCATCCTGGAAAAGGAAAATTCCAGCTCCTTAGTTAACAAGGCATGGATAGTGCTGGATTCAGATTATAGTCTCTGTGATCATAAACAAATTACTTTTAAGATTTTTATAAACATTTGAGTGAAAGCTGCTCTCAGTATTCTTTATTATCAAAATCCAGACTAAATGTAACTTGCCTCACAATTACTATCAAGATTCCAAGGCTCTAAAGCCAGAAAGGGAAACTTGGTTGTAGCATTTCCCAAAATATATCCCGTAGTGTGTTAGTAAGTGCTGTGGTGTGAACAAGGAGATGGAGGAGGCAGGAAATTCATAGCCAAAGTGCTTAGAAAATGTTAAGTTAAAGAAAATGAAAATATTTCCGTGGATGCAAGATTTCTCAGATTCTTTAATATTTCAATATGCATTGTGAACTCTTAGAAGAAAAACTAGCACAAGTGCTTCATAAATTTAGATGACCATTATACTTTTCTTCTCTAAACATCTCAAGAGACTGAAGTGCTACACACTATGTTTTGGGAAACACTGTCTTGCTGAATTATTTCTATGAGCTTGCACTCTCTCTCTCTCTCTCTCTCTCTCTCTCTTATTAAATCTGTTTGTTACATTTTATTGTGGCCACATGAGTCCTTGCCAATGGTGAAGCTTTCCCAACAAAAGGCCGAACATAAACTCAGACACCTATAGTCAACTGATTTTTGACAGAGGTGCCAAAAACACGCAATGGAGAAAGGACAGTTTCTTCAATAAATGGTGTTGGGAAAACTAAATATCCACATGTGGAAGAATGAGAATTGATCCCTCATATAAGAATCAACTGAACCTAAGCATAAGACCTGAAACTGTAAAGTTATGAGACAAAAACATAAGGAAAAACTTCATGACATTAGTTTGGGAAGTGATTTCTTAAATATGACCCCAATAGCACAGACAAACAAAGCAAAAATAGACAATAGGATTCCACCAAACTAAAAGGCTTTCGCATAGCAAAGGAAACAATTCACAGAGCAAAGAGACAACCCACAAATTGGGAGAAAATATTTGCAAATCATACATCAGATAAGGGGCTAATATCCAAAATATACAAGGAACACAAACTACACAGTAACAAGAAAACAAACAACCCTATAAAAATGGGCAAATGGCCTAAATAGGCATTTCTGAAAAGAAGATATACAAATGGACAACAGATACACACACAAAAAAAATAATGTTCAACATCTCTAATCATCAGAGACATGCAAAATAAAACCACATGAGATACCACTTCACACTTGTTAGACTGGTTATTATCAAAAAGATGAATGACAGCAAGTGCTGGTGAGGCTCTGGAACCCTGAACATCATTGGTGGGAAAGTAAATCAGCACAGCTATGTTGGAAAACAGTATGAAGTTTCCTCAAAAACTTAAAAATAGAATTACCATACAATCCAGCCATCTCACTTCTGGGTATATCCAAAGGAACTTAAATCAGTGCATCAAAGAGATATCTGTCTACACCCCTATGTTCAGTGCAGCATTATTCATGAGAGCCAAGATATGGGAACAACCACAGTGCCCACTAATGGAGTTACACACACATACACACACACACAAACATATATTATATATATACACATACACATATACATATATACATACATACACAATGGATTACCATTCAGCCTTAAAAAAACAGGAAATTCTGTCATTTGCAGCAACATGGATGAGCCCGAAGGACACATGCCAAGTGAAATGATGGGTGCAGAGAGAAAAATACCACATGATCTCACTTATACATGGAATATAAAAAAGTCAAACTTATAGAAGTAGAGAGTAGAATGGTGGTGACCAGAGCCTGGAGGAGTGGAAACAAAGGGGAGGAATGGAGAGACGTTGGAGAAAGGGTACAAAATTTCAATTAGACAAGATGAATAAGGTCTGGTCATCCATTGCATAGTATAGTAATCATAGCTCATAATAATATACTGAATTACTTCAAAATCCCTAAAAGAGTAATTTTAAGTGTTCTCACCACAAAGAAATGATAAATATGTGAGGTGATAGATATGTTTATTAGTCTGGTTTGATCAATCTGCAACATATACATGTATCAACACATCACATTGTACCCTATAAAATATAAGCAAGTATTATTTGTCAATTAAAAATGAAATAAAATTCATAAATAAAAATAAATAACTAACACAATCTGTTAAAAAAAAAGAAAAGAAAAAGAAAAAAGGGAAAAGGGGCAACAAATAAATGAAAAACAAAAAGCAATAATCATCATTCTGTGATATTACAATTAAGCCATAGCTCTTTGGTGCCTGATATCAAACTTTAAAAAAATAATAAAATCTAGATTTTATAAATCAGATATGGGGAATCAGGTTAGGCAGAAGGTTGGTCTATAGAAGCCACCAAGCACTATTAGCTATGAGAGATTAAAAAGTCAAAAAGGTATCATAGGGCACACGAACACTGTCCTTCAAAATAGTGTTGGCTGGACAGGCTCCCAAGCAGCAAATGTGGGAGAAGGCAAAGCCTGAAAGTTTTCTTCTCTCGTGAGTTCTCTTTTAATTTGTTATTATTATTACATTTTCCACAATAATATTACAAATCAACAAATGCCTAATATTCTTTTAGCTTAAGCTCACTGTGTTAGTCCATTCCCATGCTGCTAATAAAGACATACCTGAGACTGGGTAATTTGTAAAGGAAAGAGGTTTAATGGACTCACAGTTCCACATGGCTGGGGAGGCCTCACAATCATGGCAGAAGGTGAGAGAAGAGCAAAGGCACGTCTTACATGGTGGCAGGCAAGAGGGCATGTACAATGGAACTCCTCTTTGTAAAACGATCAGATCTCATGAGACTTATTCACTATCACGAGAACAGCATGGGAAAGACCTGCCCCCATGACTCGATTAATTCCCACGACATGTGAGAATTATGGGAGCTACAATTCAAGATGAGATTTGGGTGAGGACACAGCCAAACCATATCACTCATTTTCTGTAAACTGCAATTTTTCATGGATCCATCTCCCTGCACCCCTCAATGAAATCTCCCTCCTGTTGGACCTGCCATCAGGTCCAGCAAGTATCTAACACTTCTACTTTTAGGGGATTATTTTGGCTTCAGTCATATAAAAGATTGCTAGAAGTAAACCAAGTATAAATTTCTGTTGGATTTCCTTTTGCAAAAAATGTTTTTGTCCTGTTCTCCTAAAAATGATCTCCCATCTCAGGTCCAGAAAAGTTATGCCTAATAGGATATTGTGGGGATCATTGATGAGAAAAGTAGGACCTCTGAATGCATGTGCCAATTGACTGTAATTACAGCCCTACGGAAGCCACATGGGTAGGTTTCTTTATAAAAATGTGAATGAGTTCAAGGCAATTGTAGAAACCCCCAGAGAGACTGACTTCTTAAAAGAAAATCCTGTCTGTGAACAATATCAAGCTGATAACCTTAGCCTGTGGCCTCATCCTGTGTCTCTCCACAGGAGTCCTCAGTCTCCCTTTCCTTTATCAACCTCTCCCTTAAAACTTCGATAAAAGACTTCCTTGACCTCAGCAGGGTAACCTGCTGATGGCTACTGATAAAGTGAGAAGCACTATGCACTCAAAAACCATTCATTTTCTATTGCTATCCCCTAAACTGCTGCACTCTCTGTTCCCCTAATTTAGAAGAAAGTCCACTCCCAAGGAGATAGCCTATTTTATTTGTCTCCTGCCTGGATCTCAGTTGTTACTTAAACATACTTATCAGAGAATCAAAGACTTCTTATCACAAGACAAGAACAAATAACACATTTAAGCTAAATAAAAGCCACAAGAACATGCTGCTTAACTTTAAAAATGTGAGAAATGATTAGTCTCTACATAACTACTCACAGATTTGTCAATTATAAAGAAAGGATGGTTTTAATATTCCTTGTCCATTAAAAATAAGCAAAGCTATATTATGATAATTTGGAAAAAAGAGTAAGAAAAAAATAATCATAATCAACTACTCCAAGAAAACCATCAGTATCCTTTGTAATGTTTGAGGAGGGGTCTTTCATTTGTATTTTTTTTTAATTTTAGTATGAATTATGGAATGGGTATCTTCCAATCAGTCCAACAGAGAAAATAATCACACATCATCATAAAAAATAATAAATGCTTTAATGGTTACCATCTAGTATTGCTTACTAGATGTAGACATTTTGCTAAAACTTTCCAATTAGCAACTATTTAACCTTGAAAATAGCCTATGTAGTTCACTGCTTTTTTGTTTCCAATTTTACAGATGAGAAAACCAAGCTAAGAGAAGTTAAATAGCTTGCCTGTGGCTACACAGCAAGGAAACACAACACCTAGACCAAAATCGAGGTCTGTCTGACCTCAGAACTTTCTTTCATTGTGCCCAAGACCCTGTATTTAGGGAATTCAGACATCCTTGTTGTCAAAGACTTTACCATTCATGCACATATTGGCTCCTTCAGAATGGTTTTCTATGCTCACCTCCTCACCATCAAGAACCTTTTTTGGGGTCTGTCATTTGGCCTATACAAGGATGGATCTCTGTCTACTGATTACCTGACAGTGCTGATTTGTGACCTGTTCATTGCATCTTTGATCTGCCACATGTAAGTCAACATCTCCCACTTGACACTTCTTAAACTCTTCATTTATTCTGAGTCTTTTATAAGATATTGTGCATGTGGCATTCTAATTCCTTTTCTTTTCTTTTTCCTTTCTTTTCTCTTTTCTTTTCTTTCTTCTTTCTTCTCTCTCTCTCTTCCCCCTCCCCCGCCACCCTCTGTCTCTGGAGATAACAGTATTCACATCTTCCACAGTGGGTATATGTGTCTGGTAAAAATTCTGCTCTATCCTTTAAGATCCTTAAGCTCTCCCAATCCATGGACTCTACTAATGACCACTTTTTTTGTCTCTTGTCATTTCACACAGTTATAAGTTCTCAGTGAGATCCCAATTTTTTACCTCCTAAAATATTCATCAGAAACTCTCTTGGGGCCCCATTTGCAACCAATACTACTGGCTACCTAGGGGCTATTTATAACATAATTCTAATACTTTAACGAGTATTGCTAACACTTTAACAATCATTACAATTACTGATAACTTGATACGACTGATTAAAATAGAGCTTTTTTTGTTTGCTTCAGAATTACAATAGTGTATTTCTTTCTTTTAGCTGTATTTTAATGCTATAATATGAAAAATTATCCAACAGACTTACTGGCAAGCATCTGGAAATATCCATTTGAAAGAACCAAATACTAATTTTCTTATTATAAGAGAATAATAAAATAATAAAATAATTTTCAAATTTTATTATTTATTTATTATTAGTTTATTATAAATTTTCAAAATTGTATTCACATTGAAAAACATCCAACACACAAGTCCTTTGCTTTAAAAATGTCTGTAATTATTAAATGTAATCCATAAGAGTCTTGCAAATTATGAATTCCACATGGAAACGTATTTTCTACCCCTCACCATAACCCCAAAGTAACTTACAGTTAATTCTCCCTTTGGGGTATCATTCACGTTTAATTTATCACTGATCTGTTGGAAGAAAAACTGTTTCTCCTCAGGACATGTCCAAAAATAAAAATGACTAGTGTGCATTACAGAACGTACTCATTCTGTCCATGATGGGAGGAAAAGTTTTTTTTAAGAGAAGTCACAAAGTCAATTATTGTCTTAAACCTAGAGAGGACAAAGACCATGAGTTATTGGAAATGTAAAACCTAAAATTGAGAATACACATTTGTCACTTTCAAGTAACAAAGTGTCTTTCTAACCCTGTTTTGCTCAGTTATCCCTCTTTCTCATTAACTCTCCACAAACTTCCCTGGTGGAAGACATTCGCAGTCAGTAAGCTCACAAGTAACACTAAAAAGTCATAAGTAGTTATAGCTTATTGTAATTAATAGTAACAGTAACAGTTATTAATATTGTTAACAGTAACAAGTCAATAAGCATCAATTAACAAGGCCTCTCTTTCCCTCTCAGTGAAACTAAGTGACTGGTGCAGAGAGGGGAATCCTCTTTTTTGTGTGTTTTTGTTTCCCTTTAAGATGAAATCATCTCCTCATTGACTCCCGACCCAGTGGTTCTTAGAGTTATTTACCAGTTGCAAATTTTAGACATTGTATTCTGATCTGAAACTGTGTCCAGAAGGTAAGCAGGCCCAGAGGCACAAGGTAAACAACTAGGTACCATCAAGTCAAGGCCAGGTTGAAAGGGGTACACAATTTGAATCAGCTTGTAGGCACCTAGCAAGAATCCATTGGAGCATCTTGGAGTAAGAATTAGACCATGTTTGGAAAGAGACATTATCCCTCAGGGGAACCACATCCACGGCACCCAGCATTAAAGATATAAACTGTGGGTTGGTGATTTGAATTCAAACATGTCTGATACATCTGATGATACAGAGATGTCTGTATCATCAAACAATGATGACTACATGTACTCATAAAACGACTGCCTGTGTTCGTAGCTTATGAATGTAATAGCAAGCAATGACACTGATCTGACCCTGGAGCAGAAATTCAGAATTTCTTCTACACTTTTCTACAGGAGAGTAGAAAGACCACAGGAATACACCTCAAAGGCTGATGTTCTGTCCCTGCATGGCTGCTAGCTAAATGTGGGACTTCAGGTCTCAGTTCTTGCATCTATAAATGTTAAGGGTGAATTAGACAACTTCACCAACCCCTTTGCGTTCTAATGTTTTACACGAATGGCCACCAGGACCTTATCAGAGTCCAAGATATTCTAACAAGTGAAAAGAACAGTGTCCTAGATCCATGATCCCTTACCCAATGGGAAAGACAAACACATAACACATATTGAAAAAGAAATCCCCTTCCCTAGCAGATTCTTTTTGCTTTTGGTTTTTTTCTTTTTTTTTTCAGATAGGGTCTCACTTGGCTGCCCACGATGGAATGCAGTTGTGTGATCCTGGTTCACTGCAGCCTCAACCTCCTGAGCCCAAGTGATCCTCCATCTCAGCCTTCCAAGTAGTTGGGTCTACGGGTGCATACCACCAGGCCTGGCTAATTTTTGTATTTTTTGTAGAGATGGGGTTTCACTATGCTGCCCAGACTGGTCTCGAACTCTGGCTCAAGCAATCCTCTCCCCTTGGCCTCCCAAAGTGCTGGGATTACAGGAGTGAGCCACTGCGCCCAGCCCACAGTAGACTTTTCATGTGCAGCGTTTCACAGGCAAGGCCGTAAAAACAACTGTTGAAGGGGGATCATGAATCTTGCCTGTTCTGTGTCCCTAAAAGCAACAAAACATGTTTTATAACAAATGTGGCTTGTTACAGCCTAGCTTGCGATGCACATTACTTGGATTAACTTCTTGAGCTCTCTGAGTGTGATACACAAATAATACTAGTTGTGTATCTTTTGCAATCTGGAAAACAGTAAAAATCTCTCTTTAGGCAAGACAACATATGGAGAAGAGGACAGATGCACTTTCATGAAGCGGTGAGCCAAGTGGTGCAAGATATGCCTTCTCTATGCAAAAAAATTCCCATTTATACCTGCACATTCCTTTTGAAGGAAAAGATGTTCTTGGTTATTATCTTTTCCAACTCCTTATCACAGCCTTAAAATGAAAATGCTCATCCTTCAAGCTAAGTAATACATATATAAACACATATGATTATAAATATGCTAATAACATTTTACATTAACACAGAGGATGAAAGTGCTTTATAGAAGTTACTGGAGCTCATTTATCCTTAGGAAATCTACGAAATGGTAGCAGTAAGGGATAGTTTGCCAGCTTTTTCAAATGACAGAAAACTGCATGGTTTAAGCAGTCCATTTGCTCACAGCAGTCTTGCGAACTTTTTGCAGGGCCTTATGGAACACAGGAATGCTAACTGTGAGTCTGCCCTGACTTCTCCTACTCTCCCTCATAAAAAGATTGTGGTTGTCTGTTGCAATGATCTAGTGTTTTCTTCTTACACTTTTCTCTTCCACCCTGGATCCTGCTAGCCACCTCCAGCTCATGGTCATCGGAACCACTGGAGATGCTGGCATGGCTGCTTGCACACAGCCTCAGAAGTTTCCCAAGCTCTACCTTCCTGCTTTCTCCATTCCTCTGAATGGCTGAATTTTCTTCATATTTGCATTTCAGCTTACTTGTATGGTCTTGCTTCCCATACAACTCCAACCTACTTCATACTTAACTTGACTTGTTAAACATAGAGTCTCTTAAGAAATGTCCCCATGTCCTGCCCCAACTTGCAGACCACTTGGGCCTTCGGAATGTCACTGATCAAGGCTCAGCCTTGTGCTCTGTCCAGGGAAGGAGATGGGACACATAGAAAGCCACCAAGTCAGTGACAACAAAACCTGGCTCCCTTAGGAAGGCCATAGTTTCCCTACACCCTCCTCCGCTCCCAATCAGGATGTCAGGGTCTCCAAAATGTTCTCGGGAAAACATCAGAGAGCCCCTTCAGTCCTGCTGGAGTGATACTGTAAAGAGGAAGTTACCATGAGGGCTGTGTAGGTGTAGGGATAGTGGTAGGCCAGGTAGCAGACATCCTCATTGTGTGGGAAGGTGACAGCAAAGGTGAGGGTATAGTAGCACTTCCCAGATGCTCCGCCTGCAGCAGCTGTACTCTGGCGATAATGATTTCTAAAGAGAGAGGAGGAGAAGAGAATAAGGGAGAGGTGGGAGGGGGGTCACTTAGGGTCCTAGATGCTATAAATCTTGTGTGTTATATACTGTATTGGCACAATGGCCTTCACTTGAAACATTTCTGCAGGTGAAACTGAGAAAAGGGAAATGTCCAAGTGAACTTACCGCCAGTTCATGAGTCTGTTCAGCAACATATAGCCTGGCCCATCTGCCTCCCAACTGTGCCATATATGCTACCAACCTTTCTTTGCTGTCTGAAAATGAGGGCTGTCCTAGTCATTGAGCTAGAAAATCGAGGAAAATGTGAACAGTTCTGTTTTTCCTGGGTTTACATTGGAGATATAAACTTTATCATCCAAATCTGGGTTCCCCCAATCCCTGTCTCTCCCCAGACCACATAGGGTACAACTCCTTCCTTTCCCCTCTACCTGCCAAGTAGATTTATCAGCAATCATAGGATATATCGAATTCCAATTCAACATTTAATGTATGTTATCTTATGTTATTATTGCAGCAACCCGTCGTGTGGATGACGAAACAAAAGCTTAGAAAAGTTAATTTGCCAAAGGGCTGAAAGAGAAATGGTAGATACAGGACTGAGACCCAGATCTCTCTGGCTGCAAAGGCTTTGTTCTTTCCACTGTACAATGCTTTCTTCCCAAAGGAATATGTTTGTCACCTCAAATGTGGTTCAGCTTCGTAAGGCTTGAGAGTGCACATTTTCCTTGTCAAAGATGAAGAACCAGTTTTGATACTTCAGAGAACAGTATCAAAGAAAATTGCACCCAGAAGTCCATTCCGAGCAATATTTTCCCCACACGCTGCCAATTGATGCTCAGACAGCTGCGCAGGCTTTCCTGAGAAATGTTATCATCAAGGCTGCATTATAATGCAAAATACACCCGGACACCAAGAGATGTAATTCCACCTTTGAACATTTACAACGTTGGCTTACTAGTCCATTGTGCTTTTGATTTTATTGGGGGAAAGGGAAGGGGAAGGGAAGAAATAGTAGGTAATTATTCTTGTGTGTTCTTGAAAAAGATAAAAAACATAGGTTATTCTTTTCTACTTTTTTGCTACGTTCATGCCACTCCCTACCTAAGCAAAAAGCAAGCCTGGAAGAAAGAGATAGAAAACCTATTATTTTATTTCTCATGATTTTGTGGCTTTTCAATATTTATACACCTAGGAATGGGACTAAGGGAAGCTGGTAGCCCACTGACTGTGGCCTGATACCTTTATCTTGCCTCAGCTTCTGTCAATATGGCAACCTAGAGCCTTGGTCATGCTAGGGAAAGGAGGGTACCCTGTAACAACGTAAGCCCTAAGTGGCTGTCACACCCAGGTTTTTGGCATTGTATTAATAGAATCCATTTCCTTTGTGCCTACAGAAATAGAAATTTCAAAAGAGTGTCTTCCCACATGGTGTGATATGGATCGCAATGCCTAATTGAGTCTACTCTGCCAGATTGCCCCAAAGTTCTGAAGCTTCTCCAAAAGCTATGATTCTGGTTATTAGAAAGTATGCAAAGAAGCAGATGGTAGCTCAGAAAGCATGCAAGTTACATATGCTCTACCTCTTATTTGCTTTCTGATTTCCCTTGTGAAGGCTCCATGCAAACATACACTCAGTTTACACCTTGCTGAACAAAATGCTAGTCAATTACTCCTCTTTACAGGAAACAGCAGTTGAAATAAAATGAGCCAGGGATAACCAATCAAAGCGTGGAAGAGTGCTTCACTTGTAAGCATATATGTGTGGGTGCACACACAGATGTGCACCTATTCATGAATGTAAAGGCAGATGGAAACAAGCACATTGTGCTTCACTGTCCCCAGTTCTTCACCTACAAACAGTGGAGACAGAGCCTGTATCTTGACTCAAGAATAATAGGTGTCCCTAAGGGCCAGTAGTGTTGGTCTTATTTGGCATGGGCCTTGCTTCTTTTTAGTTTCCCCACTGCACTATTAGTACACTAAAGTCATATCACAAGCACATTTAGCCTATGCAAACTCAACCTCACCTCATTCAACCACAGGAGAGACCAAGAAAGACAGAGAAAAAAAAATCCATGTATTTATCTCTATGTTCTTTCCCTCATTCAGACCAAATCTGGACTCCAAGGAAAGAATAGCTGCAGTGAAATGGAAAGAGAAATAAAATGGGCTAATCATTAGCTCTGGAGCTTCCATGGGCTCAAGATTTAAGGGAAGTGTAAGGAATTCAAATGGTAGATTTGATTATGTCAAATCTGCCTTCTCACACCACCAACATATATACACATACACACACTCTCCCTCTCTCTCTCTTTCCTTCACCTAACACACTACCCCCCACAGCTTGGTGATGTTAGATTCTCCTGATCAAGACTAAAGACTCCCCACCGACAAGCCAGCCTTCTCCAGGATGGTTACACACTGTTGGAATTCCAAAAAAATATATATATATATTATCAACACCTTATTCAGAATGACTTTCAGCTAAAGGAAATTCAGTTACAACCCTCGCCTGGGGTCTAAACTCTGGCTGAACCTAAAGCAAATGTCAGGCATCCCCACTGGAGTCTCCTGGCAGCCCCCTTGTAGCAGGAGTTGTCCAGGAGATGACTCTACTTCCAGCATACCTTCCTCTGCAGAGACCTTTAAACTTTCCCAAGATCATCTTCTTCAAAGCCAAGTGTTTGATAAATCTCTAAAGTGAAACATCTGGCTTGCTACAGTTCAGTTCATCCATGATAAACTGAGATCCCATCAACAAGCTCTTTTCTTTTCCCAGTTATGATGTGGACATATCAAGTGATGTTTGCAAGAACCAATGTTCATCTTTCCTATGTTAAATTGTTCCCATGTTCTTGCTTTATATGGAAAGCCCTTTCCATCTTCCTTATTTAGCTAAGTCTTCTTCATCCTTCAAGATTTAACTCAAGTGTTTCCTCTTTCAGGAAGCCTTCCCTGATAGCCCCCTTATCACTCCTATTCTCATGGCCAATACTTTGTGGCAAGGACCATGCTTATTCATCTGTTTATCTTTATGCTTCCCACATTGCCTGGACATAGCAGCTGTTCAGTTAAAGTTTGTATAATAAGTGGACCCAAGACTCCAGAAGTAATAATTAGGTTGCTCAATGTATTTTATCTCCAATCCTAATGACATCCTTTCAAGGTGGGCATTATTACACACATTCTACAGATGGGAATTAAGGCTCACAGAGGTTAAGTGTCTAGAGCAATTCCACACAACAAGTATAGTAAACAGGATTTAACCCCAGTTGTAGGCTTAGCTTAGAAACTAAATTTATTTTTATTATATCACCTGCTTGTTAGGAATGGATAAAAAAGGACAAGATGTCTTATGCCCAATGTAGCAAGTAAGAATCTGAAGTTTTTATCTTCATAAATCAGAACTTCCTATGAACTTACAGTCCAAAATAACAGAAAAAAAAGGAAAATAATCCAGCTGAGAGTTAATAAGATGATCCATATACTATGACTTTTATATCATTGATATTTGATGCCACTAAGAAGATGTTTTTACTAATTATTTAAAATAATTGCTAGCATTTATTGAACACCTACTATGCACCAGACACTGTTCTAACCTTTACACATGTTTTATCTCACGTCATTTTATCTTCAGAACACTTCTATTAGGTAGATACCATTATTATCCCATTTTAAGATGAAGAATCTGAGGTTGAAAGAAGTTGGTATAATTTGCCCAAGGTCACGCCATTAATGAGTGGGAAGTTTCAGTCAAAGAACTTCCTCTCCTCAATCTGTTCATCTAGATGGAGAAGCAGCCTGGTGAAAATCAGTAGTGATCTTGAAGATTAGCTGGATCCTATTGGTCATCTGGGGTCAAAGATGACCTGGGCTGGGTACATCCAGCAACTTCACAGCTAAAAGGCTTTTTGTTTGCTTTTCTGTTCCCTGAACCATTTATCTTTGAAAGGATCTGTACTTTTATAATCATAAAGACTTCAATGAAGCAAGGAGCAAGTACACGAAGGCATAGTTATGAACTCAGGTTATTTCCATTTGTACTTAAAAATATGCTGGAAAGTCATTGTTTCTTTTTGGCAGGGTGCATAAAATAAGCAAATGCCATGATAGAGAATGGATTAGATAATCTTAAAATGACAACGGCTCTGTTCAACAAGCGTGCATCATTTCACTTAACAGGATCTAATAAGGCAGAGCAGTGAAGTTGCCAGGCTTCCCTGTGTCTGCAGCATTTCTAATATTCTATATAACACCAAATCTCTCTCCTGAGATCCTGTGGAAGGATGCATGATGGCAGAGCTCTTGTATGACATTCATCTTCATGAGTGAGCTGTTCCATCTCCTCTCATGAGCGGAGATAAATGTCAGAAGAGATCAGCCATTGTGTATTACATGGCCACTCTAAGCGCTCAGCCTCCCTCCCTCTGCCCTTCAGCACCAGAATTACTTTAGACCAGAGCGGGGAGAGAATTCAAAAAGGTGTGTGGCTGTGCACATCAGAGGAAGAAGCAGACCACAGGGAACTAAATAAAAGAGAAACTAAAAGAGCCCTTACTTACTTTTACTAGAGGCAGGGAAAAATGAATCTGCCCATTTCTGTTCCTCCCTCTTGAGAGGCATTTTTTATTTTCCAGCCTAGTGGTCTTCAAGGTGGGGAAGAGCAAGGGGTAGAACAGAGGAGGTGGGAGGTGCTCCATGGGAGGGGCAGAGTGATCAACTGACCACTGGCAGAAAATATTAGAGTTTCTCCTTAAAATGATTATTATCTAGATAGTAAGAAAGAAATTAAGTCGTCTACTGTTTAATGTGGGGATTGGCATGGCTGTCTCAATGTCAACCTAATGTGTCAAACCAGATGATGGTGCAGCAATCTTATCCACTCATCACTGTTGTATTCCAGGGCTGGAGTATGAAAAACACATTATATCTGCTTCTACAGTTCTTATATGTTAGTTAAGCATTGATTGTTGCATAGGAGAGGTCTCCAAAGGGAGAAGTGGGAACAACTAGCTCCCTTCCTTTTTCTTTTGCTTTTAGCTTCCAGGAAGGTATTTAAGTCTACAGAAGCTTACTTTGATTTACAGATTGTATTACCTAAATTAAACTAAACCTCACAAAATAGACAATTACTTTTTAAAAGAAAATCTTCTTAGAAGCCATCTATTGATGTTAAAATTAAATTGCAATCAAAATGACTAGAAAATGGCAGAATGGACATGGCCTACCCCTTACCCTTAATATTAGGTCTTTCTCAGTAATTCTCATTTTTGTTAAAATAATCTAATCAGATCTAGAAAGTTAAACAAAATTTCTCAAAATTACCAAAAAGACTATTTATAACTACATCTGATGGTGAACTCCACGGCAAAATTCTAGTGTGCCCTAAGCTACAAATAGCATAAAGATGTAACAATTAGGTAGATATGAACTATTATTTGTTTCATCTTTCTCTCCTAATTTAAAACTCTTCATTTTTTGCATGCTTTCTTATATGTATATGCTAGTATAGTAATGCATATATACTTTTTTAAATGTATAAACTAATCTAGTAAGAACACATACAAATATATCTTATTGCTTAGTGACGTATTGTCAAAATAGTTTGGAGACTTTTCATTTTATGACAATTGGCCCTCCAGAGTAGTCAGCCCACATCCTCAACTGCTCATCATTGCTGTCAACTTCAACTTCTGAAGGAAAATGCAAATGCAAATCCCATTTCTTCTGAGTTTCCTTTTTCCTTTCACCCTTCTAGAAACATACTCAGGTACCATGCCTCACAGTTGTCTCCACAATGAGCACCCTGGCATCCTCTTAAAACATGGCACCAAATCTGGGACTTTAACAGCACAACAGAAATAGAGCAGAGTTTCTAAAGATATATGGGAGATAAGGAAATAGGGAAGTAAAGTTCTCCCAAATTAATATACCAGAAATAATAAAGGCAGGAGAGAAGCAAAGAACTCTTGTAAAGCAAATCAACTCAAAGATCAAGATGGGTAAATAGGGAGAGAAATATTGTATAATCTAATGCATCATTTTACAATTGAGAGAGGTGTTCTAATTTGTGGGTGAATAGAGATTACACATATCTATCTTGTTGTTACATCATATTATTGGGAATATGTTAACACAACGTGGTGAATAATTATAAAACAAACTACTTTACAATGTAGCAATCTTATCCATTCATCTCTGCTGTATTCATGGTTAGAATATGAAAAATTAATTACATTATACATTCATGGTTTTTTCTTATCCCTCTGTTGCTCTTTAATCACATAATAATTGTCTTGCTAATAGCTCTAAAAGCTATCAGAATTGGTTCTCCTTAGGTCAAGGCTGTACTTTTGAAAGTGTGACTTCTTCCTTCTTTCGGGAAATACGTGATCCCCTTAGCCTTCTTATTCCCCAATTCCAAGAGGAGTATCCTCCAACGGGACATTTATACATCCCATTAGGAAATAATGCAAAATGTTACGTTTGTCCAATCTGTTACTAACTTTCGGGTCCAAGCCAGCTCTAAGCTGGGTCTTTCACATTTACTGAGAATAACTTTTCAGAGAAAACTAAAACTCATTCTTGACACACCAAGGTCCAAAAGTAGGTTTTCATTTTTTTTTTCCTGCAGTTGCAGACTATCACCTTGAGGTGATGTTTAATCTAAATCTCTTTGAACCATAAGAATGGCCCTGAGAGTCTTAAGATAGGTGAGCCAGAGAGTAGTTGCCTTTTAGGTGAATGGAAAACCAACAAAGTCATAATATTGTGCAATTTTTCTAAAGGATATAAAAAATCCTCTTTACATTCATATCCTAATAGATATAGGATTGAATACCTCCAACTCTTTTATTACAGACTGCTAGTCAGCCTGGCTCTGTGTCTTGTAGACTATCATTATCTCCATGGTGATTTTTGCCTTTGTATCTGATATAGCAACAAGATTCTTGACCTTTCCCATCTATCAATACTCCTATCCTCAAAGTCTCAAAAGCCAAGAGGCATAAGGGTATATACTCTGTTTCCTTTCCATAGTGACAACTATCCTAAACTCCAGAATGTCTGATCATACTTTTTTAGATGGCTCTAGTAATTTCAGAAAGAGATGAAACTTACTTTATTTAAGAAAATAAGAAATGGCCTCTCAGTTTTTATAAGAAATTAGCACTGAACTAATAATTAATTATATATATATATATTCTTCGTCTAGCAATTCCTATCCTTATTTTCTTATAAATTTGAATTTTATTTTTCATCTGAAGAAAATATACACATAAGCTATCTAGATGTCTGGAATGCATTTCTTTCATCAAAATATATGGACAATTTAAAGTTCATTGCAACTTTGCAGGATAAACTGATGAAACTGGAGACTGATCAAGGATTGAAGATGAATTTTGAAACTCCTCCCTCTTTTATTTTTTTCCACAAAATTATCTTGCTATGGGGAGGAGTTACATATGTGTAATTGTCACATATTCACCCTCCTGTACTTTGGAAAACTAAACCACGGGGCAGATAGAAACAGGATAGAACATCTCAGACATTTCACTCTCTGGGTTCAGCAGAAATAAGTAAAGAACTAAGGCTTGACACACTAATCACAGGTAGAATCTATACGACTTCTAATATCTGACAACAAGATTTAAAAGTTTTAATGTGTTTAAATGAAGATAAACTCTTTCAGCAAATCAAAAGGTATTTCTTGAGGTCTACTGTGGGTGCCAGTGAATATGCTTCTGAAGAGCAGGACATTGGCCATTAGGACAGAGTGACAAAAAACTTATCAGACAAGCACAGATTGCTAATGTTTCTAAGATCAATATGGAGAAGTGGGAAATTGAGAGAAAATTACAGGACAGAGAAAAGGAAACTAATAGCGCTCTAACTTACTTGTAGTAACATATTTCATAGCCTGTCCGTATCCAGGTGGGTCTGCCAAGAAGGGCCTCCTTCACGGAATACAGGGTGGGCTGCATCCCTACACAAAATCAGAAAAGGAATTAATCTTTTTTTATATATATATACTTTAAGTTCTAGGGTACATATGCATAACGTGCAGGTTTGTTACATATGTATACTTGTGCCATGTTGGTGTGCTGCACCCATCAACTCGTCAGCACCCATCAATTCATCATTTATATCAGGTATAACTCCCCAATGCAATCCCTCCCCCCTCCCCCCTCCCCATGATAGGCCCCAGTGTGTGATGTTCCCCTTCCCGTGTCCAAGTGAGCTCATTGTTCAGTTCCCACCTATGAGTGAGAACATGCGGTGTTTAATATACAAGAAAAAAACAAACAACCCCATCAAAAAGTGGGCAAAGGATATGAACAGACATTTCTCAAAAGAAGACATTCATACAGCCAACAGACACATGAAAAAATGCTCATCATCACTGGCCATCAGAGAAATGCAAATCAAAACCACAATGAGATACCATCTCACACCAGTTAGAATGGCAATCATTAAAAAATCAGGAAACAACAGGTGTTGGAGAGGATGTGGAGAAATAGGAACACTTTTACACTGTTGGTGGGATTGTAAACTAGTTCAACCATTGTGGAAAACAGTATGGCGATTCCTCAAGGATCTAGAACTAGATGTACCATATGACCCAGCCATCCCTCTACTGGGTATATACCCAAAGGATTATAAATTATGCTACTACAAAGACACATGCACACGTATGTTTATTGCGGCACTATTCACAATAGCAAAGACTTGGAATCAACCCAAATGTCCATCAGTGACAGACTGGATTAAGAAAATGTGGCACATATACACCATGGAATACTATGCAGCCATAAAAAAGGATGAGTTTGCGTCCTTTGTAGGGACATGGATGCAGCTGGAAACCATCATTCTTAGCAAACTATCACAAGAAGAGGAATTAATCTTTACATGAGGGAAAGAGAGTTGTTCTGGGACAAATAATGATCCTCAAAGATACATAGGTCTTAATCCCTGGAAACTGTGACTGTTAACTGTATATGGCCAAAGAGACTTTGCAGATACGATTAAGTTAAGGATCTTGAGATAGGGTGATTATCCTGGTGAGCCCTAAATGCAATCACAAATATCCTTATGAGAGGGAGGTAGAGGGAGGTTTGACTATAGAAGAGATGCAATGTGGCCAGGCATGGTGGCTCATGCCTGTAATCCCAGCACTTTGGGAGGCTGAGGCTGGCAAATCATGATGTCAGGAGATCAAGACTATCCTGGCTAGCATGGTGAAACCCCATCTCTACTAAAAATACAAAAAATTAGCTGGGCATGGTGGCACGCACCTGTAGTCCCAGCTACTTGAGTGGCTGAGGCAGGAGAATTGCTTCAACCTGGGCTGCAGAGGTTGCAGTGAGCAGAGATTGCACCACTGCACTCCAGCCTAGATGACAGAGCTAGACGCTGTCTCACAAAAATAAAAAATTAAAAAAAAAAAAGAGATGCAATGTGACTGAAGCAGAGAGAGATTTGAAGATGCAACACTGCTAGCTTTGAGGAAGCAAGAATGGGCCATCAGCCAAGGAATGCAGGAAATGTTACTCTAGAAGCTGGGAAAGGAAAGAAAATGGAGTTTCCCCTGGAATCTCCAGAGGAACCATGGTTCTCTCAACAGCTTGACTTCGGCTCAGAGAAACTGATTTTGGACTTCTGAACCCCAGAACTGTAAGAGAACAGATCTGTCTTGTTTTAAACCACCGAGTTTGTGACAATTTGTTACAACAGCCATACAAAGTGAATATAAATATCAAGGTTCATATTTTCTCTTCTCATACCCACAAGAATCTGTTTAGTCACTACAAAATAGAGGCAGTATCCTGCACTTAGCCCCAGACACTGGGAATACTTATTCCTCATTCAAAGTCACCCAGTAAATTAGTATTTGTATGCAGAATTTCCACTCCTTGAAACATTCAAAATAAATACAGGCTGCTCATCAGCCTTTCTCTCTTGAATATCTCCTCCAAAATGACCACGGGTATTCAGGAGAATTCAAACTTCTCCAAGAGCTTTCTAAGAATGTAAATCAGTGTTGTGCAATTGAATTTTGTTGTTCCTCTATCTTGCAGGAAAAAAAGCAGATCAAAGCATTTGCTCCTATGGGACTTAGGAGATGGAGAGAAGGAATAAATGAGAGGGCTTACCAACCTCAAAAGATTCAAGGTAGAGTGAGGAAATCCAGAAGAAGTGGATGTCATGTGTGGCAGAGTGAGGATGCCCAGCCTCCCCTCTAAAGTAGCAATGTGCCACTGAGGGCCACTGCCTGCCTTGCTGCACCTGGCAACCCAAAACTCTGCCCAACTTCAAACCCTCTGAACCCAAGCAAGGCTCTTTGAATCCAAACAGTCAAGAAATGTCATTCCTGGCATGTTCCAGAAAGCCCCTAGAGTTCATACCATAATTAAACTGGCTGTTAGGCTTCTCGCAGTTGATGATGTTGAAGTGATAAGGGACGGCCGCCTGCATACCGCTCACTTTGAAATAGAACCACTGCTGGTGCTGGGTGCTGTTTACATCCACGTTGACCAGCAAGTCATACTCAAACCTGCAGATCAGAAGCAAGACTGGAGGGTTATCTGGAAAGCCTTTAAGGTAAACTTCAGACACTGAGAATCTACATGTTTCAGTTTCTGTGTTATAGATCTAAGATCCAGGATCTCAGCTCGCTGGTAAGTTATACTTATCAACCTGATGCCACAATACTGGGTACAGATTTTGGAAATTCGTGGAGGTGAGAGGGCTTCCTAGTATTATGAGTCAATTACGCAATAGTGCATATTTTTAATTTTTTAAATTATTATAGATACAGAATAGTTGTATTTATTTATGGGGTACATGTGATATTTTGATACAATAATACAATGTGTAATGATCAAATCAGGGTAATTGAAATATCTATCACCTAAGCATTTAACACTTTTTTGTGTTAAGAAATTCCAGTTCTAGTCTTTTTACTATTTTGAAATATTAGCACATCTTTTTATTAAACTATAATGAAGTTTTTATCTAACTAGAAAAAATGCAAATGTGTTATATACCAGAGAAAATTCAACCACATCTGGTTTGGATATGCCATTACTATTTGATGATCAACATTATTTTGAGCCTCAATTTCCACATATGGAAAATGAAAGTGTCTAAACTTGCAGTGCTGTTTATAAAAATCAAATAACCTAGTAAATATAAATCCCCCAACAAAACAACAAACATGAATTAGGCTAGCAATGCAGGGGTTGTTTCATTTTCATTGTGATATAACTCCCATGCTATAAAATACACACATCTTAAATATACAGCTCAATGAATTTATCTACATCTGAAACCACTTGTGTGACTACTGCCCAGATATAGGACATTTCCAGCACCCCAGGAGGCCCTCAGCAATCCTCTCCCCATCACTATGTCTCCAAAGGTTATTATTTTTCTGATCTCTAGCAACAGAACTAGCAATGCAGTTTTGACTTAAACATTATCAGGATATTTTATTTTTAAAAATATTGTTTCATTCTCTTGGTATTCTCTTTGAGTTGCTTTTATGAAAAGTAAAATGTTTTTGTCCCAATCCATTCATACTCTCCCACACTGGACCCCTGGTAAATGGCATTGTATGAGATTTATGAAAGGCTAGAGCTTGGTATAAGACAGATGAGAGCAGAGTAGAACTCTCTGATGGAGTCTAGTCCTCACACTGTCGCTGTAGGCACCACACTCTAACCACTGGGCTCACCATACAACACATGATGTGTAACCCATGGAGTGGCACTCACAAGAACAATTCTGGAAAGGCTATGACCCTCAAATTGTCTGCTATTCCCACAGTGCTCTCTCCAAAAAGTAATCATAAAAATTCCTTACCCAATAGTAGGTTTGTTTACTGTTACTTGACTCTATTACCCTGACCGTAACTGATGAGTTTAGGATTTTACACTCTGGTCCAAGGGAAATGGATAGAGAAAAAGACCTGAGCCGGGCCAGCAGCTTAGGCACATCCTGATCTGATAGCTATTCCACCAGGAGACTCATAATCAGGTCTCCTTTCCTGGATCCCTTGAATGTGATATCTGGAGAGAAGAAATAGTAAAAGCAGGAGCCACAGGAAGAAGTGGAAACTAAGCCAACAACACAAAGAAGGCTGATAAACAGTCTTGACATGATTGTCTTTCCTGTCTTCAGCCTGATTAGTTAAACTCATCTCTGTTTTATATGTTGGGTTTCCTTGAAATATTTTATGTGCAAAAAAAAGATCACCCTTCACCTCCCCCAAAAGGGAAAAACTTCAAAAATGAATCCTCAGGTGAATATAAAGGAGGTCTCAGCTATACTGAATTCCGAGCTCCAACCATGACGAATATGCATCCCTGAGTAAGAACGGATGTTGACTAAGGGCTGATCATGTACCAGGTACTACTCTAAGAGCTTTAACTATATTAGTCAGCTCTCATGAAATCCCTAAGTAGTAGGTGCAATTATTGTTCTCATTTTGTGAGTGAGGAAATAAAGGCATGGAATGAGTTAGGAAACTTGCTCAGTCTCCTGGCTGGAAGGTAATGAAGTTACCCTGGCACTCTGATTCTGATGTCTGTCTATGGCCACCACACCATTATCTGTTCTAGACTGTTTTTCCAGAAGTTCACCTATAGAAGATGAATCATATATCTTGCCTTTTGGTATAAGGGAAATATAATAGAAAGAATTTTAACATAGTGAGAACTGCAGTCTCTTCTGACACTGAAAAAGAAGTAAAATTCATGTGTGTTTTATTTCCTTTCTTTTAGTTTGTACAGCCCTAGACTTTCCTTGGCTAGGATATCCTTTTCTACTGAGAGCTCATCTGTAGGTTCTGCTAGAGAGGCATGGTACTGCATCTTCCCTTGAATGCAGGATTGTTCACCTCTCTCTGGGAAGCTCATGATTTTTGCCACCTAAGTACACCGGAATGAGAGCAACAGGCATGGAGAAGTGCAGGAATAGCAAGCCCATGTACTCTTCCGGGTCAGCAGAATCAGCCTTGGCATCAAAGTATAAACATCCCAGTCAAAGTGCTCTCACACCCAAATATGGACCCATTATTTGAAACACAAGACACATTAATAACAGTTCACCTCTACTGAATGGCTCACTTAGCTATGGTGTCAGTGATTTCCCTAGTGGTGTACTGGTAAATGTTTAACAAATGACTCCCTGAGAGGAAAAACCTTCCCTTGTACTGTTTGCCAATTTGTAAGGTATAAATACTCCCACCATGACTGATTTCAAGCCACCAATGTGAGGTCACTGAACAGAGCATGGAGAAGAGACAATCACAGCTCACTCTTACGAACTGCCAGGAGATACCCACTGTGGTTTTCCTTACTTACTCACGCACTTGGATGGCTTTGCGAAGATTTCCTGACTCAAATTTAGAGAAGAACTGTAAACAATTGGAAGTATTGTCTTGCAAAGGCCTACAATGAAATAAGGAACATGTGAACATATGTGTTATCACTACTCTTTGAAAACTGTGATGATTCTTTTTTTTTTTTTTCATTATTTATTATTATTTTTGAGATGGAGCCTTAGTCTGTCATCCAGGCTGGAGTGCGGTGGCGCCATCTCGGCTCACTGCAACCTCCGCCTCCCAGGTTCAAGCCGTTCTCCTGCCTCAGTCTCCCGAGTAGCTGGGACTACCGGCACCCACCACCATGCCCAGCTAATTTTTTCTATTTTTAGTACAGATAGGGTTTCACTGTGTTAGCTAGGATGGTCTCGGTCCTGAACTCACGATCCGCCTGCCTCAACCTCCCAAAGTGCTGGGATTACAGGCATGAGACACCACACCTGGCTGATGATTCTTAAAGGTAAACTTTTTCTTATAGATCTTTAACCTGAATTTTCATCATGCTATTTTAGGAGGAGGAGTGGATTATTAACAGGAAACATGTCTATTCTCATGCCATTAACAGAATTCTTCATGCCCCACATTCCTCAGATGCACAAGACTACCTACCAAGGCTCATCTAAACTGAAGACAACTTTATTTATAACATCACGTGGCTGGATGAGCCTTCGAATATCCTCAAATATCCTGATCCTGAAAAAGAAAATTGAAAAAATTTTAAGGGTCAGCCTTCTCTCCCTAGCTCACTCATCCTATGATCACCTGGGAAGAACTTTGGGGGTCATCAGAGAAATATGAAAGCACAGAGAAGTTTAATAACACCTCAACCTTGAGCTCAGATAGTGGAAATAGCCCTGCCCTCCTTCTTTCTCTTTCTTTATCAAAAAATAAAACTGCATGAGAAGTAGGAATGTAGGAAGTAGTGATGTTAGGTTTCAGTTAGAGAATTCTTGGCTTGAAGAATTTTACCAAAAGCACTTGCGTTGGGGAACTTTGGAACTTTTCTAGCTGTGGGAATAAGACGGTAGTTTGCACTGAGAAAGTTTTGAGGAAGACATTAGGACTATTAGCTGCCAGCATCTTCAAGGTTTGGGAGGCTCCAATAAGCCTGTGTGCCCTTGTACAATTTATATTCCTTGGGCTCTGTCTGCTCCAGTAGGCTAAGGTCAGTCTTCTAAGAAACACCAAAATCTGGGATATTTAACTAAGAGACGGAAAGAAAGCTTAGGAGGTCTTTCAGATTACCTTCCTGAATTTCCAGTCCAGTTCACAGGGGAGGTGTGAGAGAAGGGTGAAGAAAAGTAAACGTGAGGCCTGGACTCAGAGGGAAGATGTCCTATGCAGGGATAAGATGGTGCTAGAATAGCCCTTGTGATCTGTTTCTCAAAAACATGAGCAGTACAGATAAAGTGCAGGGGGTAGGGCTGGATATGTCAGCCAGGACCCCAGGTGGGAGCAGTTTGGGGGATTTACCATCAAGAGAATAATTTACCAATGACATGAATAATAAGAAAACTTTCTGGTCTGCCCACTTTGCTCCACTGACTTGGTATGTGCATACAGATTTTTTCAAGAAAAATAATGTTTTCTTTGCCTTTAGCAGTTTTCATTTTAATCTCAATATGCTGAGCCATGGGTAAAGCTCCCTTTCCTGCCTTCTGGCAATAATCTATTATCTAGTGTTTCTTCCCTGGAGAATATCTTTTCCATTCCCTCCTCTGTGAAGCAGCAAAACTAGTCTCTGAACTAAGCCAGGGTATATAATACCTGGGGCTCCTCCTTTCTATTAGCAAGATATCCCATACCAATTTGTAGGAAGCAAGAAAAGAGATCCCAAATAATCAGTTCTTGATTTTTCTGAAAACTTACTTTTGAGGAAGGAGCCCAGTATTTGGGGAAACTAGATGATCTTTCTTTGTGATAGTGGTTTGCAATGGAGATAGGATAAGGAGTTGTATTAGAATTACTCAAGGAATTTTTCGTCAGAAAATACATGCCTACAACTACCCCATACTTGATTGTGAAATGTCCTTGCAGGAAGGAAAGTTTGTGTGTTTGGTTAGTTTGCCAACAGGCTTTAACATGTTCCTGAATAATGCTCACTTTCCTATAGATAGTAGAATTATCTGTACAAACCAGTTACTTATAAAATTATCAAAGAACAGAAAAAAAAAGAGCTCCCAAGTCAGTAGCGCCATCACCTTTGGACTCCACATTTGCGTTCCAACATAGGCTGAGTGGTGGGAGGGGGACAGTGTCCCCAGACATCAGGAAATGCCACCATCTTGAAGTCCACCACAGAGCTGGTTCTTCTGGCTTTGGCCATATAAAGATAGGGATCGTGGAAAGGGACACACTTCAGATGTGTCTGCAGAAGCTTATCTATTACTTCAACAGCCTCTCCAGTCCTAGTGGAGTTAGAAAAGGAGGCACTCATCCTTGGGCAGAAAATTGCATCTATGTCCCAGGCATCTGCTTTCGGGGAAGCCTGAATGTCAGGGATTTCACTTTCAGAAGAATCTCTCCCGAGACTATTGGATTGCACATTTTGGTACGGGTTCACTCTAGGCTTTCTTTTGGAGCCTAGATGCACAGTGGACCTTTGCGTCTTCACCATACACAGAAGGGAACTCCGGACAGAGTCTTCCCTTTCTTGTCCACAGGAGCTTTGGTCCTTGTTGTAGCAGTGCTGCTTTGAGGAGGCAGCAGTCGGAATGTGGTGGTGATTCGCATACTGAGTCTTTTCAGAGTTCAAATCACCTCCAGGTTTGGACTCCAGTTCCTTCATGTTCAAAATGGAATAGAATATGTTAGTGTGTCCTTCCAGGTAGAGAATACAATTTGATCCTTGTCCTTACTCTCTGGGCACAGAGCTAAGCATAAATCCTATGAATCTGGAAGCCTTCTCCAAGGTCAACTAAGAAAGACTAACCTTCAAGAGTCAAATAAATGACAGAATCATAGAAACTCATGTTTGGAAGGGCCTTTTGGTGGGTCTAGTCCAACGCTAAACAGTATTTGAATGTCTCCTTCAAGACCCCCACTAAATTACAATCTGGTTGAAAAACCGTATTTATGGGGTCTCACTGCACCCCAAGGCAGTGCCTTTCACTTTAGGATAATTCTGTTTATTTGAAATAAATGTTTATACTAAACTGAAATTTCCTTCCCTGAAACTGTTATCACTGATCGCCTTCTGCTTTCTGAAGTCAAATAGAATATATTAAGTCCCTTCTGTGCACGTGACTTAGCTTATACCCTTAAATTCAGCCAAATTCATGATTTATTACTAAGAGTCATAAGAAAATAATGGAGATCAAAAAGCAGGTCTAAAATATTGATGGCAGCAACAGTGGCAGCAGCAACTAGGCACAGAATTAGCATCACCAGGTCTAACATTCCCAATTTGTTTATACTAACAAAGAAAGCCTGAAGTCAGTATGTCCACCTTCAAAAAGCCATCTAGGACAACAGTGCCACTTGGCACAAGAACAATTAAATCATCAAGAATTTTTATTTGCTTTTTCAGTGCATGGGGGCAAGGCACCCTGCCCACCAGACAATAGGTAGTGATATGTACCTTCATGCTATAGTCATGCATTACTTAACAATGCAGGATGTTCTGAGAAAGGCATCATCAGGTGATTTCATCATTGTATGAACATCATAGGGTGTGCTTACACATACTTAGATGGCATAGCCTACTGCAAACCTAGGCTGTATGGTGTAGCCTATTGCTCCCAGGCTACAAATCTGTACAGCATGTTACTGTACTGAACACTTTAGGCAATAGGAACACGATGGCATTTGTGTGTCTAAACATAAAAAGTTGCAGTGAAAATACAGTCTTATAATCTTATGGGACCATCGTGGAATACGCTGGCTGTCATCAATGGAAATGTCCTCAGGCAGCTCATGACTGTGTACCCATCCTAAGTGTAGGGTGTCAGATTGAGGACCCCTTGCATACATTCTAAATTTTTCCCATATTTGCCACCTTTTCCCATTTTTGTTTAACATTCTGCTCTTCTCTAAGGAAGAGGCCAGAAGCAGATGGCTAATGATGAGCAATGCTTTCCATCTGGATACCCTGGTTTGGCCTCCCAGGGTCTGCAAAGAATCCATCATGCATCGTCAAAGATCAGAACCACAGCGTATGTCCTACCTCAAAGCTATAGGAGAGCTCAAGACACATCGCCTCATATTGCATCAGTTCCTCTTCAGGTCGGTCAAGACCAGGTTTGGAACTTAGCTTGTTCACATCTGTTTCCAAGTCATCATCCTACATGGAATAGTCATAGAAGAGATTACAATCAGGAAATCCACCATGAGAAGCATCAAGATAAGATATGTATGTGCTTCTTCAGAATCTTAGGACGTGGTTTTCTTGCCTCAAATTATAGCACTAGCCTATCCAGTGAAAAATTTGTTATGCTGGATTGTATTTTTAAAATAAAAAGAAAGAAGATAAACAACTTGTCTCAGCATTTATGTCAGTATTTGTCAACCTTCATCAGAAATAAAAACTTGTATGAGATAAACTACATAAGCTATAAAACATATTATAAAAGAAATTCTTTATCTCATTGCCACTATCATCAACATCATTGTAATTATTGTCCCTCTTTATCTATCTTTGACATTTAGGTTTAGTCAATCTTTTCACAAACATTTAATCAGCACCAACTGTGAGCAGGTACTCTTCTAGGTACTGAAGTTTCAGTCACAATGGAACAGACAAATATCCATGCTTCCATGGTTATTTGCCTTTTAGCGAGAGAAGAAAAACAGTAAAGAAGAAAGCAAACAAATGAATATGTTAATTTCCAACAGTTATAACTCCCCTTGAAATGATAAAAGAGAGTGATGTGACTAAGATTGGGGAATGGGAGGCCGTTTGGATTGGGAGATCTCAGGAGGACTCATAAGGAGGTAATGTTTTAGCTGAGACCTAAATGGCAAAAAAAAAAAAAAAAAAAAAAAAAAAAAAAAAAAAGCCAGCTATGCACAGGCCTAGCAGTGAATTATTAAAGAAGGAAAAACTTCAATTTGTTTACAGAAAGAAGGTGGCTGATGCATACAGAATAAGAGAAAGATTGCAGGAGATGAGATTTGAGAAATAGGCAGGAGAGAAATTATATCAATCCTTACAAGACATAGGGAGGAGCTGGTAGTCTCCTACTACATCTTTATCCTTTTGTACATTTAAAAATTTACCAAACCACCACGAGTCTTTTATTTATCGGATTGAATAATCCCAGGCACTTTATTCTTGATAGATAATCATTTCAAAACAATTTAATGATAATGGTGACTCTCCTCTGAATACTTCTGTGTTTTCCAAGGGTTGTAGGGTCTTACAGAGAAAAAGCACCAGGTATCAACCAGCCTAGTCTCTTTATCTTTCCATATCCTAGATTAAGTTTCCTTAATGAAATAGAGAAAAAAAAATACCATATGTTTTACAAGTATATTTCATTAGTTAAGGAAAAACCTGGCAGTCCTGAAAGGTTAAATCCAATAAACATAGAAAATAAATGTTTGTATTCCTGATCCAAGGGGAACAAAATGCAATGTTCTATCTGTTTCACAATTTTTCTCCAAACTTCAAATTAAAAGAAAAGTAATTCCCATGAGTTTCATGTAATGATATTTTCAGGTACAGTATACACCATGACTAACTCCATGGCCACCACTCTTGTGCTTTGCAGCTTCATCCATCAATTCCCACTTGTCTCCACCCACTCCGCTGCAATCTCAGCCATGGCACTAATGGAACCACCACCTGGAAGGCCATTGGGATGAATGTCCACAACAGCGAGTAAGGTTGTGCTCCAACTGGTGCATCTGAAGGGAGGAGAGTCATGCAACCCATGAGCTGTAACCTAATTCATTCCACATGTGACTAGGCAATCCACTTAGCCTTAGAGCAGGGGTTAATAAACTGTGGCCCACTGGTTGTTTTTGTCAATAAAGTTTTATTGGAACAGAACCACACCCATTCATTTGGTCATGGCTGTTTTCTCAGTGCAACAGCAAAGTTCAATAGTTGTGATAGAAACCATTTCTGCCTTCAAAGTTCTGGAGCTTAGTCTCTGAGAACCAGGCACTCAGCCAGGTTGCCATCTCCTTTTGTATTTCTTATAAATGGCATTTGTTCTTATCTGGAGGTGGCCTGCTTCTGTGTCCTCACAGCAGCCCAGGCAGTCCTTTACCAACTAGGATTCTGCTACCCACCTAATCCAGGTAATGCTTTCTGGCTCTTGTTCCATAGGTTGGAGTTCTTGGACATTGTCTTTTGGCTGCCTCAAACTTGAGTTCACCATTCCATTGAAGGCAGTGATTTGAAAACTTAATAAGAACAAACTCCAAGTTCACTAGACTGCAAACTCTTTAAAGATAAAAACTATGTCTTATCTGTTTGTGATTCATATAAACATCCCCAAGAATTTAGCATGCTGCATATGGATTATACCCAATAAAGCACTTGAAAGAAATAAAAAATGAAAAAGAAAGGAAAGGAAGGAAGAAGGAAGGGAGAGCTTGAATTTACTCTGTTTATCACCCTCTTCTTCAGAGTTTTGCAGAATCTAATGCTTGTGTATGTGAAGACAGCCCACATCTACTACGTTGACCTTGGCAGTTTTCAATCAAATCACAGCACCCTACTTTCCACTCTCATGAAATATCCTCTTAATCATTCTTTCTAAGAGGCTGGTCCTAATTATTACCTAAGATTGTCAGATGGGAAGGCCACAGGTTAAAGGCCTGTGTCAGTGCTGTGGCCAGAAATAAAATATGCCTGACTTCTTGTTCATGCCTCTGGCAGCAAATGCTGCTGGTTTCCCCAGGGAAAATCCAGTTTTCTGGAGCAGTTTCCTTGCTCTTGCTGTGCCTCTGAATCAAGCCCTAACTCTCATGCTCCTCTCCTTCTCTGCAACTCATCTTCATGCTGACTTCTCATCTTCTTGCCTTGGCTTGAAGTCTTTTGATGATTAGTTTTCAAGCTCTTACCAATTTGTCTTGTGCTTCTTTGCCAGTTGAGTTTATTTATTTGTTTAGGGTTCTCTCTACCCCACCCCTCCACCCTCTGCAGAGCGTGGGCCAAGGGAAGTATCTGGACGCCCTCCCTCCCATACTGTGGGAAGTCAGGCGCTATCGTGCACCCAGTCCCTCCCCATCAGATACATGAAGCAAGTGACACTCTGCATCAGACATTCAGTTATCAAAGAGCAAGCAAGAGGGGAGGGGAAAGTGACACTGATGAATGACTGCAGCAGCACAGTATTATTCAAATAATTCATTACGTACTCCATAGGCCTGTACCACCAAGCCACAGCAAAGATCCAATTTGCTACTGATGACTTCAGAAATGATTCTACTTAGCAACAACACCCAGAGAACACCAGACTGTCAATAGCAGTCTAAACCTACAGATGTAGCTTAAGAGGTAGTCCCTGTATGTCTGCTACTACCATCAGCAAGGTGAGTGATTATCATGATAGAGAACTTAAAAGCCTCTTTCTTTCTAAACAGATAGGAAAGAAGGAGAGAAAGAAAAGGAGGAAAAATTTTTGATTTTTTAAATTTGAGTTTCATCCCCAAGAAGTGTCGTAAAAGGCAGCATTGACTTTAATTTACTGAGTCTTATTTTACGGATGACAAAATTAAGAAACTGTAACTTAAAGGAATTTGTCAAAGTCCATGTCCACCAACAGAAATGGAGAGAGAATTATAATTCACAGACAAATTCTTATTCTAGAGCAGTGATCCTCAACTAGGGGTGATTTTGGCAAGTCTTAGAGATATTTTTGGTTCATACTTGGGGGGGTAACGAGGTGGGTACTACCGATATCCAGTGGGTAGAGGTCAGGGATGCTGCTAAACATCCTACAATGTACAAGGCAGCCTCCCACAACCAAGAAGTATCCAGTCTAAATGCTAACAGTGCCAAGGTCTAGAAACCTTGTTGTAGAAAAACAGTAGTAAACTATGTCCCATTGCTTATTTTTGTAAATGAAGATTGTTTGGAGGTTGGGCACAGTGGCTCATGCCTGTAGTCCCAGCATTTTGGGAGGCTGAAGTGGGCAGATTGCAAGGTCAAGAGTTCGAGATCAGCCTGGCCAATATGGTGAAACCCTGTCTCTACTAAAAATACAAAAATTAGCTGGGTGTGGTGGTAGGCATCTGTAGTCCCAGCTACTTGGGAGGCTGAAGTTGGTGAATTGCTTGGACCCAGGAGGCGGAGGTTGCAGTGAGCCAAGATCGCACCACTGCACTCCAGCCTGGTGACAGAGTGAGACTCCATCTCAAAAAAAAAAAAAAAAAAAAAAAAGCTTCTTGGAACACAGCCATGCCCATTTGTTTACAAATTGTCTATAGCTGTTTTGTGCTACAACGGTAAAGTTGAGTAGTTGTGACAAAGACTGTATGGTCCACAAAGCCTAAAATAATTACTATTGGACCTTTTATAGGAAGTTCACCAACCTCTGTTCTATAGGATAGGCCTTTTTGGGAGGAGGACCAAAGAGCAACACTTCTCTGCTGGCCAGGTTGTGTACTGTGCAACTTAAGGGAAAACAATTCAGAGTCTGATGTCAATGGACTTGTACGACGCAGCAGCCCTGTGCAGAAAGGATAAGAAGAGTGACTTATGAAGACAGGTGAGATCTACTAGAAAGCTTCCTGGAAAACCTTTCTAGCATCTTAAATGATCTTATTAGATATACCAACTCCAAGTATTGTGTACCTAAAGCTCATCTGAATAAAGTATTGGTGTCTTCATAATGTATAGGATAGCCTCTGACTTTACAATGAGACATTGTACTGGACCTACCAAGATGAAAATGACAACTGGGAAATCAATAACAGCAGCTGTCATTTATTGATCATCACTACCACTGGAGTGGCAGTACTAAAGCTAGTTCTTAAAATTTACACTGGACTTGGGCAAACATAGGAAGTGATGTTTTTCTGTGCATGATATGACTATGGACATCATTAGAAGCATGAGCTGGTGTACCTACTTCCACTTTCCCATCTTCAGTGTCAGAGTCTTTGTCCACCTCGTCATCGCCGTCATCTTCAAAATCCTCTGGACGGGGAAAAAGAGGTGAAATAAGTGAGGTCTCCCCTTTGCCTGGGATTTAGGATTTAGATGTTCACCACACAGTTGTTCTTTCTTCTTCCTCTCTCAAATAAGGGGCCCAATATTAATTGCACAATATTCCACCACACACGAATGCTTATTAGTCAGTACAAATGGTGTGCACGTAGGTATGTTGGGGCACTAAGTCATAAAGTTTAAACAGTTATCCCACATTGAATGCAAAATAAGTGCAGAAAAAATGACACATGAATACCATTCTGGATTCTCCCATGAAAGTCAGAGGTATTTATGCAACTAGCATAGCCAAAGTTTAGAGATCACACACGTACAAAATGTGTTATAACCTAAATATCACCTTGATTGAGCCCCTAATTTTTTGATTGAGGAAGTTATTTAAAACAAAATCCATAGTGGCAAAATTATGCCTATAGAAAATCTGTTCTTACTAGGATCTTTTGACAGGAAGATTTTCCTAGAGATTAAATAATAATACTTTCAAATATTTCAATATGTCTAGCCTGGAGTTGTAAATAATAAGAGTTTTATTTTAATTTCATCCTCAGGGCAAACTAATTCCACAATCGGTCAGTATGCTGCAGAGATTCGATCATGGGATTCTGAATAGACTTTTTTTTTAATTAGCTGAGATTACTGTACAGGCATTTGATAGCTACTAGGCAAAGCAGAAACAGTTAATAATGAAGAACAAAATAAGTGAGTTTGGTATTTTCTCACCCTGTTTATGAAAATCAAAACTGCTTTTACATATATGTCTCTAATTAGCTTAATAGACAATTATGGTTGACCTATGAAACAACTAATTCTATTTTCATACACTTTCCTGGGAGACATTGTCAAAATGCAAAAATTCATCTTAAAGGTCATAGTTACCCATTTATTTTACCTTCAGGTAGATCACATGGAGGTTCAGTGGCTATGCACCCAGGGACCGGGAAGGAATAGGCACTGCTGGCTGTGACCAAGGGAAGTGGACTCTTAGGGTAGCACTGCCTCAGGATCTGAAGCACCACAGAGATGACGGGCTCCATGCTCTTGTCATCCAGGCAGTTCTGAGCAAAGGGAAGATTATATCAGACGCCAGCATCTGGGCACAGTCACCTAGCTGTAACACAGCTAGTAACACTCTCCTAGCTGTAACACAGCACGGTCTCCTAGCTGTATTTCAGCTAATGAATTATACACATGGACAGACCATAAACAGCCTTAATGTAGAATGTCAAATTTGAACATTCCAACATAGAATTTTGTCTAATGTAGAATCTGTGCTTTTCTGTCTCTTGCTCATTTCATACATCATTGCAATGAATTCAGTCTGAATATAGACTTAAAATTCATTCAAGGGACGCTGCGCCTAAGGCAAGACATTGCTCAGGATAGCTGGGGGAAGAGGAGGCTGGTGTCTTTTCTCAGCCACCCATGTGTCACTGTGAATTATTGCCTACGTTAGGGAATGAGCAGCTGAATTGATGGAAGTCTTGCTTTTCTCTTTCAGCTTTCTTCTGCAGAGAAAAATATTTTTTATAAGAGATAAAATATGAAATCAAAGGGAAAGACTAAGTGAATCCCAAGTACCTAAATTAAATTACATGTCTCTTCTCAAAGCCCACAGTGTTGATCCCTCTTGGTACCTTCCCAAATCAGAGAAAAATTGGGTTTGCAGATGTAACATTTTGATACTGATGGAACATGACAAGACCCTTCTTTTCAGACACTGTGAAAAATGTAAGAACAAGTTCACTAAATTGAGAGACAGAGAGTTGAGTATAGTTCAGTATCTCTTTGGCAAAAACACAACCATTTTCTTCAGTATCTTTGTAAATGTTTTGTCTACTGACTTGGTATAGGAAGATGACTTGTGGGGTCCTCCAGTTTGCTATTCCTAAAGGGTACAGCAAGCTCTGAGGCCAATAAGTCACAGAAGTGGAGATGGTGGATGCCAGGTACCCACCACAGGGCAGTGTGAATGTCTGTGGTGCTGCTGAACTATGGCATGGCATCTCCAGACTCAACATTACAGGTACTTCCATGTGAAAGAACATCGAGGGAAAAAAAGTAATAAAAATTTATCCATGAATTTAAGCTACCCAAATGACTCCAAAATATAAGTAAGCCAACTTTCTTTTTTTTTTTTAGACAGAGTCTCACTCTGTCACCCAGGCTGGAGTGTAGTGGCACGATCTCAGCTCACAGCAACCTCCACCTCCCGGGTTCAAGCAATTCTCCTGCCTCAGTCTCCTGAGAAGCTGGCATTACAGATGCTTGCTACCATGCCAGCTAATGTTTGTATTTTTAATAGAGATAGGGTTTCACCACATTGCTCAGGCTTGTCTCAAACTCCTGACCTCAGGTGATCCACCTGCCTCAGTCTCCCAAAGTGCTGGGATTACAGGCATGAGCCCCCACGCCCAGCCTTAAGTAAGCCAACTTTCAAAATGAAATGTGTTAATGCAATCAAGAATGCTCTCTCCCCTTCAGTGTGTGCCAGTCATACCCATCAAGTGTCCTGAATCAACAGCCTCAGAATACACAGCAGGAAATACTCTTGGTGGAAAATGAATTAGTTTTGGCTAATTCATTATGGAGGCTAATGAACAGTTGAAGCTATTTCACCCGTTGGTCTGATCAAATGGTCTCAAGTGTTTCATGAAAAGTATTAGGAATGGGAAGAAAATAAAACAGAGTCTGAAGGAGGAAGCGATAAGGTGAAAGAGATGACTTATCAGATATAATGTTCTAAGCTCCAACCTTGGTAGAGATAGAGCCAGCCCAAGCCAGGGAATTCAGTCAAAAAAGCCAACATTTTGGAACACAGTTATGTTTGTGATGGTCTTTGATGATAAAAGATAATTGTGTCTTTTTTTTTTTTTTTTTGGTGGAATGAAACAAGTGAAAGGATGAAGCCCAGTTCAAATGTTCTGAAAAATTGGTCCATACCATGAACTGAATTTGAAGTCTGGAGGGAGTATTACAATCTATAAAACCCAAGGCCTTAGGAATCATGATATATTTGCCTTCTGCTGCACTGTAGGGGAAATACTTATGAATGCAAAGATCGTTGGTTTCAAGGTAACAGAAAATCTTGGATTCATTTCTCAACATTTCCCTCATGCTAGTGGATAGGTGCTGTGCAGGGCCGAGACTAAGGTGAGACTAAGGTGTGCAGGGTTGGTACGCGTGCTATGCATCAAAACAAGACAAGACTCCAGGAAATACAATCCTTATGGACCAATGTCTCAGAATTGGAGGCAAAGGTGAGATTTTAGGCTTCCTTTTCCCATCACTCTCAATAACACATTTGCTACTTGGAAGGGATGATGAAATATAAAAATGCATTCAATTAATGTATTCAATGCTTCCATCACAGTTAACATCTTTGAATTTACTTTGGCATAATAAATACCCTACTTGCATGATACATAGACAAGGTAAAGTAAGAGCAAACTGCTCAGGTCCTGGAGCCAGACTACGTGAGTTTAAATCCTGGACTGAAGATTACTAACTTCATAACCCTGGCAAATTAATACACTTCTCTGTGCCACAGTGTCTTCATCTGCAAAGTGGAGATAATAACACAACCTCTCTCCTAATGTTGTGTACAAATTAAATGCATTAAAGTAGGCAAAGTGCCTAATAGTAAGCATTTAGTATTAGCCAGTGGGAAAAAAGAAGGCATCCTTAGTGTCATAAAGTCTCCTAGGAGTCTGCATGAGGCTGCTAGGAGCCACTGCTCCTCAGAGCAGAGTCCTAGTAATAATTCCCATGATAACAAAGAAAGGCATTTTAGTGGAAAAGGACCTTGACTAGGGATATAAATTCCTGGGTTTAAATTCCAGCTCTGCTTCTATGTAGCCAAAGCCACTAACATCTCCTGCCTAAACTCCTATCAACACTCTAATTCCTCCCCTTACTCTCCTTCCTTCCCCTTGTGCCCTCTGATAATCTCTTTTCCAAATGGCAGCCAAAATGGTCCTTTAAAAGCATAAATCAGTTTAATGGGTATAGAGCTTTAATTTTTCCAGATGAAAAGAGTTCTGGAGATGGATGGGTAATAGTGATAGTTATACAACAATGTACTTAACCTGACCAAACTATACACCTAAAAATAGTTAAGATGGTGAATTTGGTTGCATGTATTTTACTACAATTAATTTAAAATTTTTCAAAATTAAAAAATGAAAAGCAAAAATTGTATCAGGTCAGTCTCCTGCTTCAAACTTGATAGAAATAAAATTCTAATTTATTTTTATGCCCTAGGAAGTTCTATGTGATCTGGCCTTCTCTATCTCTTTAATTCATGTCTTCTCCTCCTTTGTGCCTGCTTACAAGTTGATGGAGGCCAGGCGCGGTGCTTCACTTCATGCCTGTAATCCCAGCACTTTGGGAGGCCGAGGCAGGTGGATCACAAGGTCAGGAGTTCGAGACCAGCCTGGCCAAAGCGGTGAAATCCCGTGTCTACTAAAAATACAAAAATTAGCCAGGCATTGTGGTGCATGGCTGTAATTCCAGCTACTCGGGAGGCTGAGGCAGGAGAATCACTTGAACCCAGGAGGCGGAGGCTGCAGTGAGCCAAGATCACACTACTGCACTCCAGCCTGGGCAACAGAGCAAGACTCCATCTCAAAACAAAACAACAAACAAAAACGTTGGTGGAAATAAAATTCAAAGTCCTCATCATGGTTCAAGGAACTCTAAATGTCCTGGCACTGCCCATGACTCCAACTCAATCTCATGTCTTCCCCCCTACTCACAACACTCTGCCATATCTGTGTTTCTCAAGCTCACCCACCTCCCACTCTACTTCCCCACCTGAGGGTCTTTGCATTTACTTCCTTTTTCTCTCCATGGAACCCTCATCTCCAGACCCTCATGGCACTGGTTCTTTCTTATCATTCAGGTCTCAGGTGACACCACAGCTCTTCAACTATGCCTGCCTGGCATAACCCCTCTCTCCCTTCTCTTTGCAGTGATTCTTTGAATGTAGATGAGAAATTCTAAGGCCGAGGGCAGATGTGACATAGCTTCAATATAAAAATATCTTAAATGGAAATGGCTTGATATCTTCTGGATTGTCACTGAGATCTTTCCTTCTGCCTGACCCTCCAAAACGTCCTAGTTGTCCCACTCACTCTCCATGGCTTCTCTCTCTGTCTGTGCCTCGTGGCCACCTCCTGTGCTTCTCTGAACAGTTTACAAACCAAGTGTTTCTCTTAGACTTTTCAAAATACTCTCCTAGCTTCATTCAAATGTGGGTGCCTTCTTGGAGGCTTCTCCGGTCAGCAAGACCAAGTAGGGCCTCCTGTGCATGGTTACACGAAGTCTGTTATTACCCCCGCCTGCTGCCTACACTGCATTATCCATATCCTATTTTCCCATATGATATGAGTCCTCTATCACCTTCATCTTTGAACGCCCTATAGAACACAGCCCCAACATCCTTCACCAAAAAGGAGCTCAGAAAACATTTACTGAATCAATAGTAAATGATCTCAGACCAATCTGACCTTCAGGGTATCTAGCTCCTGATTCCAACCTGGTAATATTTCCTTTAGGATTCAGTCCCTCCTTTCATAGGTCCACAAGGCTGAGGCCCTTGGTCTTGTTGGCCAGAGACGAGCCTGATGAATCAAGACTTGGCCTACTGTGCTTTCTGAGCAAATGGTGGCAACTGTGACTTTTAAAAGGCCATATCACTTCTTATTCTAGTGATTCTCAAAGTGAGATACCCAAACCAGTAGCCTCAGTATCACCTGAGAACTTGTTAGAAATGCAGAATCTTGCATCTCACCTCAGAACAACTGAATTAGAAACTCTGAGGTAGGATCTAGCAATCCGTGTTTTAACAATTCCTCTAGGTAACTTTGATGCATGCTCAAGTTTGAAAACCAGCAATTTTAGCAAACTTTCTGGCCCCTTAAGCTGTTGTAGCTCCAAAGAGTGGTCCTTTTCTCTGATTATCTTATCTAGGTTTGTTTCTTCTGCAGTTATCTATTTCTCCAAATTGATAATTATCTCCAACTGTCTCAGGCATCCTTGTAGGAGTTTTCTTTTTTTTAACCTTGCATTAAAATTGTCATCCTTCTTCCTCTTTCCTCATGCAAAGCTCCAATAAGATTCCATTATACTACATTATACAGCACCCTTGCTGCACTATGGGTGATCTCAGCCTTTGAACTTCTAGGGGATGTTTACAGAATCTGTGCAGAAATGTAAGACTCAGGAAACAAAGAGGTAGGGTCACCAAGAGAGACAATGCAAGCAGTGACCTCAGCAGAAAGGCAAAGAAGAATATTAAGATGGCAAAGGTGTAGGAAGGACTTTAAAAAAGTTCATTTATAGTCAATCTCATTCTCAGTAGGTTTGTAAGCACATTATACACATCAGTAAAACTAATATAGGACCGTGGTTTTCCAAGTGTGATCCTGAATCGGTAGTATCAGCATCACTTAGGGAGTTTTCAGGAAAGCACATTCTCAGACCCCACCACAGCCCTGCTGAGTCAGAAACTCTGAGAATGGAGTCCAACGGGCTCTGCTTTAGTGACCCCTCCGGGTGACTCTGATGAATGCTCAACTTGGGGAGCTGCTGGTACAGTGGGCAAAAGCATGGGCTCTCAAGTGAGACTATCAGATTCCAATCCTGGCTCCAACACTTATGAGCTTTGTGAACTTGGGAAAATTACTTAACAGTTATGTGCCTCAGTTTCTTCATCTGTAAAAAGGGAGATAATAATAGAGCCTACCTCAAAAGCTTTTTAAATTATCAATATTGGAGAGTCTACATAAATTGCTAAGACAGTCAAGGGATATATTAATAGTAAGAGTTCAAAGTAACTGTCTTCTCTTTCTCCTACTTCTTCTCTTCCTCCTCCTCCTCCTCCTGCCTCTGCTGCTGCTGCTTCATTAACATTGTCATCACTATCACTGGCATCAGCAATAGCAACAGCAGCAGCAGCAGCAGCAGCAGCATAATCTGCAAATGGCAACTGAAATAACATCACCAAATCCAAGGTCCCTGAGTTGACCATCCAGTGACTCCCATGCCTTCGCTAGCAGATGGGAGAGGAGGGGTGACGGGCAGCTCTAACTCCAGCACACCTGCAAGGGCATCTGTGCTCACAACACTCACCTCAGGTCTGGGAGGCTACTCAACACTGGTTATGACTGCCAGGGAAGAGTAACAAGCCATTTGGTTTCTAAGCCAGGACAGCCTATCTTTCACCTGCAAGGATCATTTTCCAAAAAACAGAAGAATGTTAAACATCAGACTTTGCACATAAACTTGATAACATTTCCTCTGGAAGAGCACAAAATTTTTATTTTATTTTATTTTATTTTTTGAGACAGAGTCTTACTCTGTCCCCCAGACTGGAGTGCAATGGTACAATTTCAGCTCACTGTAACCTCCACCTCCTGGGTTCAAGCAATTCTCCTGTCTCAGCCTCCTGAGTAGCTGGGATTACAGGCACGTGCCACCATGCCCGGCTAATTTTTTGTATTTTTAGTAGAGACAGGGTTTCGCCATGTTGGCCAGGCTAGTCTTGAACTCCGGACCTCAGGTGATCCGCCTGTCTTGGCCTCCCAAAGTGCTGGGATTACAGGCATGAGCCACCACCCCTGGCCAAGAGCACACTATTTAAAAGACTAAAAGCAAGGGTGAGTGGCGGTGGTGAGGAATTCAACCTCTTGAGGTTGACATCCATACATTCTACACACTCTTCCAGGCGACAGGTGTGTCATGGCCTATTTACTCAGCACTGTCCCTTAGGCCCCTCCTGGGCTGCTTTTCCATATAATTCTTAGAGAGATTATAACATGAGGTAGAGAAACCTCACTATAAAGTGCACACTCTGTGTGTACTCACATTCTGCTTCCATTCCAACAGTAATTCAAGGCTGGAAGCTTCTTGCTAATGTGCTTAACTGAGCAACTGAAGTCTTCATTGACCTGCTAAAGGAACCGTTTTGAAGAACCTGCACACAGGCTCACAGCCTCTCCTGCTGGGCTTCATTTAGTGTTTTCTCCACCATATTTCTATCATAGACATGTCCCTCTGTGATTACCATCTTCTTCCTTTATTGCTTTTTTCTTGTTTGTTTTGTTTTTTGTTTGATTTTTTAGCACAGAACAGAGAAATAGCCAATAACATGGAGGGCAGAGGAACATGGTAAAACCCTGGACCAGAGTAGGGGTCTGTTAAACATCAGCAATGCAGGAGGCCATTGCACTAGGACTGGGAGGGATTAGAGACTTGGGGGACCACAAGCTTACAAAGCAAGAGGGAGCTTGGAAAAATTCAAAGCCCTGCTTCATCCTGAGAAATAGAATGTAAAATATAGCTATTTCATGACTGAGAAGCTTTGAAAGCTGTAATGATGGAAAGAAATCCAGAGGTGATAGCATATAGGAAATTAGATACTGGTTTGCAGCACTGTATTTTGTTATTGTTTGGTGGGGGTAGGGCCATTTTTAATGAGAAATGTCTACAGATACCATGGTTGGAAAACAACACTCTCATTGGCAGCTTCATTACCTCAGATGTACTCAGATAGAGAAAAACTGGAGGGTGTCCAGAGAGGAGCAAGAAGGCTGAAAAAGGGAGTCCAGAGGCGGCCTAATCTGGAGGTAATAGGAACATAATGCGTGTGCAACATGGCTGCCTTGGCCCCAGGAGAAGGTGGGTGAGCAGATGATGGATATTTGGAACACTTATACCACCAATAGAGAGGCCATATGTAGCCTCAAACTATGGTAGCCCTAATCAGGTGAAATTAAGGCATGTATTTAGGTTGAAATCCAGGAATCCCTAGAATGCATATTCCAGTGGGGTGCTGATAAGTAGAAACCTTTGAAGACACCATCCCCTTTCCCTGGGATGCTCTTCCCCTGCAATTTGGCCTGTCCAGCATGACCAGCTCCTCCAATAACTCAGGTCTCAGCTCAGGTGTCACCTGCTCAGAGATGACTTGACCTCTCTCTCTAAAAGAACACCTGCTCCCTCTACCTATGGCTGCTCCTGTAGACCTATGCCCTTACTTCATTGATTTCACAGTGCAATATGAAATTATCTTCCTCACTGGATTCTTTGCTTACTTAGTGTCTGACTCTTCTGCTAGGAGGTTTTCCCTATAGGCTCAAGGGCCTCATTTGTCATATCCACCACTAGACCCCACTGCTAATTATTCCAATAATGGCTCATCCTCAAAACACAGTTCAGTCATGGCAAGCACTCTTCTGGGCATGTGCCATTTGTACAGTGACTTATTTAGTCCACACGACAACCTAGGTTTTGTTATTTCTGCTTTTTTTTCTTTTGAAGAATCTAGAGGCCCAGAGAAGTTGAGTGACTTTTTCAAAGTTTCACAGCTGTAGGCCCTAGAGCTGGGATTTGAATCCAGTTCTCTAGTTTTAGAGTCAACACTTACCACTGTGCCATACTGCACCTCTGGTAGTGTGTATTCAACAAATATATGTTAAGTATATATGAATGAATCGATGGAATGAAGATTGTTTTGTTGTTGTTGTTGTTCTTTTGAGACAGGGACTCACTCTGCCAGCTAGGCTGGAGTTCAGTGGCATGATCTCGGCTCACTGCAACATCCGCCTCCCAGGTTCAAGCGATTCTCCTGCCTCAGCCTCCTGAGTAGCTGGAACTACAGGCATGCGCCACCACACCCAGCTGATTTTTATATTTTTAGTAGAGAGGGGTTTCATCATTTTGGTCAGGCTGATCTCAAACTCCTGACCTCAGGGGATCATCTGCTTTGGCCTCCCAAAGTGCTGGGATTACAGGCGTGAGCCACCAAGCCTGGCCTGGAATGAAGACTTAAATCTGGAACATCTGCCCTTAGCAGGAAACAAGAAATAGATTGAGGTGTTCCCAGCTTTGTCTGGGATGATTCCTAAATGACGGCCTTCAGGAATCATCCAGCTGGCCTCCAGCTGCAGAGTGAATCCCCATGCTGCCTGCCTGTGTGGTGCTGAAGAGGATCTCCATGCCCTGTGCTGCCAGGAAGGCCTCCCTGCCGGACCGGAGGGCAGCAATGTGCTTGAGGCAGAGCAGCAAGCCCCGTCGGATCTGCACGTAGGTGTTGGCTGTGTCACGGCTGTGCCAGTCCTGGTGCAGCCAGAGCAAGCTGGTGACGTAACCTCGGTTCACTGCCCTGCGGCCGTTCGACTCTGAAAACAAAGGGGAAGGCAGAGTCAATCACAGGCTCTCCACGGCTGCACCTCTTTGAGAATGTTCCAGTGCATTTCCCACAAGATACTTATTAATATCAAGGGAATAATAATGTTTTAGTATGAAAACTGGCAGATGTCACCTTAAACCAAGTAATCAAAGTTAACATCCCCAGTAATGGGACAGTCATCACGTGCCCCGATATGATGCACCGAGAAAGATCAGCATCACTTCTATGGTGTTCCTGCCAAGAATGCATAACCCGAATTGGATCATGAAGAAAATCAGCAAAGCCTAAATGAAAGACATGCTACAAAATACCTGACCTACACTCCTTGAAAATGTCAAGGTCATGAAAGGCAAAACAAAACAGAACAAAACATGAGGCTAAAGGGAACTAAAAAGGCATGACAAGTCAGCATAATAAGTAATTATAGTTTAAATATTGGGCCAGAAAACAATTTTTTCTTTTGCTGTAAAAGGCGTTATTGGGCAGTGGTCGAATTTGAATAAGATCTGTAGATTAACTAACAGTTTTGTATCAGTGCTTATTTTCGGATTTTGATAAACTGGGGTTATGTAAGAGGATACTTTTGTTTTTAGGAAATTCATAATTAGAGTGTATGGAAGTCTGTACCTTATTCTCAGAAAAACAAACAAACAAACAAACAAAAACATAATACTAACAGTGTGGGAGGAGAGACAGACACAAAGAGCGAGTTCCACCAGATTTCCAATCCTCCTATCTGCATGTCAGTGGACCCAGGAGGTTGTCATTTGGGTTGAGCTATCAGATTAGGTGGGGAAGGAGAGGATGCTGAGTGAGGTATAGTATCTGAAAGGCTGCCATGTGTAAGAGATATGTTGGGTGTCCTTTCTAAAGAGAATGGAAGCTAATTTATAGATAATCAAGATTCATAAATTTGTTTCATATAGTTGAAGCCTCAACATCCGTTTTTAGGCACGACTTAAGTTGCTTGAAACCCAGTCGTACCCCGTTGCCTCTGACCTACAGAAAACTTGCCCTCCCCACGTGGTTGTTTGCCATATGGCCTGCTTGTTCCTCATCCCATTGACCAAAAACCCAACATTTTCCGCACCTACCGACCACAGTAAAACCCAATGAACAACACCAGAGTCATGTGACTAGGACCTGCTCTTCATATGTGTTTTCTTTAAACTGCCAAATCCACAACCCCTGCAGGAAAGCCTGACAGATGATGCCATGGACCTTAAGAAAGGCCCAGTCCCACAACAGAGCCTCTCTCTCCCCAGACACTGTTTGAGCTCCCTGCCACCTCAAACTCCCCAGCAACTCTTCTTATTCTCCTAGCTCTGTAATAACAGAAACATTTCTGCTATTTCACGGGTTTTGCTGTGCTGCCTCTTCTGAGTCTCACCTGACCCACACACCCCAACTAACTTTATCCCCTATCAGTGGCTTACAGCCACTCTTGAAAGAGACCCCAAGACCAAGTTAGAAAGAAATCACAGGCCAGGCATGGCGGCTCACACCTGTAATCCCAGCACTGTGGGGGCCTGAGGCAGGAGGATAGCTTGAGGCCAGGAGTTTGGAGACAAGCCTGAGTAACAATAGTAAAACCCCACCTCTACAAAAAATAAAAATAAGCCAAACGTGGTGGCTTGCACCTGTGGCCCCAGTTACTAGGGAGACTGAGGCAAGAGAATCACTTGTGCCCAGGAGTTCAAGGCTGCAGTGAGCTATGGTCCTAAGCAACAGAGTGAGACCCTCGCTCAAAAAAAAAAAAAAAAAAAAAAAAAAAAAAAGGGGAAAAAAAGATATTAAAACACACTAGGCTGAGTTCAGGAAAGGAATTCTTCAAACTTAAGGCTGTTCAAGAAGAGGATAGACTCTAGGGTAGTGAGCAATAGGGTGCTGAAAACGTTCAGGTAAAGTTCGGAAGTCCACCCAGCGGGGATTTAGTATGGGGCTTTCTCATATCTGACAGGGACATTTTCAACTCCTTGACTTCTCTGTGTTAGTTCAATATTCCTGTTTGGGACCTCCCATAAAACCCTATTTTATGGACCTAAAACAGAGGGAGAAGAACAGTCCAAGATGCCTCTCTCAACAGTTAATATACGCTACTTTTCAGGTTAAGCTCCTTGGGCTACAGAGTTGGTGGACAAACACGTACTGGTTCAGATCTGTCCAGTAGATGCCTGATCCTCTCAGTTCCTAGGGACTAGGTGCATTGCAGGGCTCTAACCGGCTGACTCTCAGTCAGAATGCCCAAATTTTGTAGCTCCGTTCTCTCACTACCGCATCTCTCCATCATCTGAGCCATTCACACTGGCGTATGAGACAGTACGTGCTTCTGGCTGAGTGTGTGTGAGGGAGAGCCCCTGAGATGTAATCAGATAAGCAAAATTTCATCTCAAAGGCAGATTTCTCCCTAAGACCATGTAAGTGCATATTAGTGCAAAAAATAACATGGAAATATAATGCTTTATTCCAGAGGAGTTTTTTTCATAATATTAATAAAACTCCCCTTTTTCTGCTTGTTTGTCAAATTCTAAATTGTCAGCTCGACTGAGCCCCACTGAAATTTTTGGCTCATTTGTGCAGTTTTTTTTTCCTTCTCCTTTCTTTCCCTCTCTTTACAACATGACCCTAAATTGAGAGTGACGAGCTTTATTCACCTGGTGCTATGTTTGTGGAGGGTTTGAATTGCCTTCATTATCACCTTTAATGAATTATTCTTTTGTATCAAAAATATTTCACTCCCTGGAAGATCTTGGCCATAGAGCATGAGAGTTCTTTATTGCCTAAAGGAGTTTGCAGACTATTCAATATCTGATGTTTAAAAGAAAATTGAGAATTAAGTAGGAGGTATTAAAGGACAGTATCACCTGCAAAAAAGATGCCAGAACAACAGTTCACAGGGGCCCCGTGGCAGCATAAGCTTAAGGACTTTTGTCTTTTATCTGTTTTAAGAGTATTAGATTGATAATGGGTTATCCCAGTGACCTTCATCCATGACATTTTTTGTGGGGGGGAGAAAGATAATGAAAAAAAAATCTTTAATTGTCTGGGAGAAAAATCCCTTATCAAATCCCAATGATTTTATTCATGATTTCCTGTTAATCCCTAACAAACTGTCATGTTTACTAACATTTAAAATAGCTAAACCTCCTTCCCCTGTGACCCTACACCCGTCAATCTTTCTCTGAGAATGTCTTGGGAAGTTGTGCAAAAGTCAATACGTATCTAAAATGCGACAAGAGGAGATTCATCAAACTGAGAAAGAGCAAATATGGAGAAGAACAAAGAATAAAATGAGGGTCACTGGGATCAGCAACTTAGAGGAGTTCTGGAAGATCTGAGAGGAAAGCGCTGCTTCTCAGGGCCCGGGCAAACAGAGCAGAGATGAGGTATGTTTTTGAATACTGCTGTGGATGGGCTTAGAGTTGAGAGCTGTGAGAGGGCTTCAGGTCCCCCTCTTTGGAACACACCAGCTCTGCTATAGTCTGTTTACATAAACAGCTGTTTCCTAAGATTTTCCTTGAAAAAAAAAATCCTGTAGCTTAATTTTTTTTTAAGTTTCTAAGTAGATTAGTGTCTTTTATTTTATTTTATTTTTTATTTATCTACTTATCTATTTATTTTAAGACAGAGTCTCACTCTGTCACCCAGGCTGGAGTACAGTAGCAGGATATTGGCTCACTGCAATCTCTGCCTCCCACGTTCAAGTGATTATCCTGCCTCTGCCTCCCACGTAGCTGGGATTACAGGTGCATGCCACCACATCCAACTAATTTTTTTGTATGTTTAGTAGAGACGGAGTTTCACCATGTTGGCCAGGCTGGACTTGAACTCCTAACCTCAGGTGACCCACTCACCTCGGCCTCCCAAAGTGCTGAAATTACAGGAGTGAGCCACCATGCCCGGCCTACATTAATGTCTTTTAAACTGATTGGAGGATGGGGATGGAATGGACAGAGAGTTCTGAGGGTCTTTAATTTTAACACCTCACCCACTCCTCTACCCCATCCTAAAAACATTGACCCTGCTTCCTGGCACCCCCTAGCTCCATCAGGCCCTCGCTGCTAGCCTCATGCTGAAGATCTTTTTTTGGCCAGTTTTCCTTTGGCTAATCCATGAACAACAGGAGATTTATCTTTGTCCTTACCTCCCATTCACCCTTCTCTATTCTTCTATTTCTACTTATCTCTCTGGGTTCTATCCTCCAAGGGCCTGACTTGCAGTTAATTCTCAGTCTGAAACAGGACCTAGTGATATCCTTATTTTAACCCCAAGTATTTATTAACTGAGGTTCACGTGTGCCGCTTTAGGGCTGATCCCATTGATGCAGATTTTTACACTTAAAAACTGGAAGGGAATATGCCAAGGTAACAAGAATACTTAATGGGATTGGGGATCAACTGATGATTCTATTTGCTTATTTAGACTTTTCTGTAGTTTTATTTCTCATGCGTTCTACAACAAACTTTGACAATCAGGAGGAAAAAAAAATGGAGCCTTTTGGTGTTACAAACAGGTAACCCACAGACTATTAGCCACACAGTGTTGTCAAGGCAAGTGAGCAGGGCAAGCAATCCACAGGTTGACATAGTAATCAACTCATTTTTTTGTCTAACCCCAGCTCCTTCAGAAGTGAATTACCTGCCTAGCTTCTGAAGGCATTGGAGATCCCGACCATCTTTATAAAGATATTTGTGGTCTAAAGAGGAAAGCCTAGAAACCTTCAAGACTCAAAAATTGGATTTCTCCTGGGCAATTTGGGGCCCCACAACAGACTGGTGGGGAGAAATGGTTGGCGTTCTGGATAACTATACCTGCAAGCAGCCCACTGCTCTTCTTCTTTGGCAAAACTGAAGGAAGTTGTTATCACTGCTCTTTATTTCTCATATTTTGGAACTGCATCATCCTTTTTGGGGGCAGTGATGACCTTAAGCAGAGAAAATGTGGGAGCCTGCAGCAAAGTAATGTAACAGCCACAGCTCCAGAAATGAGACGTACAGATGAGTGTAGACTTCTGAACTCATGTGCCCTTCACTGCCTTGCTCATCCTGATCTGTGGGCAGACCCTTCAACTTCCTGTCACTGTCTTTCTGAAATTCTTGCATGTGGCCAGAAGTTCCACCACTTTCTAGCTGTGTGATTTTGAGCATGCTACTTTACAGCTCTATCGCTCAGTCTTTATCTGAAATAAAACCAATAGTAATCTCTCTTTCGTGAGACTGTTGAGAGAATTACATGAGATAATACATATAAAGTAGATGGCTCAATGCCTGGTACATAATATGTACAATATCTGTTGCCTGTGGAAACTATCACCATCACTATCATCATCATGTATTTTTTTTTTATTCCAATGGCTCTCTATTGTTACAGACAAATGTATTAGTCTGTTCTCATGCTGCTAATACAGACATACCTGAGACTGGGTAATTTATAAAGGAAAGAGGTTTAATTGATTCACAGTTTCACTGTGAATTGTGAGGCTGGGGAGGCCTCACAATCATGGCAGAAGAGCAAGGGATATCTTATATGGTGGCAGGCAAGAGAGAGCTTGTGCAGGGGAATTCCCCTTTTAAAACCAACAGATCTCACGAGACTTACTAACTATCATGAGAACAGCATGGGAAAGACCCACTCTCATAACTGGGTCCCTCCCATGACACGTGGGAACTGTAAGAGCTACAATTCAAGATGAGATTTCAGTGGAGAGATGGCCAAATCATATCAACAACGAGAACAGAAGCTACAGGGGCCCCTAGTTACTGATTTTACTTTTGGCTCTAGTGTTTACTAGCCATGTAACCTTGGTTAAGCTACTCAATGTTATGGTTTGAACATGTCCCCTCCAAAATTCAGGTGTTGTCAATGTGATAATATTAAGAGGTGGGGCCTTGAAGACATGATTAGGCTGGGAAGGCTCTTCCCTTGTGAATGAGATTAAGGACCTTATAAAAGAGGTTTCATAGAGTGTCCTGCTAGCTTGCCCTTTCACCTTCTGCTATGTGAGGATGCAGCAAGAAGGCCCTCACCAGATGCCACACCCTTGATCTTGGACTTCCCAGCCTCCAGAACTGTAAGAAAAAAAATTATGGTCTTTATCAGTTACCTAGTCTCATGGATTTTGTTATAGAAACACAAAATGGACTAAGAAGGACACTTAGCCATTCTGAACTGAATTTCCATCATCTGTAAATATTAAGCAATATAAAAAAGATAAAAATAATTGAAACATTCTTACAAGTCCATTATAAGAATTGAAAACATAACTCAGCACCTGACATAAAGTACGTGCTCAATAAATGATCATTCCTTTCCCTACAAAGATGGCATCCAAATTTCACATACCTTTCACCGATGAGCATAGCCAAAGGAAAAATTTCAAAATAAGTAAAACCTATAACCACTTTTTTCAATCCCCATGGAGTGTACATGACTTCTCACCCCAAAATGGCCACCAGTCCTACATTGCTGCCTCTTCTGAGACACTCTCATACATACAATGAAACACTCCTCTTTATGCATGCTGAAGCTCACACCCCATTTTATCCGAGGTGCCATTAAAGGCTATGTCCATGATATAAACCTGAAAATTTCCCTCTCTGACAAAATGTACATGTATTGAGTCTCATTACCCTAAAGCCTTTTTAGAAGATTAGTTAATCCTCTAAGATCCATATGAATGATAGCAGTTACATGCTTAATATGCCACCTTTACATTTGATAAGACATATATAAGAATAAATACAAGGACCCAAGGCCCTTCACCATTCCTGAGAACAGAAATTACCTCCAGCTATACAGAGTACCACTACATATCATACCCCAAACAATTCTTGCCCAGAAAAATTAAATAGCTCTACTGTTTCAGAGCCTTCCTGAAAATCCATTCATCTGAACTACTGACATTTAAACTAGTCTTTTTCAGGATAGAAACGCCCCTCTCAGAACAGAAGACCACACATCTGGGGGGATTAAACTCTTACTTACTATCCAAAGTTTGCTTCCAAATCCCTTCCTCCCAACCTTGAGCAATTATATCACAAAACTTGCCTGATCCCAAACAGGACTGCACATTGAAACCCTCGCTTCAAACCATGGTTCTCAAACCCTGCAATTTTCCACCCAAGAATTCCCATTTCTGAGACATTAGTAAGACTAAAGGTAGTGGTGTCCATAACTACAGTATACAATACCCTTGACTTTGCAACAGATTATCTTAGGGGTCTCTTCAGGGAGTCTATTTAGAAGATGTTTCTGGATAAAGTAGTCTCTACTAAGTCTTCTAAATCATATTACACGAAAAGCAAGCTGTCTACTTTGCCATCAGAACACATTACAACATGAATATTTATTTACTAAATATTTCCTATGTGCTCTGCACTAGGCTAATCATATTATATGGATCATCTGTCTTATGAAAATGCTTAAAGTATTACTTTCCCTCTTTTGCAAATGAAGACAGAGGTTAAGAGAAGTTAAACAACTTCTTTAAGTCCACAGAGCTTATAAGTGGCATATCTAGGATTCACATGAAATCTCCTCATCTGACTCCAAAGGTTAACATCCCATGGTAGCCTCAAAGCCCCTTTTTAGTTTTACTTTCATTTTTAATTGATAAACAATGATTGTATATGTCTATGGAGGTCGATGTGATCTTTCCATGCCTATATACCTTGGGGAATGAACAAATTGGGCTAATAAACATATTCATCATCTCACAAGGCTGTCAGCATAGTGCACATTCCTTGCACCTATGTAAAGACATTTAGTTCTTACCACTAATCCAGCCTCTTGGGGAAGATTTCTGAAAGGCTAATGGAGATACAGCCTGCAGTGTTTGAAGGGAGTGGCTTTTAGCCAATCCCCCTCCTCCAACTTCTCTGTTCTCTCTCAGGGCCCTAAATTGTGGTAAGAGTTGATTTTTCAGAGGAAACTTGAACAGGTTTAAGGGCCAAATAAATGGCCTATGGTTCTTTGAGTCCCTAGAGAAGATGTTTTGGGGACTTCTTGACATCCAGCCAATGACACAATGAGGCTGGCCCAGCAGTGCCAGGCCCAGGTGTGAGCGCGGAACCACTGAGGAAAGGTGGAGTCAACTGCCCCTCCTCTTGCCCTGTAGCTGCAGGAGTGGCTGGTGCAAAGGAGAACAGCCAGATATGTACAAAAGCATAAGGAAGCCTAATACCATCCATCATGGAAATTATACTTGATTATCATTTGCTCAAATAAGAATGATGGTTTTGAATTAGCTTACAGGTACTTTTTTCTCTTTGTAAAGTAGATACATTTCAATAAACTTGGCTATAAAGTAAATTTTGGTTTCAAGCAAATCTTGTTTTCTCAATTGACTGCCTTTATAAAATTAAAGATGCTTTTCCTAAGCTCCAGAAATCGGGACAGGTAAAAGACTACACTTCAGATCATTGTTTTAAATCTAGATTAATCTACCTTTTTTAAATCCTCAACTCCTTCTAATAACTTTCCACAGAACTAGTCCCAAACCATAGGAATTTCTCTACTCTCAGTAAAGCCTCGGAATCCACACCTTTCTCTTCCTCACACATCTCTGGTCTTCCCCCACCTCAGCACATACAGTGTCTAATGAAGGACGTTAGGTTGCAATGCTGCACCTATTAAGAGAAAGGGGCACACCTGTAATCCCAGCACTTTGGGAGGCCAAGGCAGAAGCATTGCTTAAGCCAAGAGTTTGAGACCAGCCTGGACAACAGAGTGAGATCCCCATCTCTACAAAAAAATAAAAATAAAAACTAAATTTAAAAAATAAACATAAAAGGTGCCACAAGACTTGAAACTCTTCTGAGTCAATATTTTACATTCCATATGAGGAGTCACATCATCCTTTATCAATCCTCAGGCATATGTTTATCCACATTTTAGTATTTCTGACATTAAGGTGCTTCTTACCAAGGGTGATGTTTTCATTGTAACTGACAGCATTTTCTCATTCGGTGGCACATAAAAAATGGCATACACCTCACAGTTGATGATAGACTTAGATTTGAGAAAAAATGGTTGATTTTTCAATATTGCTAGTTTGAAAATTCTCTAACATGGTAGACACTTGGGAAGTTTGCTTCTTAGATGCAAATAACCATATAGGCCTTTGTCTGGAAAGCCAGATTCTCCCTATGGCTAGGCAGAGAGTAAATTATAAACTAAAACCATGTTCACACACCCAAAACCCAAGGTACTACCCTTAATCCATTCAGCAAACATTTATTTAGCAACTACGATATACCAGTTGTTCCAGGCACTATTATTGACAGCAGAGATGCAGCAGAAAATGAAATAGACAAAGTCTCACCTCTTATGGGGTTTACAGTCCCATAGGAGTGGTGGGGGGAGGCAGATACCAAATATGCACACACAAAACTAAACAAGGCGATTTCACATAGAGACAAGTGATACAGAGAAAACAAAACAGTGGCAAGAGTGATGAGGTAGGGTGGCTGCTTTAGGTTGGAAGGTTGGATGATCAGGGAAGACCCTTGAGGAGGAAGCATTGGAGCTGAGACATGAGTGACAGGAAGGAGCCAGGATGCAGAGATCCGGGGACAGGAAATTCTTCAAACCTCAAGGGCACACAGCAAGTGGATAAAGCAAAAGCTTGGTGAGTACAAATAACGAAAAGTCCAGGAGCTAAAGCCAGGTGAAGAAAGCAAGGGGACAGTAGTAGCAGCTGACGGGAAAGGTGAGCAGGGATCAGGATGTGTGACCCCCACCATTTTGAGACTCATCCCAACAGGTTGTGCAAAAGTGGGGGAATCTGTCAGGCTGAGACTTTCTCACTCGCCTTTCTGTTGTGTTTGCATCTCTGCAAGAAGGTCCTTCAGAATAATTGTCTTAGAAATAGGCCTAGAAATTTGTATGGGAGTTTTCCTATCCATGGAAAGTTTTATTTTGAGTCTAGACTGTGGGTGGGGAAGGAAGTACTTGCTAAACCCCAAGACAAGCCATTATCCTTTCCAGGTCTAGAAAATCTTCCACCTGGTTTGACTTTGCTGTGTCCACTGTCAACTTATCAGAGGATGACACTTAAAGAAGAAAGCCAGGATTTACACCAAGAAGAAGAAAATCAGAGGCTTTCCCTCACCTTCCTTTCTCCTCTACTTGATATTTAAGGCACCTGTCTGTCCACCAGTGGTGCTGCCTGCTTCTGGCCAGAGTACAGACAACCAACATAGACAGCAGGAAAGCCAATCTGCCCTGTGTTGCAAGCATCACTCATGAATGGGTTCACACTGCATTGCCTCTAGGCCCTGAGTGTATGAGGAAGAGGCAAATAGCAAATGCTTCTGCACCCCTGAGCCTGCCACCCTTCAGCCTTCTGTCAGCCAATAGTGTGTCACTATTGTTATAAGAGTTAAGAAATTATTTTAGGCAAATAGAGAGGAAAGGGGGTCCTTGGGAAGTTTTTGTTTCTTTTAAAGCAGCTCTAGAACGTTTCTTGTCTAGCAGGAGAGCCCCGGCTTTTAGAGCTGAGCTGGCCAGCTTTGATATGCAAATCAAGGCCATTAGAAACTGGGTCCACCATCAGAAACTGGGTCCACCCATGTCTTCTTGCCCTTGCCCCAACATGTGCCTGGCAACATGATCGCCCCCACATATCCCCATGTGTGTAGAACATCATGGCATCCTGCATTTGCATATTAAAAGGCTGGGGTGGGAGGGCCAGTCTTTTTCCTGGGCTATGTGAATGACACGCCTGGTCAAACCAATCCCCTGAGCCCAGTGCAAATCAGATACTCCCTCCTCCAGCCTCCTCATATAACTGGCTGATTTCTGCCACACTCGGGGTTTCCTCTCTGGGCTTTGGAGCCCCCCTCCCTCTATCTCTGTATGGAGAGGCTTCTTCCTTCTTTCTTGACTATTAAACTCTCCACTCCTTAAAACTACTCCACGTGTGTTCGTGTTGTTTTATCCAATTCGGCCCGAGACTAAGGACCCTGGTGTTCCTCCAGTCATCAGAACCGTATCACTATGCAATCACAGAACCTGGAGCCATGTTCACTCTCCTTTTAACTCAACTCCTATTACTCTTGATATGTCCATCCTCTCCTACCACCTGGGCTGCACCAGCAATCAATAGCCTCATATGTGACCCCAGTGCTTCATTCTCTCTTCCTCTGTGCAATGCATTTTATTGAAGCAGAACTTGGATGCTTCATCCCCAACCAGAAAAAAAAAAAAAAAAAAATGTAGTAGTTCCAGGGACATATGGAAGGTCAGGGGTGCCAAGAGATGTCTGGTGCTCTATGTGCCTCATGGTCTGTGGGCAGTGGTTGCCATAGTGTATGCCCCTGGGACTGGTGGAAGGGGCTAAGAAAAAGGCTGAGCAGGATCTCTAACTTCCATTGTCCCCAGAGTAGCTTCACTGTCATCTGTTTACAGTCAGTAGTTCTGCAAAGGATTTCATTCAAAAATAAAAATAAACATTCATTTATTTCAAAAAAAAGTTTAAAACCCTGTAGTAGTGAAAGGAAGGGATAGAGGTTAGTCCCAATATGCCAAGTGCATATTATACAATCTCAGGCAAGTCAGCCAATCTCTTTCGGCCCCAGTGTCCTCTCTATAGAACACTATTTTTCTCAACCTCACACTGCTGACATCTTGGACTGATATTACTCATTGTGTGGGTCCATCCTATGCATTTGTAGGATGTTCAGCAGCAACCTCACCTTTACTCAGTTGATGCCAGCAGCACACCCTCTCCCACCACAGATATGACAACAAAAATGTCTCTAGACCTTGTGAATTGCTCCCTCTGGGGCAAAATCACTCATGTTGAGAACTACTGTTATAGAATAATTAAATATTTACCTGTCTGACAGGACCATGCTGAAGATTAAATGAGATCGTATATATGAAAAGGTGCTATTATTAGAAGGTGCTAGGAAACACCTGAGGTATATTTTGACATAAATAAATAATTGTACAGTCAATCCTGAAAGTGATGAGGAAGCCACGGTGTACTTTCCGAGTCATGAAATGTTTATATTTTTGTCTATCTCCTTAAATCTTTGTGATATTTATCTTCGTCAATCCATAGTCAGTCATCAGTTATTCCAGGATGATACATGTTCTAAAATTTAAGACATTTAGAACTCATCAACCTTGGATATTAACCTTTGATTCCCTGAAGTAAAACAAAGTAAGAACATGTGGATTGACTGAGTAGGGTTGAATCTGCACGCATTCACTTATTCATTGATTGCTTTGTTCATTTAGATAACTTACTCTGAGTGTCTACTGTATAAAACAAATTAGAGTCAATAGCTTAAGAAATAAGAATGAATGGGACAGAGTCCCCAGATCCAAGGCTCACATAGTCTAAAGTAGGGGGTCAGCAAATTGCCCACAGCCCATTTTCATAAAGTTTTTCATTTCTTTATATGTTGTCTGTTTCTGTTTTTGTCCTATAAAGGAAGAGTTAAGTAGTTGTGACAGAACCGTGTGATCCACAAACCCTAAAATATTTACTATCATCTGGCGCTTTTACAGAAAAAGCTTCTTGAAAAAAAAAAAGACAGACTCTAAAAACAACCAGATATCATTCAACCCTCGGGGGAGATCTTGGGAGACAAATTTACATTTCATCAGGCTTTATGCCCTTATATCATCAATTCCTGAAACCTCCAGGACTTTTGAAATGGTGATGACAATAAAACAAGAGTTCATCTTTATTGAGATGTACTAAGATCCAGCACTGTACTCCCACTCTTTTAAACATCACCTTGTTTAAATCTTACTAATTATCTTTGAAGCGTATGGTTTTCCCTGCTTTACAGATGAGGGAAGTGTAGCATAGAGTCATTAAGAAACATGCCACAGTGGCCACAGTTCAGCTCCACACAGTCTCTCCAGAGCCTGCACCATGACCACTGAGCAAGTGCTATTCTCCACTGACTTACTCTTTTTTTTTTTTTTTTTTTTTTTTTTTTTCTGAGACGAAGTCTCACTCTGTCGCCCAGGCTGGAATGCAGTGGCGCAATCTTGGCTCACTACAACCTCCGCCTCCAGGGTTCAAGTGATTCTCCTGCCTCAGCCTCCCATGTAGCTGGGACTACAGGTGCATGCCACCATGCCCAGCTAATTTTTGTATTTTTAGTAGAGATGGGGTTTTACTATATTGGTCTGGCTGGTCTTGAACTCCTGACCTTGTGATCTGCCTGCCTCGGCCTCCCAAAGTGCTGAGATTATAGGCATGAGCCACCATGCTAGGCCTTGTGACTCACTCTCTCAGAGTAAGAGCTCCGAGCTTACAGCAAACATACACCACTCTGCACACATGTCCCCAGGCCACCTTGAGCACTTTTATACTATGGTCAAAGAAAGAACATGGCCGGAACCTACAAGCAGATATACAGGTCAGAGGAATAGCCCTTGAGATAGAATTAAGTCTTGACAGGATCTCCTGATAAAAGTCAGCATCCTGCATGAGTGTAAGAACCAAGATTAGCGGCAATTGCAGCCCAACAATATCTTATGTGGCCAAGAGTTTTGTATCAAGCAAGTAAAGCTCAACACCACCATCCACGGCTTGTGTTGGACCCAGAATGAGTGCCTGGGAACACCCTGGCCACCTTGGGAAGGTGGAATTATATTGCTCATCCTGCCTGCCAGTAAAATCCCAACTGGAAGCTGACCCTCCTCACTGAGTCAGGTCCAGTTCAATTGTTTAATTAGGTCTGTTAGTCCCAAGAGACTCAGAATTTACTTGACTAGGGCTGGAGGATGAGAATAATATTTTGGATCTTCCTCCAGGTCAAACTTCACTAGTTCTTCCTTATTGCCACTGCATAGTAAAATTTAACACATTTTCAAACCTCCTAAGGAAAGTGTCAGCCCATTTTTTAAAGTTGTAGTCTCAAACAACAGACCGGACTCTGGAAGAGTCCCTTGAGTATATTTATTTCAGAGGTTTTCAAACTTGATTTCTTCTGGCCCCTCAGGAACTTCTTTGGGTGTTTCTCAGTGTCTATCAAGAGCCAGGGAAAAGGGAGGGGCAAGGGAAAGCTCATGCTGTCATTAATTGCCCCCCTCTTACCCCCCATTGTTTGCTTTATGAGTGCAATTTCCCTAATTGATTTTATTTAAAAAAAAAAAAAAAAAGGTTTTGCTACTAAAGAATTCCTAATCTCCTCACCTGGGCTAGCCCTTCCATTTCTGAAAAATCAAACTGAAGTCAAGTGTAATGGCAACGAACTAGTTTAAGGTCAGAGAGCCAATCTATGTCTGCACTGAACCCAGAGTCCAGTTTCCTGACTCCATGTGGAAGGTGGGAATAATCTTTGAAATATGAAGCTTTTCTCCTTTGGAAATGGTCACAACTGAGTTCAAATTTTAGCTCTTCATTTACCATGTGTGGGATCTTGGGCAAGTCACCAACCTCTCCTAATTACACCTTCCTTGCATGTAAAATGGGGATCATAATATTACAGGCTCTACTGAGAATGAGATGCCGTGTGTAAAGTGCCTGGCAAGTGCTGTGTTCCATAATTATTAGCAGTCATTATTCATTGCAGGTACTCTAATAAACAGTCATCCTCTCCCTACTCCCTACCCTCCTTCCCACTTCTTTGAGGGCTGGCAGTAAAAGGATCACAAAATATACTATGACACGGAATGAGGGCTACATGCAGGGCGGGGAGGCAGAAGGGCATTGTCCTTACGTGGTGTTTTCCTGACCAGGCGAGGAAGATAACAGGTTATCAGAGAGCAAGAGGGAAATGGGGAGAAGTAACTACAAGATGTTCTAGGATTCACCAGAGGCAGCTCTGAAAAAGCAGCTCTCGATGCTCCTGCCCTCCGTAAGTCCCGCTCCATCATGCTAACATCACGGAAAATGTAACAAATTCCATCGGCTGTTCTCACCCGGAGCTCTGCTCACCCTGCCTCCCCCTAACTCCCTTAAATAATGGCTAAGCAAATGCCTCTGAGACCATCTTCAGCTAATTTCCTTCAAGACACGCAAGCTGCTAACGCTGGGAAGCACAGATAGTGTGGAATAGCAAATATGGCCAAATTAGATTAGAATAACCTCCTGATAAACAAATTACTCACCGAAAATAAATATTGGACTAGCGCGGCCAAGATAACTAAAAGAACAGCACCACCACATGGCCGAAAGAGGAAGGACATGCGCTGCTGTCTGGCTCAGCCCCAAAGATCCACCCAACCTACTGGGTCTGACCGTCCCAATGGGACAGGGACGGGACGACGAGGACAGGTAGTATCCCTTTAGCTTAAACTTTTTAAGCTCTTCTATGGACTTACGCAAAAGACATAACATTTTGGCAGAGAGGACTGTATTTGAAGCCAAGGAAAAAAAGCCATATGCCAAGTTGAGCACAGCATGGCATATGAGGAGTCTGTAATTCTTCCGGCTGCCTTTCACTCTCTCACCCCACCATTCATCAGCTGGCCTGAGGCTCAGCCTCAGGGCAGCAGAAACCCTGGCCCTTTACACAGCCACGGTGGTGTGCTGGACACCTCTTGCTGGGTCCCACTCAGATGCTTACACGGCATGGACCGTGTTCTTTTCTAATCTGAATGACAGATACCCCCTTCCACAATAATCCTTCTAATACTTAGACAGTAGTTACTTTTTTTCAACTTCCAGTCATATCTTCTTTAGGCTAAATAAACCTAGCCTCATTAATTTCCTCGGTTCAGCACAGGGCTCAGGTCCCAGGGGTCTGGAGACTGGCAGATAAGCCCTGTAGCCCACTAACGACGTGAGTTACTTCAGCTTTCCAAACTTCAGTTCCTACGCCTGTAAAATGGGGATTATAATACCTCCTTGACAGGCTGTGTATAGAGTGCCTGACATACTAAGAACTCTCGATGAATGGTAGATATTTGGGTTGTCATTTCAAACCAACAGCGTGATGGATGTAGCTTGCTATGCTGTATTCCTACACACTCAATCACAGCCGTCCATCCCAGTGTGACAAATGCAAAAATCTATCAATATTATTTGAAGCAAATTTTTGGCTCATCACAGAAATATATTGCATGCTTCTCCAGAAGTTATGGTGGAAGAAGAGACATCAGTTCTATAATCATGCCACAATTTGATTCCTTCTGGGGACAGGAATTAGGCTGTACTCTTCACCAAGGAATAGTGAAAGCAAATGTGTGAGGTTTAAGTCAGGAACCTGGAATTCTTTCTTAGTCAACACTAATGTATTAGCAGCTCCCCTGGGTGTAGCTCAGTATGAGGTATGGGGGATCCAGTAGAATCCCAGTTCCTTTGGAGCTATACCCAGTAGGAAAAATATGCATACACACATAATATGCAAAAAAAAAAACATGATTCATCAATTACAGTATAGTTAGTTCTCTGAAATATAAACATAAGGTTCTCTGAACTATAACAGTGCTATTTGTGCTGAGACCCAAAGAAGAGCTGGACATGACACATTCAAAGTCTCAGAGATCTAGGTGGATCATGCCCTCTCTCTGGTCTTCAGTTTCCTCCTGTGAAAATAAGGGGGATGGGGGAGGTAAGATCAATAGTTTTCTGGGTTCACAGGAGCCCTGTTTTTTGTGAATGTGTCTCAGAGGCCGCTGTGCAGGAAATTGATGGGAGCCGGGCAGACGTGGCTCTGAGTTCTCTACTCAAAATGTGTCATGTGTCAATTACCTCAATTCAGCCATCACAGTGTCTACATATTTCAAAGCATCATGTTGTGCACCACAAATATATACATTTAAATTTTTCAATTAAAAATGAGTAACAACAATGAATTTTTAAAAACAAATATTTGAACACCACTGGATGAGACAACCTTGAAGGTGTTTTCCAGTTCTCATAGTCTGACTCCATGGCCCTCATCTGGAAACTAAAGGAAGAAACACACTCTGTGGGCAGAACCTTGGGGGCATCATTCTCATCAAGGCAGAGAAGAGGCAGAAGCCAGAAGAACAGACTACAGGCAGTGTAGAAACACAGAATTTACATGCAAGTTCTGTGACAGCTGCATTGATCCACTGGTACTTGTGCATGGTCATGAGATCAAAAGATTAACAATGCCAACCATCCTAAAATATATATTGCCATTCTGAGGATTCCTTGGAACTCTCAGAATTCTTATAAAGACCTGATTTGGGTGCATATCAAAGATGGCCCCTTCTTTGACATTTTGTAGTAGAGCAGCCATTTGGCCATCTCCCATCTCTGCATTGCTGATTGCCAGGTCACAGCAGACAACTCCTGAGACCATGAGGCTGTCTGTTCCTGATCTGGCTCTCAGCACTTAGAATGCCCTCCCTTCCTAGCCTCCTGGAGCAACAGGCTGACGGGCTGTCCCTGTGAGCCAGCCAGACAGAGCATTAACTAGGAAGATCTGTGAGAAGTCTCGACTTCCTGCCAAACTTCCCATTAGCTGTCTTACATCTCTCCCTCCCCCCTTTTCTTCTCTCTTCCTTTGCTAACTTGCTTTCCTGTTCCTATGCCCCAACTTCTGCAAACTTCCAGACTCCTCTAAATGCTAATTCTTAAATTGGAGTGCTCGGACAGATATTCATCATTCCCTTATTAAGTTTTAGGGCCTGAACCAGAAGGTGTTTCCTTGTTGCAAGAATATGACCTTTAAATCTGGACAGCAAGGTTAATGCTAAGACACTTATTTGAAGATTCATTTCTGGAGCCAGTACAAATCAGGCATAATCCCATTGCCACATGCTTACTCAAGTGCCACTTCCAGGGTCACAATTTTTCAAAAATGCATTTATGTCTAATGCTTATGGAAGGTAATTGAGAAAGCAAAAAGAAAGAGGGAAAGGTGGACAAGGAAATGAGTGAAAAGGATGAGGAAAAAAGAGGAAAGACAGAGATGAAGGTAGGGGTAGAGGAAGAGATGAGATAAAGGCAGAGTGAAGGCAGATGACAAGAAAGGGTGATATGATTTGGCTGTGTCCCCACCCAAATCTCATCTTTAATTGAAGGGACCCAGTAAGAGGTAACTGAATCATGAGGGCATTTACCCTCATGCTGTTCTGGTGATAGTGAGTGAGTTCTCATGAGATGTGATCGTTTCATAAGGGTTTTTTTCCCCTTTTGCTTGGCACTTCTCCTTACTACTGCCATGTGAAGAAGGGCATGTTTGCTTCCCCTTCTGCCATGATTGTAAGTTTCCTGAGGCCTCCTCAGCCCTGCAAAACTGAGTCAATTAAACCTCTTTCCTTTGTAAATTACCCAGCCTCAGGTATTTCTTCATAGCAGTGTGAGAACAGACTAATATGGAATGAAAAACAAAGGACACGTTGTTTTGATTTATTATATTTTAAAAATTGCCTGCAATAATAAGTAGCACGATTTCCTAACTAATGCTTTACTACATTTCAGGAATAGAAAGCTAAATGTGTTCAGGTAGGATAAAGCATAAAAAGGCAAAGCTTTCAACACAGGACAATTTAGGGTGGGGTTTGTGCATATGTGAGTGGAGAAGAGGGAACTGACACAAGGAAAGACATAGGATTTGGATTAGGTCATTCCAGCCTACACAGACACAGAAAGGAACCTTGAGTGAGCAATGATTTTTAATTTGTAGGATTCCAAATTGCTGTGATAATTGGAGAAGAGGCCTAGGATTTCCAGGTTTATTTTGCCTGCTATTGCTCAGGAGAAAGAGATGGGAAATGTGTTTTGGTTCGTTTCTCTTTTACCATCACCCACATATTCTACACTGGTTTTTCATGCAGTGGCTACTTGATAAAAGAGAAAGTTCAATAATGAGATCTTCCATTATTCCAATGAGAACGACTACAATGGCCAACTTTTATACTCATTGACAAGCAAAGATCAAGGTCATAATAATCACCAGCTAAAAGGAGTGTGCCTTTAGGAGCTAAAGGCTTACATAAACGCTCCCATTATCAGTGCCAGATGGTGAAGTCTTGAATTTTAGACAGAAACTGACTTCCTGAATTTAAGTTCAGCTGAGGCAAACTCACTCTGGGATCCAAATCGAAAGACATTCCATATCAGGTCTTAACTGACATATAGGCAATGACATATAGAAAATTCCACGACACTTGTATGCCCTGCAGCAACCCCTGCATCATCAGAATGGTGGTACCATCTATAACCTTCATGCCATGCAATACTTTCGATAGGCTGGTAAAACAAAGATGGAAGCTGCCTGGCATGCTGTTATTACTTCTCCCCAAATCCATGGACAGACTTTGCTATTTAAATGTAGTCCTCTTTCCTGCTGAGCTTAAACATGATCTCAGAATTCTTCAGCTCACACACTGGACTTCCTACTCATTATGAAATCTATTTGCCCTCATCATTCTCAGACCCTGAATATCCTCTAGAATCTGTTTCCCTCCCAAGTACTTTGTAAAATGCTCACAATGAGTCTGCCTTCAGTGTTCTTACCTCTTATGAACCCATATGAATGATGCTGATACTGAGGAATTTAACATCAATTATGCAAGAAGCACATTTCTTGGAAATATCAATAAAGGTATTTGGGAAGGAGTCTTTTGAAACTTTGAATGAGCTTCAGCTCATGTATGTGCCCAAATACACATCAGTGATTCTCAACAAGAGGCAATTTTATTGGTCACCCCCCCGGGGGGACATATTTGGCAAAGTCTGAAGATAATTTTGTTTGTTATAACTGAGGCATGATACTGGCATCTGGTGGGTAGAGGCCAGGGATGTTGCTCCTGCAACAGACTCTTAACAGCAAAGAATCATCCTGTCCAAAATGCCAATGGTACATTGAGAAACCCTGATACACATTAAGGCTGAGTATTTAGTGTTAGAAAGAATGTTAGAGAACCTGTCATCCAACTCTCTTGTGTTATAAGTAACACAAGAGATGTATAGACAACTCAGCACAATTAGCAAATAGGCTATACATCCTCCTAATGGGACACTAAAACCTGTTTTATATGAGGTGGACAGCAAGCTATTGCAGTTCTCCACTAACCTATTAGAACAGGTAAATAAAGATGAGAATGACAAATGTTTAGATCATTGGTTCTATGCATGGATGTTAGATTCAGGTAGTAGGGGGCAGTACTGCCATTTTTACACATGGGAGAAATCACAAATCATGTATTCATTTAAAAATTTAGTATCCCAGTACTTAAAATTATTTTTAAAAAAATGAAAAAAAAGACAAAAACATTTTGTCAACAAATATTTATTTTCAGGCTCTTCATTGTGCTGAGGCAAGCCATACAATGACCAATACAGATGACGCTCTCCCTCATAAGCTTTCAGTCTGCTGGAAGACACAGACAATAGCAATTTCATCATAATGTCATCAAGTCTGAGTTGGGAGAGCCTATAAGAGCATTGAGGAGGGGCATCCAAGTTCTGGTAGTCAGTGAAAGGATTTTCAGAGGAGGCAATATCTGAGCTAAGCTCTGAAGGGAAAGAAGAAGTTAGAAATTCTAAAAGCTGAGCCCCAGCACCATATACTCAGCCTGCTAGGCATGGCTGGTGTGTTGAAAACCTAGCTACATGGTCTGAACCTGAATCAAGCCATGTTTGCACTGGCTATTGGTTTTTCCTGGGCTGAGGCATTATGTTTCTGATCAATACAGTTAACAACTGACATAAGACTACTTTCAGAGGTTTACACATCTAAGTAGGTACGATTTATATCAAGATGCTCTACCCTAAGCTCAAGAGCTAAGGAAAGTGTGTGTGTAGAAAGTAAGCCAGCCTTACTCAGCTCTCTGGGCTCCCTTCCCATGAAACATCAAGTCCTCCATGCCAAGGCTGGGCTGGGGGGATTTGAGAGATAGCTTCTTTCCCAAGGCATGACATTTACAGGCTGGCCTACCAGGCTGCTCTCGGCATCTTTTCCTCCTGCAATTCAACACTCCCTCACCCTGCTGCATCAAACACTGGGCATTTGGGAGCAACCAAGGGAGCAGATAAATAATGAGAACCGAGATGCCAAACCTAAAGCAAGTTCAGTCTGAAGAATGAATGGTCCTCTCCCCAGAACCCACAGGTAACACTTTTCCATCCCTTCCTATCTCCAGGGCTTCATAACCCCTTCCTCTTCACTCCCCCATCCTGCTCTTACCACCTCCATTCTACCTGCAGGTCTTTAAGCTGTGGACAGACTTGTGTCTCATATCAAATTCGAATAAACTAAATGAATTCAAGCTTTAATTTTTCCAAGTCTGTAAAGGGAAACAGCATGTGATTTGGCTCTTTCTCTGTGCTTATAGTTGACAGAGACGTATGGATGAGGGGGAAGAGAGTGTTTTTATTTTTATTTATTTATTTAAAAGTTTTATTAAAGTTCACCTATTACCCACAGGCATCAGGCTCCCTGTAGAGAAACAAATATCACAATTGAAGCAGCTGGTTTCCAAGGTGCCAAATTAAAATAGATGAAGAGGTAAGGAGGAAAAAATGAGTAAAAACATTAAGCTAAGACTTCTTCCCTCCCAAGTGCATTGTGCCTCCTACTGTATTGCACACATGAAATTGGCCTCCCAGCGTAATTAGGCCAGGGCTACCAGGCAAAAAAAAAAAAAAATCCTCAAATTATTCAGAACCCCAGAGCTATTATTTTGCAATCACTCAAGTAACTGAGTAAAGAGTCAACTTTTAAATATAAATTTGTTACCAGCATCAACATTGTCCAAGCAATTCCCAACACTCCACCTGCCCAAGAATAATAGACTCATGAGCTGAGCTGAGTTGAGAACCAAATACAGGAATACTGCTCTCCATCCAGCCAAAATCTTTTCTTCCACTGGAACCCAGAGGCAATCTCACTGGAACCTGGAGTTTATTCCAACAATCTTTAGGGACTACTGGCTCTGTTAGACAGGAGTGGAGGATCCACCAGGTCCACAGTAGACAATATACGCCCTTCAGCGTCCGTTGTCTTGGTGGCATTATGTATGGATAATATTTATTTTGTCTCTGTGGTCATGTACTTGGAACAACCATAATATTCTCTATCTTACCCCAAAGACCCAGGACATGACTTTATCGCTTTCAAGGTCAGAAATGAGCCATAGGTGCTTGAGAAATAGTAGTTCATGAAAAAAAAAAAAAAAAAGAAAGAGCCATGGAGACCAGAGGGTATCTTTCATTAAACCCAGAGGGGAAGGAAATAACCACCCTTCAAAAGTACTTACTGGATTTCAGCAACACTGCCAAAACTTCAGTGGCTGCCCTGGGGAAAGAGAAAGAAAAGTAACAGTCAACGTTCAATGGTCTTTTTGTCAGCCCATGGATCCCACAGCCAGCATGCCCGTTGCCACCCCTCAACAGACCCATGATTAACCAGGTAACAGGCAATCTATTGATTGCCCTGCTAACCATTAAATAGGCATAAATGCAGAAATCATGCTGAGCGAAGTGTCCGTCTTACAGATGGGTCTCTGAGGTCCCCTCTGCTGCTGAAAATCTCTTTCTCTCCGCTGCTTGCCTCCCACCTTCCACCAACTTCCTTGCATATAGTGGTTCATTTTTCTATTATTCATATCAGGCAGAGCTCTTGACAGTCGCTTGATTTGTTTCTGGAAACATGCAGGGACTCTGGAGGATGGTCTGGGAAGGAGTGGGTCTTGGGAGTTTAGTGAATGTAGCAGCACAGTGCAAACTTCTTGAAACACTCATACCCCTGGGGACGCAGTGGAAAATGCATTCACACATTGGAAAGAGAGGCTATTTCCTTAGGGTGGAGAATAGTTATGGTGGGATTTTTCTTCCAAATTCATCGCTTTCTTCCATGGAGGAATGTCACAGTCTTTGCAACAAAGGGACGCATATGAGAATGAAAAATACTTTTTGACCCACATATTACTGATTTTTCAATCTGTTTCCTGCTTCTGAGAAGGTCACACAAAAATCTACCTACAGGGCAGAGGAAAACTTCACTGGCATTGAGGGCAGTGTGGTATAATTATAGGGAGGAGAGTTGTGTTTGCTTTTTTCAAAAAATAGAAGATTCTGTATGGCCCTAGTAACTTGTCCTTAAGGCCTGCTAAGCAGTAATCTGATTCCAACACCTCTCTTAGGATTGGAGGAGCAGGACAAAGAGGCTGGATCCCACTTCTAAGACTATACAGACAAGTCAGCAGAACTGGGATCCCAAACCCAGGAATCTCACTGCATACCTCTGCCTCCTCCCCGCCTGTTGTTCTCCAGAATCTCTCTCTCACTGGCCCTACCCTGGCCTCTGCCTGGTCAATGAAAGTTCACTTTGCAATATAGTAGCTAATACTGAACAACAGAGCCAGCAGTAAAAAGGAAGATAAATGAATGAATAAATATAAATTAAAATACAATAGAAAAGCAGTACGTGTGAAAGCGTTGCTCCCTCTAACCTATAAGGCAGTTCTGCAAGAGCAAAAACCTGAAATTCACAGGCCCCTGTGCAAACCCACAACAGGGATGACACCCCAGCTCAGCGAGACCAAAATGACCATAGGGCAGTTATAAAGAGGGGAGGCTAGCTTTCATGGAAGGACTACTTCATTTATCCTCCAAATGGTTTTCCTCTTAGCAACTTTCACCTTCTTCAGTCTCACTGTTGTTGAATCCCAGAGTTTTGGCAATGGTGTCTTTAAGACAGAACACATGGAAGGTGTTTCTGGAAATTCAAGTTGTGTGAAAAATCCAGGCACCATAGTACATGGGGCCTGGCTTGGGCTAGGGCAAAAAGAAAATCAGTGTTTTGGGAAAAGCAGAACAGCCAAATTAATTTCACCAAAATGAATTAGCAGAGAAGGAAACCATGGAAACAGGAAAAGAATAAGGATGTTCCAAGCAAGGCTGCTAACCCAATCCTGGCTCACGGGCCAGGTCTCCAACGACTGCATTTCTAATTTCCATTGCACTTTTGTTTTAGGAAGTTCACAAATGAGGTAATGACCCATTAGATAATAGTTTTATGAGACAGACTAGAGGTGGGGAGGGACAGGTGGCAGACAGACCAGTTAGGAGAATAAGCAATAATAAGGTCTCAAAGCCAAAAAGTGGCATGGAGGAAGAAGGGATGGGTTAAAGACACATTTGAATCTTGCTACTCAAAGGGTGGCTCTCTGACCAGCAGCCTCACATTTTCTGAAAGCCAAATAGAAATGCAGAATCTCAAATCATATCCCTGACCTTCTGAATCAGAATCTTTATTCTAACAGATAATTTATATGCACATGAAAGTTTTAGGATAACTGGTTTAGGGAACAGTATCAATAAGGCTTAGTTACGCTTTCGATGTTGAGAGGGCAATTCAAGGTGACTCCCAGATCTCAACTCTCTAGAAAGTACCTAATAACATGCTAAACTAAATAAATATTAATCCAAATGGTGACATTATACAGCAAGAAACACATGATAAGTGTCACATTCATCAAAAAAAATTGAGGCTTATTCCTGAGAAACTAGAAAAGATTTATTTCTTCCTAGGGCATAAGTCAGGGATCAATGTTTAGTGCAGCAAAGGGCACATTTAAGGCAATGAGGGAGATAAGATTTGAGGCCAAAGTCCCATACCCTAAAGAGTTCACATTCAATTCTGTAGGTAATGAGAAGCCATTTTTTTTTAATCGAGATGATGTGGTGTCAAAATTGAAAAGTGAAAGAGAAGTTGTGAGCAAAAAAATAACAAGAGCTGAGGAAAGGTGAGCTGTGGAGGGTGAAGGAAAGTGAAGAGTCAGTGATGGCCTGGAATATTCAGGCTAGGTAGATGGGGGAACAAGAGAGCCATTAATAGACTAAGAAGAGAAGTTGCAGTGTTTAGACAAAATAATGATTTTGATTTTGATGCTGAGTTCAAGATGAAGGATACAACAGAAGGCTACATGAAACTGTTTGGAATGCTGCTGGAAGCATCATATATAATTCAGGAATGCAACCACAGTTGGGAATATACATGTATGAATCACTACAGCAGCAATGATCATCATAGCCAGGCAAGCAGGTGATACTTATGAGGAAATTCAATCAAGAGCAGAACAATGGGCGGCCCCAGGAAAGCATCAACACTAGAGGGTAGGAAACCCCTAAAGGAGTCAGAAGATGTGCATTTGAGGAAATATGAGGAGACTTTGGGATGATTAGTTTGAAAACTGAACGTCACTAGACTGTCTAGGCACACTGTTTTTCAAACTGCAAATGTTGACCCAATAGTGCATTACAGCATTATAAAGTCATTTTATAGGTATCAACTATATTTTTAATGAAATAGAAGAAAACAAAATGAAATTCAATATATCAGAGTCATCTCATGTAGCAAAGGTTAGCAGTGATCTGAGAAATTCTCATTTCAATGCACGAACATACATATGTGTACCTACTGGGAATGTGATATAAGAGCTTTCCTTAAAAAAAAAAAAAAGTTTGTAAAGATGTTGTTTAGGATGTAGTGTCCATGTAAGATCTGTATAAGAATAAACATCCAAAATCAACTAATGAGCAAACTGAAAGACTTGATCTCCACACGCGGTGCCCAGGATCCAGACATCCAGTCACTCATGTGCATGGCACCAGGAGGATCTTTATTTTTGATTTATTCAGTGGTTACACATCTACAGCACTGGTCCACTCTGAGTATTGCTGCTCTGCCATTTGTCTGCTCCCACATCAAAGCATGAAGAAAGAAGTAAAACCTATCAGAGTCGAGGCAACTACTCTGTCAATCAACTGCTAAGTCCACAAAAAGCAAAAGTTTAAGCTGCTAAAACTTAAACAACTAAGAAGGCATTCAGTTACATCCACTCCTAGGAGCCAGGCCCAATGATTGAGTGCAGGAACTGGGGGCCCACAGTTAGTGCCTTTGGAGTCCAAGACTGCCTCCTGCTGGATGTGCGCATCTGACACCCATGGTTCCGGTAGCTGCACTCATTTTATAATTTTATAGAATAGGACTTCTCTCTCTTTTTTTTTTTTTTTTTTTTTTTTTGAGATGGAGTTTTGCTCTTGTACCCCAGGCTGGAGTGTAGTGGTGCAATCTTGGCTCACTGCAACCTCCACCTCTTGGGCTCAAGCGATTCTCCTGATTCAGCCTCCCAAGTAGCTGGGATTACAGGCATGCACCACCATGCCTGGCTAATTTTGTAATTTTAGTAGAAACGGGGTTTCACCATGTTGGCCGGGCTGGTCTCAAACTCCTGATCTCAAGTGAGCCACCTGTCTCGGCCTCCCAAAGGTCTAGGATTACAGGTATGAGGCATGAGCCACCGTGCATGGCCTGAAGAGGACTTCTCAGGAGGGCACTGTTTTCTTAAAGTTTAAACTCATACCATCATCCCCCATTGTTTGAGCTTCCCTATGGGATGCCCAGGGGAGATAGAAAATAGAAGTGCCAAAATGTCCTCCAACTGGGTGTCCCTGTGTTTACATCAATGAAAGAATCATTTCAGAAATTTTTGTAGAACATCTTGCTCCAAGAGAGTTACAACAACAGCCAAAGGCAAAGTGGAATGGCCCCCATCCTATCTATTTTCACACCGTAGGATAACTCAGTTAAGATTCTAGAGGTCACAGTTCACTTCCACTCTCCTCTTCAGAAAAAGCTAAGTTTAAACTACTGGCAAATTTTGCTATATACTACTGGCAAAATTTGCTAAAATCTTAAGATTTTAGCAAAAAGCCACAGAACTGCCACAGTTCAATTTATGTCTTCAAGTTGAAGTAAATTTTAAGAGTCATTAAAAAAGAGTCTTCAATATTTATCATCCCTATTTAGGGAGCCCCTATAAATGCCAAGCAGCAAGCTAAATGTCCCATATACATAATTATACATCATATTTGATCTTCATGGGAATGCTAGAGAGTGAAATTATTAGTCTTGTTTTACAAACAGCAATAATGCAGTTCACAAAGGGGTAAATAATCTTCCCAATGTTCAGCAGCTAACAAGAGGCAGTATTGACTGGGTGCGGTGGCTCATGCCTGTAATCCCAGCACTGTGGGAGACTGAGGCAGGTGGATCACAAGGTCAAGAGTTCAACAGCAGCCTGGCCAAGATGGTGAAACCTCATCTCTACTGAAAACTACAAAAAATTAGCTGGGCGTGGTGGCAGGCACCTGTAATGCCAGCTACTCGGGAGGCTGAGGCAGGAGAATTGCTTGAACCTGAGCGGTAGAGGTTGCAGTGAACAGAGATTGTGCCTCTGCACTCTAGCCTGGGCAACAGAGTGAGACTCCGTCTAAAAAAAAAAAGAAAGGCAGCATTAGCTACAGGTCTACCTCTGGGTGAATTTAAATCTAGTGCTCCTAAAGTCATCTCTTTACTTTTAACATAATTCTAGAAAGAATCTAAAATATCTCTCTGTGCGATATTTTTATCTTGCAAATAAGGACTGTGGAGATCAATTGGTTAGATGACTGGTGCAAGGTCAGAGGATTCACACATCACAGAGCCAATGAAGCAAACAACTTGTCCAGCTTGAGTCCACTGTTTGACGCAAGACTCTACACAGCACAGTTTGGTACAGCTTAAGTGAGTTTAGATGTTCAATGGTGGTCAGGGAGACAAAGACAAAGAATTCAAGGAGAAGCAAGTCACAGGCATCTTTGAGTGGCAGGACTGAGTTGCTAAATTAGGAAGTAGAGGGCTTGGTTTTGAAGCTTGGAGCAGCCTCTTTTCTGCTTCTGGGTTCTGGGTTTACTTGATCTCTCTGAATCTCATAGGTTTCTCATCTATAAAGCAGGTATAAGATCTAACATGGGATGGTGTGAAGAGTAAGATAAAGTAAAATTTTTATTATTATTATTATACTTTAAGTTCCAGGGTACATGTGCACAACGTGCAGGTTTGTTACATATGTAAACATGAGCCATGTTGGTGTGCTGCACCCTTTAACTGGTCATTTACATTAGGTATATCTCCCAATGCTATCCCTCCCTCCTCCCCCCACCCTATGACAGGCCCCGGTGTGTGATGATCCCCTTCCTGTGTCCAAGTGATCTCATTGTTCAATTCCCATTTGATGTTCTGTTCTTGCGATAGTTTGCTGAGAATGATGGTTTCCAGCTGCATCCATGTCCCTACAAAGGACATGAACGCATCCTTTTTTATGGCTGCACAGTATTCCATAATGTATATGTGCCACATTTTCTTAATCCAGTCTGTCACTGATGGACATTTGGGTTGATTCCCAGTCTTTGTTATTGTGAATAGTGCTGCAATAAACATATGTGTGAAAAAATTAAAAGATGGGGGTGTGCCCAAGATGGCCGAATAGGAACAGCTCCAGCCTCCAGCTCCTAGCGTGAGTGACACAGAAGACAGGTGATTTCTGCATTTTCAACTGAGGTACTGGGTTCATCTCACTGGGTTGTGTCGGACAGTTGGCGCTGGTCCGTGGGTGCAGCCCAACCAGCGAGAGCTGAAGCAGGGCGAGGCATTGCCTCATCTGGGAAGTGTAAGGGGGAAGGAAATTCCTTTTCCTAGCCAAAGGAAATTGAGACACACAACACCTGGAAAATCCGGTAACTCCCATCTTAATACTGTGCTTTACCAAGGGTGTTAGCAAACGGCACACCAGGAGATTATATCTCACACCTGGCCCAGAGGGTCCCACGCCCACAGAGCCTCCCTCATTGCTAGCACAGCAGTCTGAGATCTAACTGCAAGGTAGCAGTGCGGCTGGGGGAGGGGAGCCCACCATTGCTGAGGCTTAAGTAGGTAAACAAAGCCACCAGGAAGCTCGAATTGGGTGGAGACCACTGCAGCTCAAGGAGTCTGGTCTGCCTCTGTAGACACCTCCTCTGGGGACAGGTCATAGCTAAACAAAAAGCAGCAGAAACCTCGGCAGAGACAAATGCCGCCATCTGACACCTTTGAAGAGAGCAGTGGATCTCCAGCACGGAGGTTGAGATCTGAGAATGGACAGACTGCCTGCTCAAGTGGGTCCCTGACCCCTGAGTAGCCTAACTGGGAGACATCCCCCACTAGGTGCAGACCGACACCTCACACCTCACACAGTGGGGTATACCCCTGAGACAAAGTTTCCAGAGCAAGAATCAGACAGCAACACTCGCTGTTCAGCAATATTCTATCTTCTGCAGCCTCTGCTGATGGTACCCAGGCAAACAGGGTCTGGAGTGGACCTCAAGCAAACTCTAACAGACCTGCAGCTGAGGGTCCTGATTGTTAGAAGGAAAACTAACAAACAGAAAGGGCACCCACACCAAAACCCCATCAGTATGTCACCATCATCAAGGACCAAAGGCACATAAAACCACAAAGATGGAGGAAAAGCAGTGCAGAAAAGCTGGAATTTCAAAAGATCAGAGCATATCTCCCCCTCCAAAGGAACGCAGCTCATTGTCAGCAACGGAACAAAGCTGGACGGAGAATGACTTTGATGAGTTGAGCGAAGAAGGCTTCAGTCAATCAAACTTCTCAGAGCTAAAGGAGGAACTATGTAACCAGCGCAAAGAAAGTAAAAACCTTGAAAAAAGATTTGACGAATGTCTAACTAGAATAACCAACATAGAGAAGTCCTTAAAAGAACTGATAGAGACGAAAACCATAACACAAGAACTATATGACAAATGCACAAGCTTCAGTAACCTACTCGATCATCTGGAAGAGTATCAGCGATTGAAGATCAAATGAATGAAATGAAGTGAGAAGAGAAGTGTAGAGAAAAAAGAGTAAAAAGAAATGAACAAAGCCTCCAAGAAACATGGGATTATGTGAAAAGACCAAATCTACGTCTGATTGGTGTGCCTGAAAGTGACGGGGAAATGGAACCAAGTTGGAAAACACTGCAGGATATCATCCAGGAGAACTCCCCAACCTAATAAGGCAGGCCAACATTCAAATTCAGGAAATACAGAGAATGCCACAAAGATACTCCTCAAGAAGAGCAACTCCAAGACACATAATTGTCAGATTCACCAAAGTTGAAATGAAGGAAAAAATGTTAAGGGCAGCCAGAGAGAAAGGCCAGGTTACACACAAAGGGAAGCCCATCAGACTAACAGCAGATCTCTCAGCTGAAACTCTACAAGCCAGAAGAGAGTGGGGGCCAATATACAACATTCTCAAAGAAAAGAATTTTCAACCCAGAATTTCATATCCAGCCAAACTAAGTTTCGTCAGTGAAGGAGAAATAAAATCCTTTACAGACAAGCAAATGCTTAAAGATTTTGTCACCACCAGGCCTGCCCTACAAGAGATCCTGAAGGAAGCACTAAACTTGAAAAGGAACAACAGGTAACAGCCATTGCAAAAACATGTCAAAATGTAAAGTCCATCGTTGCTAGGAAGAAACTACATCAACTAGTGAGCAAAATAACCAGCTAATATCATGACAGGATCAATTTCACACATAACAATATTAGCCTTAAATGTAAATGGACTAAATGATCCAATTAAAAGACACAGAGTAGCAAATTGGATAATGAGTCAAGACCCATCAGTTTGCTGTATTCAGGAGACCCACCTCACATGCAGAGACACACATAGGCTCAAAATAAAGGGATGGAGGAAGATCTACCAAGCAAATGGAAAAAAAAAAAAAAAAAACAGCAAGGGAGCAAGGGTTGCAATCCTAGTCTCTGATAAAACAGACTTTAAACCATCAAAGATCAAAAGAGACAAAGAAGGCCATTACATAATGGTAAAGGGATCAATTCATGAGGAAAAGCTAACTATCCTAAATATATATGTACCAATACAGGAGCACCCAGATTCATAAAGCAAGTTCTTAGAGACTTACAAAGAGACTTAGACTCCCATACAATGATAATGGGAGACTTTAACACCCCACTGTCAATATTAGACAGATCAACGAGACAGAAAGTCAACAAGGATATCCAGGAATTGAACTCAACTCTGCCCCAAATGGACCTAATAGACATCTACAGAACTCTCCACCCCAAATCAACAGAATGTACATTCTTCTCAGCACCACATCACACTTATTCAAAAATTGGCCACATAGTTGGAAGTAAAGCACTCAGCAAATGTAAAAGAACAGAAATTATAACAAACTGTCTCTCAGACCACAGTGCAATCAAACTAGAACTCAGGACTAAGAAACTCAATCAAAACCGCTCAACTACATAGAAACTGAACAACCTGCTCCTGAATGACTACTGGGTACATAACAAAATGAAGGCAGAAATAAAGACATTCTTTGAAATCAATGAGAACAAAGATACAACACACCAAAAATCTCTGGGACACATTTAAAGCAATGTGTAGAGGGAAATTTAAAGCACTGAATGCCCACAAGAGAAAGCAAGAAAGATGTAAAATTGACACCCTAGCATCACAATTAAAAGAACTAGAGAAGCAAGAGCAAACACATTCAAAAGCTAGCAGAAGGCAAGAAGTAACTAAGACCAGAGCAGAACTGAAGGAGATAGAGACAAAAAAGACCCTCCAAAAAAATCAATGAATCCAGGATCTGGTTTTTTGAAAAGATCAACAAAATTGAGAGACCACTAGCAAGACTAAGAAAGAAGAAAAGAGAGAAGAATCAAATAGATGCAATAAAAAATGATAAAGGGGATATCACCACTGACCCCATAGAAATACAAACTACCATCAGAGAATACTATAAACACCTCTATGCAAATAAACTAGAAAACCTAGAAGAAATGGATAATTTCCTGGACATTTACACTCTCCCAAGACTAAGCCAGGAAGAAGTCGAATCCCTGAATAGACCAATAGCAGGCTCTGAAATTGAGGCAATAATTAATAGCCTACCAATCAAAAAAAGTTCAGGACCAGACAGATCCACAGCCGAATTCTATCAGAGGTACAAGGAGAAGTTGGTACCATTCCTTCTGAAACTATTCCAATCAATAGAAAAAGAGGGAATCCTCCCTAACTCATTTTACGAGGCCAACATCATCCTGATACCAAAGCCTGACAGAGATACAACAAAAAAAGAGAATTTTAGACCAATATCCCTGATGAATATTGATGCAAAAATCCTCAATAAAATACTGGCAAACTGAATCCAGCAGCACATCAAAAAGCTTATCCACCATGATCAAGTGGGCTTCATCCCTGGGATGCAAGTCTGGTTCAACATATGCAAATCAATAAACATAATCCAGCATATAAACAGAATCAAAGACAAAAACCACATGATTATCTCAATAGATGCAGAAAAGGCCTTTGACAAAATTCAACAGCTCTTCATGCTAAAAACTCTCAATAAACTCGATATTGATGGAACGCATCTCAAAATAATAAGAGCTATTTATGACAAACCCACAGCCAATATCATACTGAATGGGCAAAAACTGGAAGCATTACCTTTGAAAACTGGCACAAGACAGGGATGCCCTCTCTCACCACTCCCATTCAACATAGTATTGGAAGTTCTGGCTAGGGCAATCAGGCAAGAGAAAGAAATCAAGGGTATTCAGTTAGGAAAAGAGGAAGTCAAATTGTTCCTGTTTGCAGATGACGTGATTGTATATTTAGAAAACCCCATTGCCTCAGCCCAAAACCTCCTTAAACTGATAAGCAACCTCAACAAACTCTCAGGATACAAAATCAATGTGCGAAAATCATTCTTATACACCATTAACAGACAAACAGAGAGCCAAATCATGAATGAATTCCCATTCACAATAGCTTCAAAGAGAATAAAATACCTAGGAATCCAACTTACAAGAGATGTAAAGGACCTCTTCAAGGGGACTACAAACCACTGCTCAGTGAAATAAAAGACGACACAAACAAATAGAAGAACATACCATGCTCATGGATAGGAAAAATCAATATTGTGAAAATGGTCATACTGCCCAAGGTAATTTATAGATTCAATACTATCCCCATTAAGCTACCAATGACTTTCTTCACAGAATTGGGAAAAACTACTTTAAAGTTCATATGGAACCAAAAAAGACCCCTCATTGCCAAGAGAATCCTAAGTCAAAAGAACAAAGCTGGAGGCATCACGCTACCTGACTTCAAACTATACTACAAGGCTACAGTAACCAAAACAGCATGGTCCTGGTACCAAAACAGAGATACAGACCAATGGAACAGAACAGAGCCCTCAGAAATAATACCACACATCTACAGCCATCTGATCTTTGACAAACCTGACAAAACCAAGAAATGGGAAAAGGATTCCCTATTTAATAAAATGGTGCTGGGAAAATTGGCTAGCCATAAGTAGAAAGCTGAAACTGGATCCTTTCCTTACAGCTTATATGAAAATTAATTCAAGATGGATTAGAGACTTAAATGTTAGACCTAAAACCATAAAAACCCTAGAAGAAAACCTAGGTAATACCATTCAGTACATAGGCATGGGCAAGGACTTCATGTCTAAAACACCAAAAGCGACAGCAACAAAAGCCAAAATTGACAAATGCAATCTAATTAAACTAAAGAGCTTCTGCACGGCAAAAGAAACCACCATTAGAGTGAACAGGCAACCTACAGAATGGGAGAAAAATTTTGCAATCTACTTATCTGACAAAGGGCTAATATCCAGAACCTACAAAGAACTCAAATAAATTTACAAGAAAAAATCAAACAACCCCATCAAAAAGTGGGTAAAGGATATGAACAGACACTTCTCAAAAGAAGACATTCATACAGCCAACAGACACATGAAAAAATGCTCATCATAACTCGCCATCAGCGAAATGCAAATCAAAACCACAATGAGATAAAGTAAAATTTTAATTAAATTAAGTTAAAAAGCATACTACAGCCCCTGAAATGTAATATTATTAGGTTGGTCCAAAAGTAATTTTTGCTATTGAAAGTAATAGCAAAAACCACAAATACATTTGCACCAACCTAATAACTTGAACACCATTGTTGGATCATGGACGGTGGAATGGGTACCAAGTAAGGAAGTGGGTTTATCTGTGTATATGTGTTTGTAGACAATGAGCCTGCAGGGTCATCATTCACCAGTCAGGAGAAGTCACTGGAGAAAAAAATGTGCTCCTATCCCTGGGCACATGGAGGAAACACAGGACCGAAGTATCTCTTGGAAGTCAAATATTCTGTGGCACAGATGGCCTAGATATAGCAAGTGCCACCAATATTAGTTATCAATCGCAGTGTAATGTTACCACATTTGTAGCAGCTTGAAACAATATTCATGTATTATCTCAGAATTTATGTGGGGCAGGAATCCCACAGCTTAGGTGGATCCTCTGCTTAGGGTCTGACAAGGCTGCAATCAAGGCATCAGCCAGGGCTGAATCTTCATCTTGAGGTTCAGCTGGGGAAGGATGTTTCCCAGCTCAAACAGGTTCTTGGCAAAATACGTTTCCTTGCAGTGCCAGGGCTGAGGACACTGCCTGCTTGCTGTATCAATAGATAGTAAGACGCCTTTGCATTCCTAGAGGCTATGTGCAGTTTCTACAAGTCACCAACTATTCTTCGCAATGGGGGTTTCCCCAACGTAACTGCTTACTTCATCAATGAGGAGTGTTTCTATACAGAGTATGTATGCAATGAACTCTTATAACACAATTATGTAACATAACCACAGGGGTGACCAGGGATGACATGTCCTTACCTTGCCATATTCTGTGCATTAGAAACAAGTTGCAGCTCTTTTCCATCCTCAAGGGCAGGAAATAACATAAAGGTATAAACAGCAGGAGGTGAGGATCATGGGGGGGCCCACCTGAGAGTTTGTCCCCCACCCAAAGCTTCTTCAGTCTTTAGCATCCAGGTACCTGGAACCTAACATTCACTTCACCAAGACATGACCCTCTCCAGACTTCCCCTTTTCAGAGAGTGGAAATACTATCTTTCCAGAAGCTGAACATGCACCGTTAACACTACCTGCCCTTTCCACCTAGATCTCATTATTTCCTTAAACACCACTTCACAACTACTAGAGTGCTCTTAGGTTGTCCATTCCCTTTGATCTCTGCTGTTGTCACCCCAGCCTAAGCATGTGAGGGTCTGGTACTTCAATGAGAAATGTAATTTCTGGAGCTATTGATCCTTGGTTGGAATATATATTTTAACTTCCTAGGTTACTCCTTAGGTATATTGGAAAATGTAATAGGGCAAAAAGAAATTAAATAAATTAAAATCACCCAAATATCTCTCACCCAACTACTACTATAGCCCCAAAACTAATCCATCCATATCCACTCTATATCTCCTTCAAGCTGTTCTCCAGTCTGCATCTAGAGTGGTCTTCTCAATCAGAAGCTCTGATTTGAGCACACTCACATTGCTACCCCACATCCACTCTTGCTCTGGATGAAAATCCAAATCTGAAACGTGGACCAGGAGGCCCGACCAAATCTGGCAGCTGCCACCCTCTCCAGCTTTGTCCCACACCACTTTGTCTTGCTGTCTATACCTCTGCCCCCCTGTCCTTTTTCCAAGACCTAGAGCATGGTCCCATGACTTGTCCTTTGACCTTGCTAATGCTGCAGCCTAAAATGCTCTGGGAATTTCTCCCCTTCTTTACCTGTATCTCATACTTTATCCTTTACATACTAACTTAGATATCATTTCCTCTAGAAAGACTTCCCTGACCCCTAGAGTTCTCTGTTACGTACACTCATCCTTTTTTCCTCTTTTCTCATTGCACAACTTAGTTTGCAATTATTCACTCAGTTGTGTGATTATTTTATTAATGTCTGTCTCCTCTTCCACTCTACAAGCTCCAGAAAATAGGAAACGTGTTTTGTTTTGCACTATTCTACCCCTACCACTTAGTCTTATGAACACAGATGACCATCAAATGTTTGCTTAACATTTTTTAAAAGCTAGGCACTGGTCTAAGAGCCTTAGTAATATTATTCTTTTATTCAATAAATATTTTCTGAGCACTTGCTATGTGTCAGGACAAATTGATAAACCAAAGACTCTTACACTCAAAAAGCTTATGTTTGAGGGAATTAAAATGAATGAAATAACTAATAGACAAAAGTATTTTTGAAAAGTACACTAAATTAGTATTCTTAGAGGTGATAAATGCCTTGGGAAAAAAAGAAAAAGCAATAACAAGATAAAGAGATCAGCTGTACAGGAATGTGTTACAAGTTTTTAAAGGTTGGCTGGAGTAGATTTCATTGATGAAGCAACATATAAACAAAAATATGGAAAGGAAGTGGTTGTCATGTAATTATCAAGAGAAGCATCTGCTAAGCTGAGGCGACAGCCAGTGCAGACACTGTCAGGTGACAATAGCCCTGACCTGTTCAAGGAACAGTGAGATGGACAGGGCTGCTAGAGTTGAGGACGACAGGAGTGGAGCAGGACTGAGATGAGGTAGGTACTATAAGGGCTTTGGCTTCACTGTAAGTGGAGGATTCTCTACTGGATTTTGAGCAATGATTTAGCATGTTTTAAGAAGACTTCTCTGACAACTCTACTTTTTTTTTAAAGGACTCTAGGAAGACAAGAGTAGATGCCAGAGACCAGTACAAAGCCATGTGGAGCAAACTAAATACAGCAACAAGTAAAAAGGATTACACACAGGAGTAAATGGGATTTAGTCCAGGAATGCAGGGTTGGTTTGACATCTGAAATTCGGTCAATGTAGTAACCCACCATATTAATAGAATAAAGAATTTGAAAATAACTGATTATCTCAAAACACAGGAAAAGTATTTGATAAAATCCATCACATTTTTGTTACAAAATTATTCAATAAGATGGAATCAAAGAAAACTTCCTCAACCTGAAAAAGTGGCCTACAGAAAATCCACAGTTAATATGATACTTAATGAAGAAAGATTGAAAGTTTTTCCCCTAAGATCAGAAAAAAGATGAAGACACATATTCTGCTACCTCAAAAGATTGAAAGCTTTTCCCCTAAGATCAGAAATAAGATAAAGACACATATTCTGCTACCTTTGCCTAACATTATACTGGAGATTGTAGCCAGGGCACTTAGGCATAAATGAATAAATAAATAAATGACATGTAGGTTAGAAAACAAGAAATAAAACTATGTCTATTTGCAGATGGTATGATCTTGGGTACAGAAAAATCTTAAAGTCACTAAAAACTATTAAAACTAATAAACAAGGTGTGCAAGGTGGACATAACAGATTAACATACAAACATCAATTGTATCTCTATACATTAGCAATGAAAATTCAGAAATGATTTTGTTTAAATCCCACTAATCTTAGCAGCAAAAGAATACAATTCCTGGTAATCAATTTAACAAAAGACATCCTCTTATACTGAGAACTAGAGAACACTTTTAAAATACTGTTAAAGATCTAAATAAATAGAAATCACACAAGTATCGTTTTTCACCTATTGCAATAGCTCCCAAAATGATGCATCCATATCCACTCTAGGACCCCTTCACTTCAAACTGTTCTTCATGGTACAATTGGTGTGATCTCAAGAAGCACGTGGATATGTCTTAAATTTAGAACTAATGGGATTTCTTGAGAGATTGCTGTGAGATTGCTGAGAAAATACTAGCTCAGTTACTTCTCATAACAATCACCATTTTACAGATGAAGGGACTAAAAATGTAACTCAACCTGCCTGAAGTAGCCATGTTAGAAAGCAGCAGATCTGGAACTTCACTGGGCATCTGTCTCACTCCAATGTCAGGTAATTCACACCTACTGTCCAACACCACATTGAGCACTGGCACTGGCGAGCTTTTCTGGGGAGATTTCAGAAAGAAGGAAGAAGGTGGCCCTAGAATTTAATCTAGAACCTCACTAGAGTTTGCAGTGGGACAAGGGGTTTTTGCAGCGGAAAAGAAAGTGAAAACCCAAAGGAGTTAGCCAAATAACAGGTGGATAAAGCGGGAGGACCTTTACAAGGGATTGAACATGTTGCTTAGAAAACCATCTGCTACAGGGCCGACCTCCTGCTGGGATTGAGAGGGACTAGCAGGATGGATAAAATCACACACACACACATACACACACACACACACACACACACACACACATAGCCAGGTGACCAAGGAAAGTGGTAACACATGGATCTTGCTAATCACCATTTTCAAGGGAGAGAGGAGAAAACAGAAACAGAAACTGAGATGGCTCCTACATGCTAAAAGGAAAGAAAAAGCATAAGCATATGATGCAGAAATGGAACCAGATCGTGTGCCTAAGATGAAACTTGTCCATTTCTCTTTGGAAACAAAGAACCTCCTCCCCTACAACTCTATCCAGATGCTGTCACAGACAGATGCAGGAATTCTCATCAATCATGGCAAATTTTTATGAGGGAAAATGAAACCCAGATCTCAGACTGGTTTGGTTACAAACACTCAGCAGGGAGTGTGACAGAGGGTGGCTACTGCCTAAGATGGAACCAGGAGCAGAGCACCACAATCGAGGCTGGGAGGGCCCCATTCTGCCTGGCTTGTCATAAGCAGAGACTCTGCAAAGGAGAAATGGTTTTGAAGTACTTCTGAATTCACAAGCAACAGCATCAGGACAAGCCTCAGACAAAAGCTTCTGGGAATCCCCATCAGTGAGAAGGAAAAAGCTAATGTCTGAGGGGAAATGAACAGACTGGGATTGCAATAAGTTCTCACAAACAAGAGAGTCTCTTTCTACATAGAGGTGTGACTCTCAAGTTAGCACTTAAGGCAAACGATATCCTTAAAATGATGTAACTTCTTTAAACAATTCAAAAAGTACATTATACATGAATGTACAACTATAATCCTATACTGTAATATGTATATATAGGTATAATGAGTAAAGAATATAATTAAGCATATATATGTAAAATAGAATTCTACAGAATGTTTGCTATTTGACTGTAATAGAATATTTACCATATCACACATTTAGTTGAATTCTTACAAGTCAAATGTGCCTATGATATAATCCACTCTTGAAATATCTGGCAGCACAAAAGAAAAGATGTAATATCCTATCTCAATGCACAGCACAGAGCAGGCACCCAGCAGACAGTTTCTGATTCAATAGATGAACAAAAACGTATCTGATTTTGCTCCAGTTAAAGAGCACAGTGAAGACAAACCTGACTGTTATCTGTCCTGTATGACTGAGATGTAACACGGCTATATGCGGTACCAAGGCTTAGCACCTTCCAGCATGAATGCAACCAGCATTTCAAAATGTTGTCATTCACACAAAGACAAATATTGTGCAATTCATTCCACTTACATGAGCTACCCATAAAACACTGAGGAATAGAGACAGAAAGTAGATTAGTGGTTACCAGGGGCTGAAGGGAAGGGGAGTGGGAAGTTGCTGCTTAAAGATGACAGACAGAATTTGGGGGGTAACAACAAAGTTTCGACAATAGATAGTGGAGATAGTTGTACAATATTGTGAGTGTAACTAATGCCTGAATTGTACTTTAAAAGGGTTTAAATGGCAAATTTTAGGTTATGTATCTTTTATAATAAAAAAGTAACAAAAAGAGTTGTTCTTGTATTTGATGACTAACTAGTCAGCCCTCTTTTAGAAAAGTTGCTTGGGTCTTTAGGAAAGAGGGGTAGAGTGTGGCAAAGACCTACAAAATGCTCCCTCACTTGGCAAGATATAGAATAGCAACAGAAAATTTCACCAGCAGTCACTGAGACCAGTGATTCTCAAACTTAAGCATGCATTGTGCATCAGACTCCTTGGAAGTGCTTGTTAAAACACAAAGTTTTAAGCTCCAGCCCCAAAGTTCCTGACACAGGAGGTCTAGGGTGGGACCTGAGAAAGTGCACTTCCAACAACCTCCCAGGTGTTGCTAATGCTACGGTCTAGGAATCTCACTTGTGAAACACTGACTGAGACAGTGGGTGCTCAGTAGATCTGGCCAAGGGACTTTCTCAGTAAGAAGTGAGGGGAGTACTACTAAGCCATTTTTATTTCAGGTCAAATACTCAAGATCCTCCATGATGCCTCCCAGCAGTTCCATGATTTGTGGAACTCCAAGAAAATACTTCATAAACTTTCTTCTTTCCCAAATAAAACTAAGGACTATCACCTATAAAAAGAGATCTTTGAGTTTTGAGGAACTCTTTCCTAACTAAGGTCTATGGTTCCAGACAGGAAGGGCAGTTATTCATTTTTGTTCATATCAAAGCCTTGCAATGATTTGGTGATCTCTACTTGATTGACAGGATTTATGATTCCTAGCATCCTTGGAGTGTTTAGAAATTAAGATCTTCATTAAAACTCAGATGATATGGGAAGACTTAAATAAAACTGTCGACCAGGTAGAGTGGTCCATGCCTGTAATCCCAGCACTTTGGGAGGCAGACACGGGCAGATCACCTGAGGTCAAGAGTCCAAAACCAGCCTGGCCAACAAAGTGAAACCCCATCTCTATTAAAAATATGAAAATTAGCCAGGCCTGGTGGTGTATACCTATAATCCCAGCTACTTGAGAGACTGAGGCAGAAGAATCACTTGAACCTGGGAGGCTGAGGTTGCGGTGTGCCAAGATCACATCATTGCACTCTGGCCTGGGCAACAGAGTGAGATTCTGTCCCCCAGAAAAATAAAAAATAAAAATAACTGTCAATCCTACTTCTTTAAAGGATGGGATTTAGTACCAATAAAGTTCAACATTGGCCATAATCTCTCAGAGAACTCCAGGCACACTGAACTACCTGAAATTCTCATCGACACACCATGTTCTTGCATTTCTCCCCAAGGCTGAAAGGGAATTTCTCTCATTCTTTACAAAGCCTTTTCTCCTTTGGCCCTTTCCCAGCTGGCAAACTTTTCCTTCCCTATCTACTCACGTTATATCATCCAGCTCAATTCCAGCTCCCCCACTTCCTGTGTTCCAGACTCCATAAAGTTCTTCCTTCTCTGAGTTCTCATCACACTTTCTTACTTTCTTTATTATAACATTGTTTACGGTAACATGGAAATTACGTATTTATGTACCTGACTTCACATTAGTCTAGAAGCTGTTTGAGGCCAGCAAATATAATCTTTAAAATCTGAGCACTTATCATAGCACCTGCTATACAGTAATTTACAAATACATGTTTGATGAGTAAATAAACTAGTCATTGAATAGATTGCAACAGTTGTCTGCTAACCTTAAATATACCTCAATGTTAACTCCACACTACTTCTAGAAACCACATAGAATGTGTACTGCAAAGACAAGCCTTTTTTTAAAGAGAAAATAAAAAAGAGTTCCAGGAGACAACTCGTAAAACTCAACAGGATTCTGTTCCAAGGTGGCCGAAAAGGAACAGCTCCGGTCTGCAGCTCCCAGCATGAACAATGCAGAAGACGGTGATTTCTGCATTTTCAACTGAGGTGCCTAGTTCATCTCAATGGCACCAGTTGGACAGTGAGTGCAGCCCACAGAGGGTGAGCTGAAGCAGGGCAGGGCGTTACCTCACCTGGGAAGCACAAGGGGTCGGGGGACTTCCCTTTCCTAGCCAAGGGAAGCCATAACAGACTGTACCTGGAAAATTGGGACACTCCCACCCAAATACTGTGCTTTTCCAACAGTCTTAGCAAATGGCACACCAGGAGATTATATCCCCCACCCTGCTCAGCGTGTCCCATGCCCATGGAGCCTTGTTCACTGCTAGCACAACAGTCTGAGATCGACCTGCCAAGCAGTAGCCTGGTAGGGGGAAGGGCGTCTACCATTGCTGAGGTTTGAGTGGGTAAACAAAGTGGCTGGGGAAGCTCCAACTGGGCAAAGCCCACCACAGCTCTGCAAGGCCTGTTGCCTCTGTAGACCCCAGCTCTGGGGGCAGGGCATAGCTGAACAAAAGGCAGCAGAAACTTCTGCAGACTTAAATGTCCCTGTCTCACAGCTCTGAAGAGAGCAGTGGTTCTCTAAGCACAGTGTTTGAGCTCTGAGAATGAACAGACTGCATCCTCAAGTGGGTCTTTGACCCCCGTGTAGCCTAATCGGGAGACACCTCCCAGTAGGAGCCGACTGACACCTCATACAGCTGGGTGCCCCTATGAGACAAAGGTTCCAGAGGAAGGAACAGGCAGCAATATTTGATGTACTGCAGTATTTGCTGTTCTGCAGCCTCCGCTGGTGATACCCAGGCAAACAGGGTCTGGAGTGGACCTCTAACAGACCTGAAGCTGAGGGACCTGACTCTTAGAAGGAAAACTAGCAAACAGAAAGGAATAGCATCAACGTCAACAAAAAGGACATCCACACCAAAACCCCATCTGAGATCACCAGCATCAAAGACCAAAGGTAGATAAAACCACAAAGATGGGGAGAAACCAGAGCAGAAAAGCTAAAAATTCTAAAAACCTGAGCACCTCTTTTCCTCCAAAGGATTGCAACTCCTCACGAGCAACAGAACAAAGCTGGATGGAGGATGACTTTGACAAGCTGACAGAAGTAGGCTTCAGAAGGTCAGTAATAACAGACTTCCCCAAGCTAAAGTAGGACATTTGAAACCATTGCAAGGAAGCTAAAAAACCTTGAAAAAAGATTAGATGAATGGCTAACTAGAATAAACAGTGTAGAGAAAACCTTAAATGATCTGATGGAGCTGAAAAGCATGGCATGAGAACTACATGATGCATGCACAAGCTTCAATAGCTGATTGATTAGATCAAGTGGAAGAAAGGGTATCAGTGATTGAAGACCAAATTAAAGAACTAAAACAAGAGGAGAAGTTTAGAGACAAAAAGAGTAAAAAGAAATGAACAAAGCCTCCAAGAAATATGGAACTATGTGAAAAGATCAAATCTACGCCTGATTGGTGTACCTAAAAGTGACAGGGAGAATGGAACCGAGTTGGAAAACACTCTTCAGGATATTATCCAGGAGAACTTCCCCAACCTAGCAAAGCAGGACAACATTCAAATTCAGGAAATACAGAGAACACCACAAAAGATACCCTTTGAGAATAGCAGCCACAAGACATATAATTGTCAGGTACACCAAGGTTGAAATGAAGGAAAAAATGTTAAGGGTGGCCAGAGAGAAAGTTCAGGTTACCCACAAAGGGAAACCCATCAGACTAACAGCAGATTTCTCTGCAGAAATCCTACAAGCCAGAAGAGAGTGGGGGTTGATATTCAGCATTCTTAAAGAAAAGAATTTTCAACCCAGAATTTCATATCCAGCCAAACTAAGCTTCATAAGTGAAGAAGAAATAAAATCCTTTATAGACAAGCAAATGCTGAGAGATTTTGTCACCACCAGGCCTGCCTTACAAGAGCTCCTGAAGGAAGCACTAAACATGGAAAGGAACAACCAGTACCAGCCACTGCAAAAACATTCCAAATTGTAAAGACCATCAATGCTATGAAGAAACTACATCAACTAACAGGCAAAATAACCAGCGAACACCATAATGACAGGATCAAATTCACACATAACAATATTACCCTTAGATGTAAATGGGTTAATGCCACAATTAATAGACACAGACTGGCAAATCGCGTAAAGAGTCAAGATCCATCAGTGTACTATATTCAGGAGACCCATCTCACATGCAGAGACACACATAGGCTCAAAATAAAGGGATGGAGGAAGATCTACCAAGCAAATGGAAAGCAAAAAAAAAGCAGGGGTTGCAATCTTAGTCTCTGATAAAACAAACTTTAAACCAACAAAGATCAAAAGAGACAAAGAAGGCCATTACATAATGGTAAAGGGATCAACACAACAAGAAGAGCTAAATATATATGCACCCAATACAGGAGCACCCAGATTCATAAAGCAAGTCATTAGAGACCTCCAGAGAGACTTAGATTCCCACACAATAATAATGGGAGACCTTAACACCCCACTGTCAATATTAGACAGATCAATGAGACAAAAGGTTAACAAGGATATCAAGGACTTGAATTCTGCTCTGCACCAGGCAGACCTAATAGACATCTGCAGAACTCTCCACCCTGAATCAACAGAATATATATTTTCTCAGCACCACATCACACTTATTCCAAAATCGACCACATAGTTGGAAGTAAAACACTCCTCAGCAAATGTAAAGGAATAGAAATCACAACAAACTGGCTCTCAGACCACAGTGCAATCAAATTAGAACTCAGGATAAAGAAACTCACTCAAAACCGCACAACTACATGTACACTGAACAACCTGCTCCCGAATGACTACTGAATGACTACATAACAAAATGAAGGCAGAAATAAAGATGTTCTTTGAAACCAATGAGAACAAAGATACAACTTACCAGAATCTCTGGGCCACATTTAAAGCAGTGTGTAGAGGTAAATTTATAGCACTAAATGCACACAAGAGAAAGCAGAACAGATCTAAAATTGACACCCTAACATCACAATGAAAAGAACTAGAGAAGCAAGAGCAAACACATTCAAAAGCTAGCAGAAGGCAAGAAATAACTAAGATTAGAGCAGAACTGAAGAAGATAGAGACACTAAAAAACCCTTCAAAAAATCAATGAGTCCAGGAGCTGACTTTTTGAAAAGATCAACAAAATTGATAGACCACTAGCAAGACTAATACAGAATAAAAGAAAGAAGAATCAAATAGATGCAATAATAAATGATAAAGGGGATATCACCACCGATCCCACAGAAATACAAACTACCATCAAAGAATACTATAAACACCTCTACACAAATAAACTAGAAAATCTAGAAGAAATGGATAAATTCCTAGACACATACACCCTCCCAAGACTAAACCAGGAAAAAATTGAATCTCTGAATAGACCAATAACAGGCTCTGAAATTGAGGCAATAAATAATTAATAGCCTACCAATCAAAAACAGTTCAGGACCAGACAGATTCACAGCCAAATTCTACCAGAGGTACAAAGAGGAGCTGGTACCATTCCTTCTGAAACTATTCCAATCAACAATAGAAAAAGAGGGAATTCTCCCCAACTCATTCTATGAGGCCAGCATCATCCTGATACCAAAGCCTGGCAGAGACACAACAAAAAAAGAATTTTAGACCAATATCCCTGATGAACATCTATGTGAAAATCCTCAATAAAATACTGGCAAACCAAATCCAGCAGCACATCAAAAAGCTTATCCACCACGATCAAGTAGGCTTCATCCCTGGGATGCAAGGCTGGTTCAACATATGTAAATCAATAAATGTAATACATTGCATAAACAGAACCAAAGACAAAAACCACATGATTATCTCAATAGTTGCAGAAAAGGCCTTCAACAAAATTCAACAGCCCTTCATGCTAAAAACTCTCAATAAACTAGGTATTGATGGGATGTATCTCAAAATAATAAGAGCTATTTATGACAAACCCTCAGCCAATATCATACTGAATGGGCAAAAACTGGAAGTATTCCCTTTGGAAACTGGCACAAGACAATGATGCCCTCTCTCACCACTCCCATTCAAAATAGTGTTGGAAGTTCTGGCCAGGACAATCAGGCAAGAGAAAGAAATAAAGGGTATTCAATTAGGAAAAGAGGAAGTCAAATTGTCCTTGTTTGCAGATGACATGGTTGTATATTTAGAAAACCCCATCATCTCAGCCCAAAATCTCTTTAAACTGATAAGCAACTTCAGCAAAGTTTCAGGATACAAAATCAATGTGCAAAAATCACAAGCATTCTTATGTTCTTTCATTTGTTTGTGTCCTCTTTTATTTCATTGAGCAGTGGTTTGTAGTTCCCCTTGAAGAGGTCCTTCACCTCCCTTGTAAGTTGGGTTCCAAGGTATTTTATTCTCTTTGAAGCAATTGTGAATGGGAGTTCACTCATGATTTGGCTCTCTGTTATTGGTGTAAAAGAATGCTAATATCCAGAACCTACAAAGAACTCAAATAAATTTACAAGAAAAAATCAAACAACCCCATCAAAAAGTGGGCAAAGGATATGAACAGACACTTCTCAAAAGAAGACATTCATGCAGCCAACAGACACATGAGAAAATGCTGATCATCACTGGCCATCAGAGAAATGCAAATCAAGACCACAATGAGATACCGTCTCACACAAATTGAAATGGCGATCATTAAAAAGTCAGGAAAAAACAGATGCTGGGGAGGATGTAGAGAAATAGGAATGCTTTTCCACTGTTGGTGGGAGTATAAATTAGTTCAACCATTGTGGAACACAGTATGGCGATTCCTCAAGGATCTAGAACTAGAAGCACCATTTGACCGAGCAATCCCATTAGTGGGAATGCCCAAAGGATTACAGACCATGCTACTATAAAGACACATTCACATGTATGTTTATTGCGACACTATTCACAATACCAAAAACTTGGTATTGTCCATCAATGATAGACTGGATTAAGAAAATGTGCCAAATATATACCATGAAATACTATGTAGCCATAAAAAAGGATGAGTTCATGTCCTTTGCAGGGACATGGATGAGGCTGGAAACCATCATTCTGAGCAAACTATCTCAAGGACAGAAAACCAAACACCACATGTTCTCACTCATAGGAGGGAATTGAACAATGAGAACACTTGGACACAGGGCAGGGAACATCACACAGGGGCCTGTCGTGGGGTGGGGGGCAGGCGGAGGGATAGCATTAGGAGAAATACCTAATGTAAATGATGAGTTAATGGGTGCAGTAAACCAACATGGCACATGTATACCTATGTAACAAAGCTGCACATTGTGCACATGTACCCTAGAACTTAAAGTATAATAAAAATAAAATAATATAAAAAACTCAACAACAAGAAAACAAGCAGACTTATTTTTAAAATGAGCTAAAAACCCTAACAGACACCTTATCAAGAAGACATACAGATGTCAAAGCATATGGAAAGATGCTTCACACCATATGTCATCAGCGAAATGCAAATCAAAACCACAATGAAATACCAATACATACCTATTACAATGACTACAATCCAGATCACTGACAATATTGACAAGTGGTGAGGTTGGAGCAACAGGAACTCTCATTCATTGCTGATGCAAATGCAAAATGGTAACAACCACTTTGGAAGACAGTTTGACAGTTTCTTACAAAGCTAAACAAATTTTTTATTATATAATCCAGCAATTGTGCTCCTTTGTATTTACCTAAATGAGTTAAAAACTCATGTCCACACGAAAACCTGTACATGGATATTTATAGCAGTTTTATTCATAATTGCCAGAACTTGGAAGCAGCTAAGATTTCCTTCAGTAGGTAAATGAATAAATAAACTTTGCTACATCCAGACAATGGAATGTTATTCACAACTAAAAGGAAATGAGCTATCAAGCCATGAAAAGACACAGAGAACCCTTGAAAATGCATATTGCTAAGTGAATGCAGCCAATCTGAAAAGGCTACGTATGTGTGATTCCAACTAGATGACATTTTGGAAAAGGTAAATCTATGAAAAGATCAGTGGTTGCCTGGGGTTAAAGGAAGGAAAGGATGACATTACCCCCAAAATAATAAAAGGTTCTGCCCTGTTTGACAGTGGATTGTTGAAGCACACAGGATTTTTTGAGTAGTGAAATTACTCTGTATGGTACTATAATAGTAGATTTGTATCATTATAAATTTGTCCAAACCCAGAGAATGTACAACACCAAAAGTCAGCTCTGATGTAAACTATGGACTTTGGGTGATAATGAAGTGCCAATGTAGATTCAGAAATTATAGGCTGGGCACGGTGGCTCATACCTGTAGTCCCAGAACTTTGGGAGGCCAAGGCAGGTGGATCACCTGAGGTCAGGAGTTCAAGACCAGGCTGGCCAACATGGCAAAACACCATCTCTACTAAAAATACAAAAATTAGCTGGGCGTGGTGGTGCATGCCTGTAGTTCCAGCTACTCGGGAGGCTGAGGCAGGAGAATTGCTTGAACCCGGGAGGCAGAAGTTCCAGTGAGCCAAGAGTGCACCACTGCACTCCAGCCTGGGTGATAGAGTGAGATCCTGTCTCAAAAAAACAAAACTAAATGAATGAAAGAGAAAGAAAGAAAGAAAGAAAGAAAGAAAGAAAGAAAGAAAGAAAGAAAGAAAGAAAGAAAGAAAGAAAGAAGGAAGGAAGGAAGGAAGGAAGGAAGGAAGGAAGGAAGGAAGGAA